>NC_067232.1:2867500-3198750 GCF_019924925.1 Ctenopharyngodon idella | reverse complement strand
GGCATTCCAGGTACACTTTGGAAACACAGTCGTAAGCTATTTTCACAATCATCTGTGAGAAATAAAGGGAGTGTTGGAGAGAATGAGGGTGAGGTATGGAGCTTGAATCTTTTTGATTTGTTTTAAGGTCATACATGGAGCGTACCATTTTGATCTCTAAGGCGGTCTCAGGCAGAGATGAACACTGCTCGTGGATTGCCTCCATCAGGATATCAATATCCATATTCTTTTTCTTGAAATAACTTCCTAAATTGTCCTACAAATGAACATTTAAAGACAAACAGGACTGTAAGATTGAATATATAAAATTAGTTTGTATCAGTATCCTTGTTTATATCAGTAACATGGAGAAATCTGATATGAAACAATGTATGCAGCTGAAATAATCCCAGTGAGATGTTATTCACAATATTTCACAATCCTGCGGACGCACTTAATTTCAAGTGCATGATAGAAGTCTTTTCTTCTGAACAGATGATCATAAACACATATGTTGAAATAATCTAGACATACCTGTGCTAAGCTTTCCATGATATTTTGTACAGTGGATAAAGCATCATCTTCCAGTTTCTGTAGCATGTTTATAGTGCTTGAGACGTCATCGCTGTTGTTTTTATCTGGATTGATTTGTGTAGCACAACATCTGTAGTAAAATAACACTGATTTTATGACAAAACTGCAGAAAACAGGCGTTAAAGATTGCAGGGTTAACTCTTACTGTAAGCATGTGGATCAGTAAATTTTAGAACCTATATTTTATTCTACACAAGGGCTGTCCCTAATGATTGACACAATATTTTAGCCAAATATGGCAGTCAAATATTAGTCACTTTATCTTAATATCCCCACAATTATAATCTGACACTTAATTATAAAATGTTAGTTTCTGAGCCACGTATATTTAATGATCATTAGTAAATACCTGAGTTGCATACAAGTGTTGATGATCCGAAACAGATACACAGAGTTCTTCTCAGTGAACTTTAGTTTTTTTAGACGTTTATTCTCAGTATCCACATACCTAAGAAAACACATATTTATGTTAAGTACAGTACAGGATCACAAATCTCCCCTCTCCCACAACCATGCACTAAAGATACTCATTACATGATAATCGTTTTAATGTGTGAACCTAATGTAAGATGAGGAGAAACCTACTTCTGAGCAAAACCATGCAGTTCTTCACTACAGAGTGTTTGTACCGCATGCATCAAGGTCAGACCACCTTTTTTAGCATCTAAAATAGCATGATTCAGGCACTGTGAAGACAAAACATGAAATAAGCAAGAAATATGTCATATAAATCCTCTATGATACCTTTTTTAATGAGAAAATAAAAATAAGTCTTTAAGTCTTTACTTTCTCTCTTCAAGAGCTACCTGAATGACATCCATGTGAACTCTTATGAACGTTTCTTCATCCATTGAGTCCTCATTATGTCCATGTTGCTCATCATAGTGCAGGGTGTTCTCTAAAGTCCTAGAGATGTCATTCTGTTGCAATTAAAGTGGGACAGAGACATCTGTGTTACATCTCTCTTGTTTTGGGTCCTTTTATGCATTATAATGAGAGTCAAATACAGTAATTAAAATAACACTCAAACAGTCATAATCTGTGAAGTCCTACCTGAAGTTGTAAAAGCAGTTTCTGCTTTGTTCTCTCAATCCATCCTGTTAACCGCAGCGGGTCGTACACTGTCAGTTTTGAGCTAATAAACATAAAGGAGTATATATACATTAACGTTCAAAACATTGGTAAGATTTTTTAAAATGTTTTTCTCTTATGCTCTTCCAAGCTGCATTTATTTGTTAAAAAAAATACAGTAAAAACAGTAATATTGTGAAATATTATTACAATTTAAAATAACTGTTTATTTTTAATACATTTTAAAATTAATTTTTTTTTTTCTGTGATGGTAAAGCTGAATTTTCAGCATCATTACTCCAGTCTTCAGTGTCACATGATTTTTCAGAAATCATTCTAATATGCTGATTTAGTGCTCAAGAAACATTTCTTATTATCACAGCACAAAGGTTACTGTGCTGCTTAATATTTTTGTGAAAACTGATTAATTGTTCTTTTTCAGAATTCTTTGATGAACAAAGGTAGAAAGAAAAGCATATATTTGAAATACAATAAATGTATTTCAAATCAATTTAATACATACATCAATTTAATACATCCTTGCTGAATAAAAGTATCAATTTCTTAAAAAAAAAAAAAAAACAGTGACTCCAAACGTTTAAATGGTAGTGTAAATTTCAACAGTTTAAAATTAACTTGTTTGTTTGTTATACAAATTTCACATTTACATCAAATTTGCAGTGCATACCTGAAGAAAATATCTTTTCCCCACATTATTAAGCAGAAGGTCTCCTTCACAGACAGATCTCTGTTTAGCAGCAGGTCCAACTTGGTAAAGAGATGACGGCTGTAACTGTCAGTCAGATGAACTAGCAGCCCAGCATCTTCCAGTACCGGTGTTAATCTAATCACCTCAAAGCATATCTTGCTCTGTGTGTTCTTTAGAAAGACCTGTAACTTCTCTAACTGAGATCCTTGTGCTCCCTCTACTGGTAGTGTGGGAATAAGGTTTTCCACAAACTGATCTATTTCTTGAAGATACTCACAGAACCAGTTTTGAGGGAAGCTGCCTTCTTTCTTGTCTATGGTAACACCATTCAGTTTGCTCCATCTTTTTAACACCTCAGCTGCCTTGTCAAGGTCCTCAGGGTTTGAATATTCACTCAGAATCTTTCTGAGAATATCAAGCGCTTTATCGCCATTCACTTCTTCATCCTCTGAATCAGATGCAATCCTTAAGTCGGCTGTGCTTTCCTGTTCTCCTGCTAAATGCATGTGAATTTCTGTGCATTAATTGCTTTTGAAAAAACAACAACAACATGCAAAATGTGTCAAAATGTGACTGCACCAGTGTCCACATTCAAAGGAGAATACAATGCTCAGTTTGATCACTGATGATGCACTTAAATAATTTGTGTTTTTGGTCAAAGCATGGTACAACTTATGCTGTATTTTACCCTCTAAAACGTCTGACTTTACTCAATTATTTAAAAATAAAAATGTTTTTTTTGTCTTACCATCGGAGGTCCCTGCATGCTGTATTGGCATGTCTTTCACAAGAGAAAACTGCTCATCTTTATTCCTGGCTGTTTTTTTGTTTGTGTTTTTGGTCAAAGCATGTGGATTTATGATGACATGAATGTTTGTTATTCAGATATAATTGATGGTTTAGCTTTATGTAGTGTTTTTGATCATATTTTGCTGTAAAAGTTGAATGATGTTTTAAGTCACCATTAGAATGATAAGTGTTTGGCGAAGGTTCTCCAAAAGTATCTCACAGAAGTGAGTACACCCCTCACATTTTTGTAAATATTTTATTATATCTTTTCATGTGACAACACTGAAGAAATAACACTTTGCTACAATGTAAAGTAGTGAGTGTACAACTTGTATAACAGTGTAAATTTGCTGTCCCCTCAAAATAACTCAACACACAGCCATTAATGTCTAAACCGCTGGCCACAAAAGTGAGTACACCCCTAAGTGAAATGTCCAAATTCGGCCAATAGTGTCAATATTTTGTGTGGCCACCATTATTTTGCAGCACTGCCTTAACCCTCTTGGGCATGGAGTTCACCAGAACTTCACAGGTTGCCACTGGAGTCCTCTTCCACTCCTCCATGACGACATCACGGAGCTGGTGGATGTTAGAGACCTTGCGCTCCTCCACCTTCCGTTTGAGGATGCCCCACAGATGCTCAATGGGGTTTAGGTCTGGAGACATTTTTAGCAAGGCAGTGGTCGTCTTGGAGGTGTGTTTGGGGTCGTTATCTTGTTGGAATACTGCCCTGCGGACGCTTGACCCCATCTGAACCAAATCAGTTTATCTTGGTCTCATCAATGCTGGCAGCACTCATACGTCTATTTCCCAAACACAACCTCTGGATATGACGCTGAGCACATGCACTCAACTTCTTTGGTCGACCATGGTGAGGCCTGTTCTGAGTGGAACCTGTCCTGTTAAACCGCTGTATGGTCTTGGCCACCGTGCTCCAGCTCAGTTTCAGGGTCTTGACAAACTTCTTATAGCCTACGCCATCTTTATGTAGAGCAACAATTATTTTTTCAGATCCTCAGAGAGTTCTTTGCCATGAGGTGCCATGTTGAACTTCCAGTGACCAGTATGAGAGAGTGAGAGCGATAACACCAAATTTAACACACCTGCTCCCCATTCACACCTGAGACCTTGTAACACTAACGAGTCACATGACACCGGGGAGAGAAAATGGCTAATTGGGCCTAATTTGGACATTTTTACTTAGGGATGTACTCACTTTTCTGGCCAGCGGTGTAGACATTAATGGCTGTGTGTTGAGTTATTTTGAGGGGACAGCAAATTTACACTGTTATACAAGCTGTACACTCACTACTTTACATTGAAGCAAAGTGTCATTTCTTCAGTGTTGTCACATGAAAAGATATAATAAAATATTTACAAACATGTGAGGGGTGTAAGATGTTGTATTTTACCCTCTAAAAATGATTTAAAGATAAAAAAGCATTGTCTTACCATCGGAGGTCTCTGCGTGCTGAGTCTTTTGCTCATCATCCTTAAGTGGAACCTCCTCACCTTTATTCTTGGCTGGGTTTTTTTTCTTAAACCTTTTTTTAAAATGTTTAAGCATTTTTGTAAGTGTAATGTTACTGTATATTAAGAGATTTTAGATTCTGCAATCTGTTTGATTTAGATCCACGAAAAAGTCAGCTGAAGTACACGTGCTCTATAGTAAATTCAGCTACATGTATGTTGTTGTTCTGCTCTTCCACAGGATATGGTTGTGGTCAATTTCTTTGAAGTATCAGAGTTAGCTGCAGCAGGTTTGAGCAGAAAGTTTGAGCAGTGTTTCATACTAAATGATAAATGCCATATATTGTACCAGTCAGAAGCTAAATATAAATTATTCTCTATTGTGCTCAATCACTATTATTATTTCTCATCCATCCATTGTCTATAACACTTAACATAAGATCACGAGAAGACTAGAGCCTGTTATTATTATAACAGCATGATTTGCTAAGACACACAAAAGGTTATCTAAAATTATGCATCAAAATATATTACAAATTTGTAATGTTAGGTGAGAATTATGTGTGTGTGTGTGTGTGTGTATATACGGTTGTGGTCAGAATTATTGGCACCCTTGGTAAATATGATCAAAGATGACTGTAAAAATAAATCTGCATTGTTTATTCGTTTGATCTTTAATTCATAAAATTAGCAAAAATCTAACCTTTCATTGAAGGAAAAGAATTGAAAGTGGGGGGAAAATCACATTATGAAATGTTTTTCTCCAAAACACGTTGGCCACAATTATTGACACCCTTTTATTAAATACTTTTTGCCAAGATAACAGTTCTAAGTCTTCACCTATAATGCCTGATGAGTTTGGAGAACACCTGACAAGAGATCGGAGACCATTCCTTCATGCAGAATCTCTCCAGACTCTTCAGATTCCCAGCTCCATGTTGGTGCTTTTTCTCTTCAGTTCACTCCACTCATTTTCTTTATGGTTCAGGTCAGGGGACTGGGACAGCCATGGCAGAAGCTTCATTTTGTGCTCAGTGACACATTTTTGTGTTGGTTTTGATGTTTGTTTTGGATCATTGTCCTGATGGAAGATCCAACCACGGCCCATTATTGGATTTCTAGCAGAAGCGGTCAGATTTTGATTTTTATCTGTTAGTATTTGATAGAATCCATGATACCATGTATCTGAACAAGATGTCCAGGACCTCCAGCAGAAAAATAGGCCCATAACATTAAAGATCCAGCAGTATATTTAACCGTGGGCATGGGGTACTTTTTATCTATGTGTGCACCAAACCCATCTGGTGGGTTTGCTGCCAAAAAGCTCTTTTTTTTTAGTTTCATCTGGCCATTGAACAAGGCCCCATCTGAAGTTCCAGTCTTGTCTGACAACTGAATATGCTGGAGATTGTTTCTGGATGAGAGCAGAGGATTTTTCTTGAAACCCTCCCAAACAACTTTTGGTGATGTAGGTGCTGTTTGATCATTTTTTTAGGCTTTCTTTTGCTGCACATCAGAACTATATTCTTTGGTTTTACTCATTGTGATGAATGATTACGTGAATTTGGCCTTTGTGTTTCATCAACAGGAAGTCATGGCTGGACAATTTCATGTTCATGATCACCCTGGTGTGCTAAACAAATGTAAATATGAATAGGAATATACTTCAGAGATATTTTGCTCATAAAAAATTCTAAGGGTGCCAATAATTGTGGCCAACGTGTTTTGGAGAATAACATTTATTTCAGAATGTGATTTTCCCCCCACTTTCAATTCCTTTTCTTCAATGAAAGGTTAGATTTTTTCTAATTTTATGAATTAAAGATCAAAAGGATAAACAATGCAGATTTATTTTTACAGTCATCTTTGATCATATTTACCAAGGGTGCCAATAATTCTGAAAACTAGTGTATATTATATATATATATAAACAAAGATGTCTTTCTTTCATAGAACTGAAAAGGAAACATACATGTTCTAGGGTTTCATCATGCAATTATAATGGGAACTGGCGCCATGCCACATGCAGGTGAGGCAAAGGGAAGAAAGAGGTGAGGTGGGTACAATAACAGCCGTTTAACTTCATTAATGAACAAAACAAAGAAGTAAAACCAACATGAGTTCAACACAACATAACAGCTTTACAAACATAAAGACAATACTGGAAAGTGAGTAGAACTAAACTGAGGGCTTAAATACACAAGAGATAACAAACTGAAGAAGAAACAGGTGCCTCCTGGTACCTTAATAGAAACACCAAACAAGGAAGGTGGGTGGGTGTCTTGGTGGTGGATGCACCACCCTGGGGAAGCCGGCGGAGGAACCAGTCCAGATCAGGACCTGAAGGAAGACCAACGGTGGAACTCATGGAGAGAGGAGCCAGGGAGCGACCCAGATCTGAGCCATGAAGAGAAAAGCCCATGCCGGAACCAATGGAAGGAGAAGCCAAGGTGAAGTCTCTGCTGTGAGTCCGGGCGGAACCAAGGGGACTTGCAACTGAGATGGAGACCTGGGGCTGAGCAGAGGAGCCAAAGACACAGTGTGGCAACGCAGGTCCAGAGGGCCAAGGCAGAGCTGACAGCTTGTGGGACCAAGGAGAAGCCAGGGGCTTGGAAGACCATATGATGCTGGGGCGACGAAGGACAAACGGTGGAGCCAGAGGGAAGGGGAAGCCCGGTGAAGCCGAAGGGGTGGAGGGCTGAGGCATAGCTAGAAGCCTGTGATGAGACCAGGGTGACATCTGACCAAGGTGGAGCAGGAGGGACGAACCTGGTGGAGCCAGTGGGATGACGGTCTACGGTGGAGACAAGGGAGCATGGAGCCAAGGTGGATCCTCTGACTTCGGGTGCAGGCTCTGGCTCATTGTCCGTTGTGGGCGTGGCGAAGGCTTGCTGGGCTCTGGGTCCAAAGTAAATGTGAGACGATTGAGTGGCTGGCAAATTACTTCTCCATCTCACCCACGGTATCCAAGGATCCACTCTTAACAAGCACCAGTTCTATAAAATCCATAAATTTCCCTCCAGGACCATCAATGGGAAGGGGAACAAGTTGTTTTTTCTTGGGATTTAAACCAGTCCAAAATCAGGGTAGTGGCAAGGGCTTGGGCAAGGGCTTGAGGAGCGATTCTCCTGCAGGGGATTAGGAAGTAGGAGGTGAATGGCTGGCATATCAATTATTTATCTCTTCTAGGTCCAGTATTCTGTCGCGTGCAAGTGAGACTAAAGCAAGGAAGAGGTGAGGTGGATATAATAACAGCTGTTTAATTTTTTTAACAAACAAAAAAGGTACTCAAACATGAGTCAAAAAGCCAATGTAACAGCTTCACAAACATAAAGACCATACTGGACATTAGTCCTATTTGGATGGGACTATTTTTCTAAATGAGGTTGTAGTTACAATTCTTATCACTTGACGAGAGAGTGTGTTTTTTTTTTTTTATGTCATTTTTTTTCGTTGGACACCATCCATATTGAAACAAAATAAAAATGAAATACCAAGATTGGGTTTGCAGAAAAGCAGTAGGTAATTTGTGCTGGAATTTTTACAGAGGTTGTGTGAGAAAAACACATACTTGGCAGATTCAGAAGGGATTAAAATCACAAAGTATGTCTCTGAAACACAAATTTCTTTAACGTCCAACTGGAAAACTAGTCCTGTCCGAAATAGGGCTGTAAACTGAGGGCTTAAATACACAGGAGATAACAAACTGAACAAGACACAGCTGCACAAAGTAACCATGACAACAAACTAGGGCATATCAGTAACCTAGAAAGCAGAATGGAAGCACAGGAACCAAACGGAAACAGAAAAGCAAATAAACAGTCCACAGAACAGAATGTACACCTGAAATGCCACAAGTATCATAAAAATAGTTCATACAACTTGCTTTCGTATGCTAAGTTAAAGTCGTCATGAAATCAAAATTGACCCTATTTACTTTGTTAGCACATATTACTAGTCTTGTGTTGAACAATTAATCCGTGCAAGTTAATACACAGAAAAAAATTGTTTGTCGTGGTAATCTTTCATCAAAATCTTAAAAGATACTTCCGGTCTGGAATCGCGTTCCTTCTCTGATGACGTCAGTTTGACGGCTTGGGTTGAAAATGCTTAAACCACTCCCCTCCAACTGTTAGTCTGCTATGAGCGAGAGATGGAGAGGAGGAGCGCTAAGGTAAAACCCTGCCCTCTATTCAATATTCCGTTTCACTTGGAAATATGTCACAACACTGGAGAAAAGTCGTTTGCAACTTCCGGTTCACAGGGACTTTAATGGTTTGCAACTAGCGGGTTGGGGCCCACTAGGGGACCTCAGCAAACTTTTGGGGGCCCCAATAAGTCTTAAAATTACTTACTATTTTGTTATAATTATAACAGTAGTGTAGTCAAAAAGGTTGAGAACCATTATCTAAGATTTGTAATGTCATTCGATACAACACAAAAGACATATGGAATACTTTATGGTCCTTTCACATCTTTTGTTAATCTGATTTGTATGTGGTGACCACATTAATCCAAATTCCATCCCGTAGCCATTTAAATTGTGCAATGGCTATTTGGGTACAGTAGCCTAACTGCTAGTCTGAACTCCCTTTACTATTTTTAGTCAAAATTCACTTTAAAAAGGACGTTGCATTTTCTTTGATACAAAAAGCCTCAACTATGCTAACTTACGTAACCTATAATTCTCCATTGCGGGGTATGAGTTGCATGAGAAGAACGTAAACCGAAATAAATAGTGATTACATGTGGTTCAGTGATGATTGACATCAAACGGAGCAAGTCAGTGTTAGGAAATTGAATACAGGAAGAGATTTTAGCCAATGAATGACCGCGGTGGGCGGGGATATGTGGATTGCACGCGAGGTACACGCCCATCATCAGCACTCGCAACTCATTCTGCCTTTGCGTGGAGCAAAGAAGGTTCTGGAAAGGTAAGACGTGACCTAATATTAAAAAATGCTGGTAAATTAACATGTCTCAGACATATCCGTAGTATTTGAGTCTAATAAATGTCAAAGAAGTCGTTTGAAAAACAGTTTGTTTTCTTGTCATGACGAAGCGGAGAGCTGTTTAGCTTTATAAGTATCACAGCAAGTGTGTTGCCAAGTTACATTTGACAAATCTAGCTCTTTTTCTAATCCAGCTTCTCTCCGGAAATCTGATACCCCTCGACTGATCGGCTGCATCGCTCAGCACTTCCCAGGTATAATCTCTGTACCGTTGTGTCGTGTTACATTCTTTGGATCACGACCCAACATCTCCAGGCTCTCCACTGTCAACCCTTCACTCCGTCGGTGGACGACTAGCGTTGTGTTTATGTCTTTATTTTACGGAAACGGTGAGTAAGCGATCGGTCATTTGCATAGACTTCTTTGTAAATATCTATTACACATATGTCAATGCGTTTTGGGTACCTATGACTTGGAAACGATTGTTTTGGACGCTTTATAACTAGCTAATGGGTGTGAACTAGCTTGACTGAGGGGAACAAAATGGCGTCATGGTGCTTTTGCGCACTCCGCTGCGCGCTAACCGTGACGCACTCTGCACCACCGCGACGATCACACAACTTTACGACTCTTTCTGAGGTTTGTTAAAACAAAATGCGTATTTGCTGTGTTTTAATTATCTACCGGTGATCTAAGGGCTGTCGTCGGTATTCGACGTGTTTATTTCGATGTTAAAAATAGCGGAGTTGGTTGAGCTCGAGCGGGTAACGTTAACCATGTGTATATCGACCTTGGGTGCAATACGTGTGACTCAGTATTGCGCTGTAGCTTGCATATATATCATTTATAAACGCATATTAAAACACAGTGACATGGGCTCTGTACTTTTCTTATTCTCTTAACGGTTTCTGTATTGAAGTCGATTGATGTACTTTCAGTTAAACTAAACGATGGACACGCATAATACTAAGTGATCGTAATTTTACATTTGTTTGGTATTGGAAACCTTGTTCTGTCACGCAACTTACAGCTCTTAAATATGTTCCTCAACACGTGTTCATTTGGCTTGAGTCATACTTAAACCTGCTGACGCAGTCGATGACGTGTGTAGCTGGGGTCTTAATCAAGGACTCTATTAAATGATCTTTTTTTTTTTATTTCACAGCCAGAAGTTTGTTTGCCTGTAATAACAGATGGCAGAGAGAATATTAGAAGTAATTTACTATATTTATTCTAAAGTTAAGTATATTGGGGCCTATCCACCATAGACATTAAAAATTCTCCCCCTCAATAATCAGATATGGCAAAATTGTCTCCCCCAATATGTAATATTATTGATGGTGCACTGCTCTGTTTGTTGTCAGGATGACAAAAAGTTTTAAAAGTTGAATTGTTAGGCTGGTCTGCCTCAATGGTCTTAACAGCTCGTCAATGTCAAAATCAATGTCGGTCAAACAAGCTTTGGCTGTTCCAGCACCAAACTTCAGCTTTAAACATAATATTTCACAACTGTTTTTATGACAGAAATGTTAAAAGACAGACCGCTTTGTTTACGTGACTCATTTAATTCATTATTGAATATTGAATATGATGAGAGAAGTAACATTAACATTTTTGCATATTATTAGGCATACGATCAAGAGTGAATGTTTACTTATCTTTACAAAATATATGTTTTTAAATAGATTGCGTCAAAATAAATTCTATTTTTGAACTATTCCATAAAGTCCTACTAAATAAAAATTACTTGGTCATAGAAAATGGATATGGTCACAGTCTTGATTCAAGTCATGAATCTGCTACATTATTCAAATGTTGCACAGAAGAGAAATAGTGCTGTTGTACTAAATATGAGCATGGCTGTGATTTTCGCCATATTCAACAATTGGCCAGTTAGTTTATATATTTCTTCTGCCAGCAAAATGGCTTCCAGAAAAATCCAATGCATCAAGCTTTGTGTCACCAAGTGCAATGCCAAGTAACTTATCTAATTAAAGGACTGGAAATAACTGTTGTATAATAGTGTATTTCACTTTGCTTTTCAGAGCTGTTGCGCAGCTGTTGGAACGCGAGCGGAGGAAACCTAGTCCACGAGCAAGGAGTTTGCAGCCACTGTGGCAAGATCTTTTTCATGTCAGAGACCGAGCACACTTGCAGTTGTTTATGTCATCCCCTCTTCTCCAGACAGAAGATACCCAAAAAATCCCATTCAAGATCTTCTTATCTTGCTGATAGTGCTTCAGATCACTCAAAATGTCTGTCAACGTCAACCGCAATGTGTCGGACCAGTTCTACCGCTACAAGATGCCCCGTTTGATTGCCAAGGTACCCCAGAGACTTGTTTTGGTCTGAATGCTGCATAAATATGACAATTTCAGTTATTTCTGTGTACAGTGAAAATCTCTTATACATGTATGCAGTGGCAATCTTATAATCATCTGGAGAAGATTAAAAAAATGTTTTCCCACTCCCATTGTCAATTTCACTTAATAGGTGGAAGGCAAAGGGAATGGAATCAAGACGGTCATTGTCAACATGGTTGATGTTGCAAAGGCACTGAACAGGCCTCCAACCTGTAAGTTTGCTTTTACAATTAGTTATATCATAACTATTATTCTTTCAGTAGTATTTCATTATGAAGACTTTCTCTTTGCTATTTCTTCAGATCCAACTAAGTATTTTGGCTGTGAGTTGGGGGCGCAGACTCAGTTTGATGCTAAGAATGACCGCTACATCGTAAACGGATCCCATGAAGCCAACAAACTGCAGGACATGCTGGATGGATTCATCCGAAAGTTTGTGCTATGCTCCGAGTGTGACAATCCTGAGACTGACCTGGTAAGTTGACATTCAGGGTTTTTGCCTGCTGAAAAGAAGTTTGTCCACTCATGGTTAAAAATTAAAGATTCTGTTTACTTTTATGTTTTGCTGTCGGTCAGATAGTGTTTGTAGAACATTCTCAGGTGTACTTAAACTTGTTTGGGGCAAGGGCAGTTGGTTTGTGATGTTCAGTACACTTAACTTTGTCCTTTGACTTTCATAACGCCTACACAAGTGTTAAAAGCAAGTTGTGAAAGCATCAGTCGTTTGCGGTGTTATTTGTATTTATTTATATATATATAATTTATGTATTTTTATAGTATTCATTATTTTTTTCTTTTACTTTTATGTTTTCTGTTTTCATTTTAGTGATTTTGTTATGTGCTTTGTCTTTATATTTCTATCTAGCTAATTTATTTATTTCATTTTTAGTACTTAATTTTATTCATTTTTACTTAAACCTAAAATTTCTTAGTTTTAAGTTGTTTTTTTTTTTTTGCTGTAAGTTTTTCATCTAATATTTATGTTATTGCAAATTTATTTCAATAAAAAACATTTTTTTAAATTTTTTAATCTCAAAGTCTGCAAATTTCTGTTATATATTGGAGTGGTATAAAATTGTTTTTATATTGATTGTGGCTGTTTAGCTTACCTTTAATTACAGTTTAATTTACACAATTATAAGCGTTAAAGCTCTGTATATGTTTTTTTTTTTTAAAGAAACTTAAGAGAAACTACTTCTGATTTATCTAATAATGCCAGTGAACACTTACGCAGTTTCGAATAAACCACTGCAATACCTTATAATGGCAAGTTTCTTCCATAGTTCCACATTTTCAGCTGATGTTTAAAAACACTGCAATCTAATCCTCACATGGTTTTTGAAAAGTGAAAATCGAAACCTTTGTTAACAATTCAGAAATCCTTTAGTTTTCAGAAATGTCCTCATAGTATCTGATGTTTAATTTGCAGCATGTTAACCCAAAGAAGCAGACCATCGGAAGCTCCTGCAAGGCTTGCGGTAATCGGGGAATGCTGGACACTCGGCACAAACTGTGCACATTCATCCTCAAAAACCCACCTGGTGAGTTGGTGCTGTTGCGGGGTGTAAAAATGAGTCTACTGCTGTTATTCACTATATTTGGCATCAGAAATGTATGCTTTATATTTGTAGAAAATGGGTTTAAAACAGTTTGATGTTTAAACTTATAATTTTTGCTTTTCATATAAGCTTTATAAGTTCAATTTTTAAGAGCTAATCTTTTTGAAATGCAGAGAGTGATAGCAGTTGTGTGAAAGAGAAGAAGGAGAAAGAGAAGAAAAACAGAAAGAAGGATAAGGAGAATGGCTCGGGTAGTGGCGAGGCTGGGAACCATAATGACATAGACGCACCAGATGTTGTGGTAAGAGACACACATGAATATTATTTTAATGTAATTTGTAACCAGTGCATTTAATTGTATGTTTATGGGTAATGTGTAGGATGGTGAGGATGATGATGACTGGGCAGAGGAAACCACAGAGGAGGCCCAGCGCCGACGTATGGAGGAGATCAGTGACCATGCTAAGAACCTGACCCTCAGCGAGGACCTGGAGAAACCACTGGAACAGAGGGTCAACATGTTCTACAATTTTGTCAAAGTAAATAATGCCACTCTAGGTTTCCAAAAACATTTTACTGTTTTTTTGGGGGGAAAAATTACTGTTTTTACAAAATATTTTACTGACTCAACTTTTCAATGGTAGTTTACTTTGGGTATGTGAATTAGATTTAAATTTTTTATTAACATGAAGGTTCAAATAACCAAAGATCTATTAATGCCACTAGGACTCAAACATCTCTCTCTTTTTCTAACCAGCAAAAGAAAGAGAGTGGAGCAATTGGCTCTGCCTGATAAGGAGATTCTGGCTGAAGCAGAAAGGCTGGATGTGAGAGCCATGGGACCGCTCATCTTGAGTGAACTGCTCTTTGACGAGAACATTAGAGACCAAATCAAGAAATACAAACGTCACTTCCTGCGGGTACGGTTTCAAAAAACAACAACAAAACAAACAAAAAAAAAAACACCAATTCTAATTTGAAATGTGATAGACTGGCTCACACAGGATCTGCATGTACAGAACTAATTGGAACACCCCTGTCACTTGTGTTAATTTATTAAATATTTTGGCTAATTTAATTTCTGCCGTAAGCTGAGTGTAGTTAATCTCAGCTCCATTTAATACATTTTACACCCAGAATTTGAGCACTGAAAATACAAATGAAAGTTTCCATCTTGGCCTAGTGATAGATGAATATTTATAGCAGGACATTGAGACCTGCCTACAAGCTGTGTAAAGCCATGCTAAATTTATGCCTTGACTAGCTATTTAAATGCCACTTTTGAATCAGCAGCTTTGATATCTACCAGTTTTCACTTGCTGCTGAGATAATCGAACATGAAGCTGTTAAAAATGATCTTTATCTAGCTCAACATACTTGTGTCTGCGAAAGATAACAAACAAAGTGCTTATATTTGATAAATGTTCATAGTTTTACCACATAATCACAGTGCTCAAAGTTCCAGATTCTCCTTTCTTGCAGTTCTGCCACAACGATAAGAAAGCTCAGAAGTATCTGCTGGGAGGCTTTGAGTGTCTGGTGAAGCTTCATCAAAGTCAGCTGCTGCCACGAGTGCCCATCGTTCTCAAAGACCTCTATGATGCAGACCTACTGGAGGAGGATGTCATTCTCACATGGGCAGAGAAGGTGTGCATTTCACAATTTTACATACAATTTTATAAGATAAGGATCATGAAACAAGTTTTGTATGAACTATGAATCTTGAATAAAATGTCTTTTGTTTTGTTTTAAGGTCTCTAAGAAGTATGTTTCCAAGGAGCTGGCCAAGGAGATCCATGCCAAGGCGGCTCCCTTTGTCAAATGGCTGAAGGAGGCAGAGGAGGAGAGTGAGGGGAGTGAAGCAGAGGAGGAGGAAGATGATGAAAATGTTGAGGTAATTTCATCCTCTTGGAATTTATTTATGAGCAGATTGTCCCTTTAGCCAGCTATAGCTGCACAATTTTCATCTCGGGCCTTGGAAGAATTGGTTCTTAGCCACTTCTCAAGAATGTAGTGTAACTGTTTCATTAACACTTGAACCTATGGAAGCTTGTTTCTGCTATGGAGAAAAAAAAAAAAGTGATTGCGACTTATCTCACAATTCTGAATTTTTCGCAATTGCGAGTTTATATCTCGCAATTCTGACTTTTTTTCTCTGCTGAGGTAAAGTTGAAGTTGCTAGGGGAAATGTATAATATGAAGAGTTCAGATGCAAAAGCCGCTAAACGCCACCATCGTCAAAAATGAGAAAATTATATTGAGGGAGTGCTCTCTGCACATAGTATACGTTCATCAAATACTTTCACTTCAAATCCACTAAATCCCAGCGTCAGCCCATTCAGAAATACCGGTTCGTTGGCAGAAACCACTAAACGCCACTTCCCTTTGTCAGCAAAAGCCTCTAAGTCCACAGAACAACCAATCAGAAGACGTGAATTGAATCATGATTTCAAGATAAATGACTGCGCGTATGAGCCGGCTTTCAATTGCCAAGCTGCAAGTTTTTATCATGTTTTGTCCATCGTTACAGTGGCAATGACAGGATTTCGCGAGTAGCAAGTAAACACAACAGTGTTCCTTTTGCTGCTGTAAAACTGACAGAAACAAACGTTTTACTGTCTTGTTGTCCAAAGAGGTGGACTTGGAGGTTTTTGCTAAAAAAAGTTGTTAAATACCAATGAATTGGCTTAAGTGACATTTTTGAAAATAAGGCATTTCAATAACTGACTAATAACCTTTTCATTGCCATTAAAGTGAAATTACTGAACCTAAACATAGGAGTCTTGTAAAAAAAAAAAAAAAAAATGCTCAGACGGAGGTTTTTGCAATGAAACTCTTTTTATATATATATATATATATATATATATATATATATATATATGTGTGTGTGTAATTGCATACACAAACTGTTAATCTAGTAGTTAATTAGAGAAACAGCTTTATATTTTAACTGTCAGGAGGAGCCCTGGGACTGTAATTAGTGTAATTACATTAGTTTTCTCTGGGCTACAATTAGAGAAAGGTTGAGAAGGCTTGTGTGATATTCTGATTCTTCATCTTTCTCATTTGGACACTCTTTGGTCTTCAGGTTGTGTACTCTTCCTCTGCACGAGAGCTAAAGGTGGAGGCCGTTCAGCCAGAGAAAGCTGAAGAGGACGATGACCTTGATATTGATGCCATTTAAAGAAATGACAAGTGAAACAGCAGCTGCCATCCTGGAACCTTGCTACTTCCTGATGTAATGATGAAATGGATCACAGTGGCCTCCTGTTTAGCCCGTCTTGTTTTGTCCCACTTTCTTCTTGGTTATATTTGATTTACAAGAATGGTTTTAATATAGCTCTTTCATTGACTTGCTGCTAAAGTAATAAGAACTTTTGAGCTTTATTGTCTGTATCGAGCAATTTTGTTGTATTGTGAGCTTGACTTTGATTCATGGGTTTGCTTATACTGTACATCTGATTCTTTTTTTTCTTGAAATCATAAAATAAAGGTTTTTGCTGTACATTATATGGACTATTTTGATTTCTTAACTAGAGTCAGTGAAAAGTATGATTAAAAATCTCAGTTTTAGCGTCATTTGATTTTAGCACTCCCTTCAACCACATGTCTTCTCACCAAAACCACACTACAAAACAGGTGGTTATTTCTGATTGGCTTAAAAGAACACAGGCTGCTCCCCAGACTCAGCCTGGCTGTTCTTAGGACATATATTAAGAGTACTGGTGTTGTAGTAACATTTATCCGAGATTGCTGCCATTGTTGTGGGAAACAATTATTAATGGTTGAACATCAAGCCTAAAATGGCCACTAGATGGCAACATCACGACATCTAACTGATGATTCATCTCGAAACTGGCATATGGCTGTAAATCGGTGGCTCTCAACCTTTTTTGACTCAAAGGTCCACCATTTTTTATGGGTCCGGGCACTTCTCCTTTCCTCCAAGATCCACCATTGTAGGAGCTCCTGTCTTTGATGACATTTACTTTGACATTTCATTAAAATGTCAAATGCAGCCAGAATATGTTTTGATTATAGCCAGTCATTCTGACATAATGTCTGTGTACTACATTTAACCTTGCACATATATGTAGATAATATCTGTATATACTAGCGGCATGCAGCAATATTCTGAAATGAGTATTTTCTGTTGTTGTTTATTTGCTTTTTTTCATGTAAATTCATGTTCCAGTTACACTTGATGTTGACACATTTTTAGGTTAAATAAACAAACATTACTTACACTATCAAAAAACAACAACCAAAACGATTCTATTTTGCATTTTTACATTGTATAAACAATGTGTATTTCTCATCAAGTTTTCTCATAATTTTTTATGTTTATCCAAAATAACTATAAGAACATAGTAATAGATGTCATATTTTATGTATATTTTATTTGTAAACTGATGTTCAGGTGTTCTTTTTATTAGTCAACTTATTTTCGGATCATTAGTCATCAAAGCTTGGTAAACAGGTGTCATGATGGTCACAGACATGGAGATGTGCCTTGAATTTCACCTGATTGCTTTAGGCATTTATATATTCTATTTACATGATTTTATACATGTTTTATTATTTACTTATTCTGATATAGCTTAGAGAATTTTTTTTTTTTTTTTTTAATTTTCTTAAAGCCCCCTTGGAAGTTGTATGGCCCCCCTGGTTGAGAACCTGCAGTAAACTAATAATTCAGGTGGAAGAACATATATTCAAAACATTACATTAATTTAGTAATGTTGATGAATTTCATTTTAACGTTTTGTGTCTGTGCAAGAGAAAACAAAATATATATTTGTAAGGGAATACTTAGCAAGGTCACTGTTGAGTTATTTAGAAAGCAGGGTTATTCTTTCACACATCCTCTGTAGTGTTTTAGCTAAGCTATATCCAATTTAATATCCTTATAAATGACGTTCTGATCAGTGGCTATATCTTTTAAAGGTTATATCATAAAGAATTTATTCCTTAAGATTAAAACTTTTTATATATATATATATATATATATATATATATATATATATATATATATATATATATATATATATATTGTTTTGTTTCCTTGTTTTGTTCAGATGTACTTTTATGTCCTCCTTACCAGGTCAAGATCTCAACATGGCGGCGCCCACAAGGGGGCGACCCGCTCCATGTAGAACAAAACAGCTGTTTCTGGAAGACTATAATAAATCTAGTTTCCATCGGTGTACAATACTTATAAACGATATTTCTCAAAAGTGCATTTTGAGTGAAGCACACTGACCAAATGAATTGAAAAACTTTGTCTTCATTTGCCATAACGATCAAACCATACATGGTAAAATTACACTTCAATTGAACAGGGTGTGTCACAGTTGTTATGGTATGACGAAGTTTTCTCCTTTTTTCCATATGAACACCTACAGCTCCCTGAGGGATGCGGCGCTCTCCAATGAGCACAGGGATCTTTCTGTTTCCTCACTTCCTCTGTCTCGCTCAGGGCTCGGCTCGAAACTCCTGCGCTGTTGGGCAGCCATCTTGGATCTCGCTTTGAACGAGAGGCGACAGAAGCGGCTGTTCGGGTGGAATGGAACCGTCAACGAGCGTAACTTCCCTGCGGCCCCGACGCCTGTGATTACCCGCTTTACCCCGCTGCTGCCGTTACCAGTGAATGTACCGGACAGTCCATTTGAAGGATCGTTCGATGAGCAGATTGTCTTTGGGGGAGATCGCAGCGGAGGCCCCGTGAAGTACAATTTTCTCTATTCTTACTTGAACCGGACATCCGAAATATGAAGCAGACAGCGACGCCAGGCCTGAAAGTATTATGTTTTTAACATTGCACAAGTTAACCGGCCTCGTTCGCTTTTCAGGGATCTATTAGATGGAGTGCGCTCGGTAATAAAACGCAGTAACGTCCGCGAGCGTCCGGAATATTTCTCCCAAACTTTTAACAACTTTGTTACCAGCTTTAGAAGCAAATCAATGATATTGACCAAGCGTGTAATCGGTCAAATATATTTCCCCCTTCGTTGCAACGCAAAACCTGCTGCTTAAATTGTAATTCCGGGAAAGCAGCTTTCCATCAACACTATGTCAACAACAAGAGCCCCCCTGCCCACCGTCAACGAACGGAAGGCTGAAAACGTAAGTAGACTGTTTATGTTTTGATATCTGGTTAACAGTCAGTAATAACTGCTTTGGGCTGACTCAATCCTGTTAATTTCTATCACTTATTAGTGTAATATTTGATCTCGTCGAATCGCATTATATGGCTGTGTCTCAACACCTAGTGAGCTGCCTACCTAGACAGCGATTTTGGTCAAAAACGAAGCTGCCTTTTAAAATCATTCAGCTCATTTCCTCCAGAATTAAGGGCAGTGTCGCATCCCATATAGTGTTTTATGTGCTTTAAGTGGATTAGCAGTCTCGTGCCAGTCTTTGGACAGATGGGGCACCAGGCTGAAGTGACGCATGGGGTCCAGGGCATCGGTAATTTGGCTGCTTTTTCTGCTTAATTCGTGCAACATATGCTTGATTAGTTAAAGCCCTGCACACTAGTGAGTGATGCGTGGGTTTGCACGTTTAATGCGCCAATAGGATGCAGATATTGCGCATTGGCGTCAGTCTGTCCTATAGGTTTCTGCTCATACGTCAGCAGTGAGGGAAGGTGACATAAGCACGCGTGCTAATGCAGGTCCCCCTTAAAGGTGCCTGTGCAGAATAAGCATTAAGTTACGGTCTTTGACTTTTCCACTGCATCTATCTGTCTGTCTGTTGGTCTGTCTGTCATCTGTATTGGTCTATCGCTCAATTATCGATCTATTGTTCTAATGTTCAGTCTATCTATTGTTCTGTTTATTGTTCTAGCTATCTAAATAGGTTATTAAATGTTATTAACATTTATAATGTCTTACCAGAATGTACATATTTTAATGCACAACTCTTGCTCACTTTTGATGGGGGAAATTAAGTCAAATGAGGTATCAATCACCCCTCCACTCAACCCCACCCGCCCCAAAAATCTCTGTCACACACACACACACACACACACACACGGGGTGTCAAAAAGACTCCAGCAGTGATGCAGCTCGTCAGTATCGGTGTTGGTGGATGGGAGAGTATTGATGAGTTCTTGTCATAGAATAGACAGGGCTGTTTGGTTCAATGCCATTTAGCTTACAAAAACAAAAATGAGAGGATCACAATCTAATATGAGGCATCGTGCAAGCATAAGCGTAAGTGACCTTTATTCAAGATCGTTCTTTGTGTTTTATTGCAGGGGGTCGTCTCATCTTTTTTGTGGTTATGTTGTATAACATTTATTATCAAGCTTTAGAGTGTTTATAACTCTTATTAGGCAGAGCTTTGTGGATAACAGTCAAGTCGGGCGTCCGGGACAATATGCAGGATTTAGTGGGAACATTGTATAGCGCAGTGTCAGCGTACCCTTACATACAGAGGTGTTAGTACCACATGAGTCTCACTGACTTACTAAACATCATCCTGTTGAGCTCATGACCTCTGAATGGAACAATTCATTTAGTCTCGCTGTTATTTGTAACCTGGTGTATGTTGCACAAAGGTCCTGTCACAAGGTTACAAGAGACCTTGGGAAATGTTAGCGTAATAGAATTAACTTATGTTAATGACCAGTGTTTTCAGTTTCAGACTTGGTTTGATTAACTTTTGTAAAACATTTTTGACGTCTTTGAAAAAGTAGTTGCTAAATGTAAATGCTGATGACTCATGATATAATTTTATTTGTGACAGTGGCACAATAATAAAATGTTGTTGAGGTGATGATTGATGCTAATCTGAAACTGGGTGGAGTCAATATTAGTTATTTCTGGTCTGAGTAGGACCTATTGTATTTGTTGCCAAGTATCCTTATATGACTGGCGGAAATTGTGTAAATTCCTGGAGGGCGAATTCTGGGATAAAATGAGCAAGATTGAAATTATAATTTGGAAATTTTGGGAGGTATTAAAGGGATAGTTCACCCAAAAATGAAAATTATCTCATGATTTACTCATCCTCAAGCCGTCCTAGGTGTATATGACTATCTTCTTTCAGACAAACACAATCAGAGATATATTTAAATATATACTAGCTCTTCCAAGCTTTATAATGGGAGTGAATGGGGGGTGTGATTTTGAAACCTAATACATGCATCCATCCGTCATAAAAATAATCCATACGGCTCCAGGGGGTTAATAAAGGCCTTCTGAAGCAAAGCGATGGGTTTTCTTTAGAAAAATGTCCATATTTAAAATGCTAATAACTATAATAAGTAGCTTTTGGCAGACGACCGTACGGATCGATTTACGGCGGAAGAGTGACCCCTAACCTGACGAACGTGGAAGCGCAGAGGATAGAGCAAAATAAAACACCGGTCACGAATTAGAAGTCTGAAACAAGAATTCTTATAGAGAAATGTCGGATACATTTCGATATAAGAAAAGAGGAGCTTGAGTTTATTGCCCAGCCCTATTTGTTTAAACCGCAAGAGGTGTCTAAGCTTACAATACTCCTACATCCTGTGTCATGCATCACGTCAGGGGTTACTCATTGACTTGCGTAATATGTATACGGTCATCTGCCGGAAGCTAGTTATTTTAGGTTATAAAGTTTTAAATATGGATATTTTTCTTACCAAAACCCTTCGCTTCAGAAGGCCTTTATTAACCCACTGGAGCCGTATGGATTATTTTATGATGGATTTTTTTGGCCTTGAAAATCACCGTCCCCCCATTCTCTACCATTATGAAGCTTGGAAGAGTCAGGATATTTTTAAATATATCTCTGATTGTGTTCCTCTAACAAGATAGTCATATACACAGAGGATGGCTTGAGGTTGAGTTTTTGGGTGAGCTAACCCTTTAAGTTTTAAATTTTTGTTGTTGTTGTTTGTAATTTACATGTGTTTTGAATTCTAACAGCATACAACGAATGGCCATGGCCGAGGGGAGGTGACCTCTCGATCTGTGAGGTCGAGTGGTCGAAACCGAAATTCTGGCTCAGGATTGGATGATGTGCACCCTCTTATTGGGAATTACCGGCTACTAAAAACCATTGGAAAGGGCAACTTCGCCAAGGTCAAACTGGCTCGCCATATCCTCACAGGAAGCGAGGTGAGGAGTCGGGAGTCATGAGTGTGTTTCCTGACACACAGTGGGCAATGGGGGTTTTCCAGAGATGGACATGTTAGCTTTTCTGCTTTCGTGTTTCCTTTTGGAATTTTTTTAATTGCAACACTTGGTAAAACTCAGCTGAGCAGAAAAAGATACTTTTATAGTAAATATAATGCAATATGATATAAAACTATGGTTTTGGTCATGCTGTAATTATAAAAAGTATGTTAAATGTATGTAATTTGGAAAAATCTTATTTTTATTTATTTATTTTTTTACCCACCTACATGTGTATATTAGATTATAAGAGTGTTATGTTGGATTAGGGAATATTTTTATATACACTGCCGTTAAACGTTTGGGGTCAGTAAGATTTTTCTTTTTTAATGAATTCTTTTATTCGTCAGGAATGTGTTAAATTGATCAAAAGTGACAGTAAAGACATGTTACAAAAGATTTCTATCTCAAATAAATGTTATTTTGTACTTTCTATTCATAAAAAAATCCTGAAAAAAAAAATGCATCACGGTTTCCACAAAAATATTAAGCAACACAACTATTTTCAACATTCATAATTAGAAATGTTTCTTGACCAGCAAATCAGCAATTAGAATGATTTCTGAAGGATCATGTGACACTGAAGACTAGAGTAAAGATGCTGAAATTTCAGCATGTTCAAAATGTTTTTTTAAAGTGTGATATTTCACAATATTGCTGTTTTTAATGGATTTTTGATCAAATAAACGCAGCCTTGCTGAGCATAAGAGAATTTCAGAAACATTAAAAACGTTTACAGACTCCAATCTTTTTAATGGTAGTGCATATAATTAAAAAAAAAATTCCTCAATTTTTTTTTTAAGTTTTCAAATACTTTTCCTTTTCAGGTGGCAATAAAAATGATTGATAAAACTCAACTGAATCCAACAAGCCTTCAAAAGGTAAGATTCACGTTTAATATTAAAATATGCATGGGTGTATTGAATGTAAAACTGTGTCATGATTCAGGTTTTTTTCTTCCTCAATGCTGCTAGTGTTGTGTAATTTACCTTCAGGAAGTTCATGTTCTCTTTTTGTTCATGACTCTGAGATATTGTTTTTGTCTGTGTGATCCTCTGTATCGGCTACTTGGTTAGTTTTGTGTTTGGTAGTGGCGCAGTTCCATACTGATTCATAGGTGATGTTGGCTTTCAACTCACATTTTAAACAGAATGCTGACTGTAGTGCTGATCTGATATCCAGAGCGTTTATCAGAGGCTTGTGTAGTGGAAATGGAACATCCTTTCAGCTGGTGTTCGCAGTCACCCATCATCATGAGGAGTCTATTCAAACAGAAGCTCCTCCAGCAGTAACCTTCACACTCTGAGCACAAATACTGAAGTACACCAGCTGTGCTGCAAAACTCTGCCCACCTACTGCAGGCTGCGCCGCCACTCAATCCGCTCTCGACTGAAGACAGTCTTCTACACCTGTGCATTTGCATCCTTGTATTTGGAAAGGTTTATTTCTAAATATGTACCAAGCTGTGTGGGAATGTGGAGCGAGCAAATGCTGTAATTTGGTAATGCAATTAATATTGCATGGGCAACTTGCGTCTTTCGTGACATTTTGTTCCCAAATGGATAGTCCAGCCTAAAATTAAAACTGTCATCAGTTAATCATGCCGTTCCAAACCTGTATGACTTCCATCCATCTTTGGAAAACAAATCAAGATATTTTTAATATTCTCTCATCATTTTTGTCCATCCATTGAATGTCTTAAAGACATTGAAAAAGTAAACAGTGTAAGCATGTCACGGTCTTTACATTTACACATAATCTTGTTTCTGTTTGTTTCTTTCCCAAACAGAAACAAGATTATTTTTCTTACCCCATTGGCAGATGATTTTGCTTGTTTTAAGCAAAAACTCACTTCATTTTGATCCCCCCCCCCCAGCAGTGTTTTTTAGTACTTTTTGGCAAAATGTGATTATAATTGAAACTGCACAATTATTGTGGTTATTTCAAATAATTGCGAAATTGATTGAATTACCACGATTAGACGAATAATCAATAATCGTGAGTCTTCTATGATGAACAGATTTAATTTACACTTATTCACATATAAACATTGATGAACGCACATACATAGAGCACATCAAATATGGTAAACGCAAGCGCAAATGTACTTGTTTGGCGAAACCTTATTGGTTGTTGTGTGTGAGAAAATGATGACAGTGAACTATCACTTTAATATCTGTATTCTTCTGCTTATGGCCCAGACACAATCCTAAAATGCTCTGTGACACTAGGTGCGTTTACATGGAGCATTGTAATCAGTTTAAATGTCCAATACAAATGAAAATGCCCTCTATAAACACCTCAATCGGAATAAAAATGCCCAAACTGAATGAAATTGTGATCGGTTTGAGAGGGGTGGGATAAACCTTTCTATAAACCGAACAAAATAAAAATTCTGCCATGTAAATGCGTTAAACCGATTACTTTGCGTCTACGTCATCACGTCAAGAGGTCAAGGGTCATCAGAATGCAAAATCAAACTGGAGTAAAACTGAAACAACACATTTATTAAATACACTGAAGGAGCTCAGTGTATCATTACTACAGACCTTCATCACACGCTTCTGCTTTTCGGAGGAGGGAGGGGTAGTATTGAGATGCTCCTTAAAAGGTCAGCAAAAAAGGTCAGCTCTTCTGCGCCCGTCTTAGATAACGTCTCCTGTAAACAGTCCACCGAATCTTTCAATCAGAATGATTTTAATCGGAATGACAAAAGTGTACATGTAAACGTGGCTACTTTTATAGATTCATTTAGTATTGCTAATCTATTGTGCCACAGTTTTTTTTTTTTTTTTTTTTTTTGTGAAAAATTGGACGCCAACAAAAACTATAAATAAATACATTTTGGATTGCCCTTGCGGTTTGCATGCAACAACAATCATACAGCGCGACCATTGTGGTTTGATTCATAAACTAATGATTCTTATGAGCTATGTTTTAACAAACCAGAAGGACTAATGAATCAGTCTCATGAGATGTTTGAATCAGTTTAATGACTCCCTGAATAGTTTGGACCACCACTCACTCAGAAGTCACTTTCAAACCAAGCAGCTTTCTGTTAGTCAGTGCTGTAAATTGGCCTGACCAGCTGAACCCAATCTGCGTAGGGAAATCTTACACCCTCATGTGAAATTTCTAATTGCGTGGATTCCTATTGAAATGACTAGATTTCGTCCACAAAAATTTGCAGAGCAACAGTAAATGTGACCACACTTAAATGATGCTCCTTTAGTAGGAACTCTGGGATAGTAGTATAAATGAAATTACCCAGTGCAGCGACACAGGGGAAAAACCCCCAAAAACTATCAGCATAATGTCCCATCATTTGTCGCTTTTCATGGTTGTAGCTGATTAGAACGAAAACTCAGATTTACATGAACTTTAATTGCTTGTTGCTTTATGCCGTTGCGCCTGGTTAGGACAGTGTTATGGTGGTGAACAGTTTGCAGTTCATAATCAGTCTTCACAACAGCCAAGATGAAGGGAGGAGGAAGAGGATATGAGGGGGAAGGACAGATGGACATTTTGGTGGGCCGACAGTGAAGTGACAGACTGGAGGGACCACAAAATGGTATGAGATGGGAGATAAAGACTAAAAAACAGGCACAGACACAAACAGCCTGATGACAGTCTGAATGAGAGGAGTAGAAGATGTACATACAGTATGAGTGATAAATGTGAAATGAAAGGCTGGAGAGAGATTTGAGCATGAGATGATCAGAAGAATTCAAATGATAATGCTAATCAGTGCTCGCTCAGAGATACACAAGCTGAGGCCACGTCTCTAATTTTAGCTGGAAGCTGCTCGCCGCAGCCACCATTAGTTTTTCCACAGCGCCATTGATTGGGATTCAGTGTATATCCTCTCTCTGTGGCCTGCTGGTCCTCAGCCAACACACGACTGTGACTCACGCACCGCAATAATGAGAGACAGAACCAACCGGACAGTCTCTTTTGGTCTTTCTATGTTTTTTCTCTAATTATCATCAGCATCACTTTCATTTTCTGTTACTCCTAACCCTCCTTGGTGCGTGTTGTAACAATAATGTTTTTTTGTTTTTTTTTTTCCATAAAATTTGAGGTAAAATACACTACCGTTCAAACTTTGGTGTCAGTAAGATTTTTTTTTTTTTTGTAAAGAAATTCTTTTATTCAGCAAGGACACATTAAATAGATCAAAATAATTGACAATAAAGACGTTTATAATGTAACAAATGATTTCTGTTTCAAATAAATGCTGTTCTTTTAACATTTCTATTTCATCAAAGAATCCTAAAAATGTACCACGGTTTCCACAAAAATTTTAAACAGCACAACTGCTTTCAACATTGATGATAATGTTAATGATTAATAAATGATTTCTGAAGGATCATGTGACACTGAAGACTGGAGTTATGATGCTGAAAATTCAACTTTGCCATCACAGGAATTTTAAATAATTTAAAATATATTCAAATAGAAAACAGTTATTTTAAATTTCACAATATTACAGTTTTTACTGTATCTTTAATCAAATAAATGCAGCCTTGGTGAGCAAAAGAGATTTCTCTTTAATTTTTTTTTTTTATATATAATGATTTGATGTGTGTGTGTGTGTGTGTGTGTGTGTGTATATACAAAGTTTGGAAACCTGCTAACTCAGATTGAGCATATTATAATTCATCCTTACAAATCAAACTCATCCTCAATGACTACTTTTAAACAGAGTTTGAGATTAACAACTTTATTTACTAACAATTGTGACTTTTGGATCGTCCTGTTCATACAGTAGCTTACAGTAGTGTCTTGATCCAAAGAGGTCTTGGCTTTGCTGCCTGGTTGATTTGAACCAATCACCCAAACTGAAAATGCAATGTGTCTAATCTAATGAACCTACAGCTGCAGGACAATGACATCATATTAGCTGTTCTCATGATAGTTGTAAATAACACCTCTAACCATAGTGACAGTGATTACAGTTAAAATACAGATGATGACTTAAGAACAGTCACAGTTGTCGATGCTAAGATATTTGATAGGACAGTACATCCTCGGTCTTCATCAACAATTACTTCAATTACTTTAATTTTTGTTTTAGTAATTTTAGTACTTCAACAAGTTGTTTAAGTTTTTCATGTAATATTTCTTTACCCTTATTTCAATTAGTGAAAATAATTTTAATAATAAAAAGTTTTAGTTAACAATAGCAACACTTTTTCTGAATAGCGTGAAAGTGTGTGTCCCTTATTTCTGTTGTCGTCTGTTTCTATGTCTTAATTTCTTTTGAAGCAGTGGTGCATGCAGTAATGTTTTTAGGATTTCCAGGTTGTGTTAAGGCCTTTGTACACTGAGTCTGACATTTTCGTATGCGTTTTTTCGTATTCGTGATCCTAAAAATTCATCACGCACTGAGTCCGATGCGTATTAATGAATCCGTTGCGAAAAAATTCGCAAAACAATACAAAACGGAGTCTTCAAGCAGTGAGCATGGTTTAGTTGTCCTCTAAATATTGGGTTCATCCAATCCCTTGATTGCACAGAGAGAAAGGAGATCCACCTCATCAAGGAGCTGCGTGATTATCCTGAGCGTTTCAAAGTTTGCTTCAGAATGTCAGTGGCTCAGTTTGATGCTTTGCTACTGGCACAATCTGTCTTTATATTCTGTCTCTTTGTATTCCGCACTTTGTTTGTCATGCAGTGCTGCTGCTTTGTGCTGTAGACGACGTGGATCAACTTGTCAGATGACATTCGGGATTCTGGTGTTCGCTTGTACGGTGGCTCTGAATTGTCCAAACATCTCTCAAAATGCGTGCCACGGATGCGAAAAACACAGAAAAGCGAACCTGGTCCGAATTTTTTTTTTTTTGTGACGGACGAAAGTTTCGGAGGCAATGTGTTAACGTGATTGACATAACGTGAGGTTGTATTTATTTTTTAATGTGCGAAAATTTCGGACACGGTGTGCAAAGACCTTTACTCTAACACGTGTCCTAATGATTGTGCATGTATGTTGTTGTAAGTTGGAGGTTGTGTAATTGCCCGTGGGCGTCTGAGCTCCACACTAGGTCTGGTTCTTCGACTGAAGTGAGATGTTCTGCTGTGGACTGGTGTTTTTTAGTCATCACAGAGGCGTTAAGATGGTGCACCAAAGGGAGGGAGAGTGTGAGATCTGAGACAGACTGAAGAAAATCTTAAGAAAAAGAGAGACAATCATGTGGAAAATATAAATGTGACATTCTAGGTTTTAATTTTTTCAATTAAACCTGGAATAAATGTCAAAACAATGATATGAAAGCAAAGCTATGGCATAAACTGAAATGTGTAACTGATAAGATATTGTCCTTTTTTTTTATTTCCCTCTTCACAATTCTTTCATCTGAAGTTTAAGAAAGCATTGTTCTTATCATAAACAACAGATCTGATTGTCTTTTCGTCAAGAAGTTGATTGATTCAGACATTTTGACAGTGCCACTGTCTGATGACAAACTACAGAAGGAAAACAGGATGGCATCATTTGAGTCATGTGTTATAAAGCAATAGAGAAACAGTCTTATCTCAGACATCTCTGCTTCACCCAACTCTTAGTACAGAGACAGTTTTATGGTGAATTATGGTGATATCTATTTATTAAATGGGACCTATTATGCCCCTTTTCACAAGATGTAATATAAGTCTCTGGTGTCCCCAGAATGTGTCTGTAAAGTTTCAGCTCAAAATACCCCACAGATCATTTATTATAGCTTGTCAAATTTGGGTGTGAGCAAAAACACGCCGTTTTTTTGTGTGTGTCCCTTTAAATGCAAATGAGCTACTGCTCCCGGCCCCCTTTCCAGAAGAGGGTGGAGCTTTAACAGCTTGAGCTTCGGTTGCTCAACAACAACAAAGCTGGAGAATCTCACGCAGCCAAAATGACGATTGTCAGTAACAATGTTCAGCCTTACGTTGTTAAAACTGGAGTCGGACGCTGATGGAGAGACTCAGGAAGAAGTTACAACTTGTAAAATGTATTTGGACATTTTTGAACGGCTAGTGGATAAATTTATATAGTTGCTGTGGAGTTGATTCAACTCATCGACTAGCATGTGCCGTCATGTTAATCTTTTGTGCAAATCCAGTGTTGAATTGGCCCTCGTTTGTGAAGCCGTCCGGCGTAAAATTACGGCGTGGCAACAACACCCTACTACAACAACTCTTCCTCTTCTCTAAAGCAGCCCAACATGGCCGGGGCAGGGTTTATGTAAATTTTAGAGTTTGTGATGTCACCAACCTGGGAAGAAGCTTGTTGTAGTCCCTACCAGCTGTTTGTTGTAGTCCTTAAAAAGTAATTTCTGTAAAAGAAAATATCTCCCTTTTAATTGAACTTTGAGCGTCGTAACTTTGCAGTTGTTGTTTATGCTCTAACAGCAACATTACACACTAACTAAAGTTTAAAAAAAAAGTGAAATCATAATCAAGGACCCCTTTTAAAATATTTACCCTATTCACCAGTGGTTTCTTGTCTGAGGGAGGAAATCCCTCGCTGTCTTTGTATCTAAATGTACATGTTGTTCTTCTACATGAGTTCTGCAGTGGCCTCAGTGTTTCATAGTTGGAAGAAAATTATGAGTAGTATAACTCACAGAATGTAGTGTGGTGAGAATTGGATTGGGTTCATGCTGTACCGAAAGTGTTTCCCTGCGGTCCAAAATCGCGCCACGTCTCTCGCACCCTCTCCGAAGCTACAGCTACACTTGTGAGAGCAGAACGTGAAAGCAGTACGTGCTAACAGCTCAGGAACACAGTCTGCCTACTGTAGCGCTATTAAAGATGCATGACACTTCCATTCCATTGAGAGGGGAGGATTCAGCTTTTTTTTTTTTTTTTTTTAGGGATCAATAATGAATAGCACTTAACGCTAGTTTCCACTGAAAAGGAAGCACTCTGTTCACTATGACAATGACACAGTCCAGCTGTATTTTGCTTCCTGTTCCATGTTAATGCTGAAGGATAGTACCAAGCTTTTGTTTAACAATACGTCGTGACATGTTGATTTACATTTAATTGTTCTTCTCTTCAACAGCTTTCCAGAGAAGTCACAATCATGAAGAATTTAAACCACCCAAATATTGGTAAGCATGTTTATTTTGTTTATATTTAACTCACAGACACCCCCCACCACCACCACCACCACCTTTTGAATTATTGCAACAGCCCATAAGTAGCAGCTTAGAAACTGTTCCTCTCATTTAGTTTAATTGATTCTCCCACATTTGTTGTTAGTTCCTGTTTGCAAACAGCATAATGATTAGCAGAGCCAGACACATAGTCATGTCTTCACACAGAGGGGCTTTATGTTTCACTAGCCTATATTTAGATACACCGTCGGTGGTACAGCATGAGAGAGCTTCATGGTGTTTCACGACAGACAGACGTTAAACAAAATGGGATGAAGTTGAACCTGCTTTTAAATGTGCAGAGGAGTATTTATAAATAAGAAATGATTTCCAAAGAGAGGAAAATAAAGGTCACAAGAGTGAGGTGGTAAAACCTCTCTTACAAAAATGACTGTGGTAGTATTATGGAACAGTACGGAGCCCCTAAAGGGACATGGTGAAGAAATAAAATATGAGATGGGGCGAGAAATTATTTGGCAATGCTTTTGCGTTCCCTCGCATATGTTTTGCGTTCCTCCGAGAAACTTTGCGGACGCTCGCAAAGAACAGAAAACGTTTTTGCGAGAGAACATTTAGCAAGAGAATGCAAAGTTTCTCAGGGGAACGCAAAAGCATTGACTATTTTTCCATCCCATCTCCCATGTTTTTTCCACCACCATGTCCCCTTAGGGGATCTCTACAGTGATGAGAACAGTTGATAATATCACAGTAGTTTGATTTATACAATGGTAATGAATGAATACCTTATTTATATGCCTTCTTCACATCTCTGTATTTTTGTATTATTTATATACTATTATAGAATTATACTATATTTTTTTTTTTTTTTTTTTTTTTTATAATTACTTTGTGTTTATATTCTCAGTTGCAAGTTTAAGTTTCAGCAATTTTGTCATGTGATTTGTCACTTCTATTATTAGGGCCCGAGCACCGATGGTGTGAGGACCCTATTGGAATTGCTCAGTCAAATATTCTTCTCCAAAATGAATCGCATTTTTTGAGGGCCTAAACATGCTCGAAACCTCACGAAACTTTGCACACGCATCAGAAGTGGTGACAATTTTTATCTGATATGGGTTTCAGAATTAAGTGTGGCAAAATGGCTTGATAGCGCCACCTACAAAATTTGAGTTAAGTGCCCTTCGTGCTACGTTTCCAGACAAGTATGAAATTCGGTACACACATGTAACAGCCCAATACCTACAAAAAAGTCCCATGGTGCAAAATCTGAAAACCCAACAGGAAGTGAGATATTTACAATTTTCTTTGCAAAATTTGTGCAGTTTTTGCCATTTCCAGACGTTGTACTTTAACGAACTCCTCCTAGAGCTTTAATCAGATCAACATCATATTTGGTCAGTCTAATCTAAAGGCTTTAGCGACGTTAAATTGCGAAGGTCTTGAGTTTTCGCTGTGTCCGTGGCAGCCTGACAAAGTTCAATGTTTCGCCATGAAACAGGAAGTTGTAACTTGGGCATACAATCTGCCCCAAACTTCACGTTTGATAAGTCCTGGCCTGAAGACATCTATATACCAATATTCAGTTAGTCATAGCGCCACCTGCTGGCAATAGAAAATGGCATGCTTTGCACTGTAATTCATTCCCAGAAACACATTTAAATATGCCATGAACAGTAAAGTACTTGAGTAAATGTAATTAGTTACTGTACTTAAGTATCTTTTTGGCTACTTTGTAGTTGTACTGAGTATCAAAGATATTGGCAACTTTTACTCTCTACTTGACTACATTTTTGATCAAGTAAATGTACTTTTTACTCCACTACATTTGTGATGAGTAATGCAATTACAAATTACATTTTTGATGGCAGCTAACTTTTTCAGCAGTTTGTTTCTGATATAAACAAGCGATATTACCATCTGACGGCATTGAAGGTACTATATTTTGTGCATTTTGACTTCACTCCCCCAAAACTTGTCAACAAGGCTACTTTACGTGAATGTGAGTGCATTAGCAGGTAGTTGCTGATTGTATGTTTTTTTTCTTTTTGTCTTTATATAAGAAAACAGTAGTTATTAAATAGTTGTCATTTTGCAAAAAATAATTAAACGGTTTCCTAAGCACTCCCTTCTACTGTTTAATCCCAGATAATTAACTCCAAACCAGGGATGATGTTAAATAACATGAAAAATGAATATAGTCTGTTTATTTATTTATTTATTTATTTATTTTTGAGCATTGTTTTTATAAGACTGAGTGTCAAGTTGTTTTTAAACACATAATATGTAAACACCCCCCAATACATGTCTGATCGGGATCTTCTAAACGAGTCTCAAAGATATCAAAATTTGTGCCTGATTTGACCTGAAAGAAACCTTTTTCCTTTGCCTCCATTTTCTCTCTTCTCTATTCCCTGTATCTTTCTTTATAGTCAAACTGTTTGAGGTGATAGAGACTGAGAAGACGCTGTTTCTTGTGATGGAATATGCCAGCGGAGGTAAGTGTGTGTGTGTGTGTGTGTGTGTGTGTGTGTGTGTGTGTGTGTGTGTGTGTGTGTGTGTGTGAGTGAGAGATAGTTTCATTTTGTGTTCTTGTCCACTCTTGGTCTTATCTCTGACCTCTCTGCTCTGTGTCATGCAGGTGAGGTGTTTGACTACCTAGTGGCTCATGGGAGGATGAAAGAGAAAGAGGCCAGAGCTAAATTTAGACAGGTGCAGTTCTCTTACTGTTTTCTTTCAACATGTTTGGCACGCACACTCTGATTGGTTTTCTACTCTGTGTGAGTTTAAGTGAGCCTCATCAGCTCACTAACCACACGCATATCGTAACTGTTATTACATTAAATCTCACAAAAGTCCTTTGACACAAGTATGTTGAAGAATGTGTGGTTACTCAATAATGTCACTGCACTAAAATGTGGAGAGACTGAAGACACTGACTGACATTAATGTAGTTAAAGATATATTACGTTCAACTGTGCTGTATTATCTGCATTCAGAGCGTGTTCAGTGTGTTGCATCATATGTTAACTGGGGATAGAGCGGTTAGTCATTATCAGCATGGTTGAGCGTGGCCAATTCTGTGAAAAAGAGTCAATCAATGCAAACCATTGAATTTCGGAAAAAGCTATTAATGCGAGTAGACAGCCCATGACAAGCCTGGTCTGGACCAATGTTCTTTTCCTAATGTTTATTTAGAAATATCTATGCATTACTAGGGTTGCAAAATTCCAGGAATTTTCAAAGCTGGAAACTTTCCATGGAAATTAACGGGAATATATGGGAATTAACGTGAATTAATGGGAATAAACAGGGAATTTGCAAAATTGCAGGTTAGCCTATAACAGGGTACTTAAATGTAGTTGAAAAAAAAAAAACATCTTACAGCATAATTTTGGTTAAAACAACCAGATTTAATGCAATTTCAGTTTAATTTTTACCCTGCACATTCCTCAATCACATTCACACAGCACACTACTTACTGCAAGGCTATTAAGGCCACACCTCCACTGTGCATTCCTCCATAACATACACATTTGATCAAAAGTACAGAAAAAAACAGTAGTATTGTGAAATATAACTACAATTTAAAATAATGGTTTTCTATTTTAATATACATTAAAATATAATTTGTTTCTGTGATGCAAAGCTGAATTTTCAGCATCATTTCTCCAGTCTTCAGTGTCACATGATCCTTCAGAAGTCATTCTAATATGCTAATTTGATACTCAATTATCAATGTTGGAAACAGTTGTGCTGCTTAATTTTTTTTTAATTTTTTTTTTTTATATATAACCTGTGATACTTTTTTTTCAGGATTCTTTGATGAATACAAATTTATTTAGCATTTATTTAAAATAGAAATATTTTGTAACAATATACACTACCGTTCAAAATTGTGGGGTCAGTAATTTTTTCTTTCTTTTTTTTGAAAGAAAATAATACTTTTATTCAGCAACTATGTGTGAAATTGGTAAAAAGTGATATTAAAGTGATATTGTTAGAAAGGATTTCTATTTTGAATAAATGCTGTTCTTTTTAACTTTTTATTCATCAATGAATCCAGAAAAAAGTATTACAGGTTCCAAAAAAATATTAAGCAGCACAACTGTTTCCAACATTGATAATAACTGAGTATCAAATCAGCATATTAGAATGATTTCTAAAGGATCATGTGACACTGAAATAAATAACGCATAACAATTGCTGCAATAAAAATATATTTATTTTACATATTTACTAAATTAAAATTAATTGAATGCGAACTGTTATTTCATGTTATGACCAAACAAAATGTTTATATTTGTTTGTATATGATACATTTTATATAAATATTATACATTTATATAAATTTCCCAAAATTTCCAATTAATTCCCATAAAGTCTCATAAATTCCTGTAAATTCCTGTTAAGTTTCCAAATTGGTATATCTCCAAAATTCCCCAGGTTAAGTTCCCGTGGAAAGTTTCCAGAAGGTTTCCGGAAATTTACTGGAAACTTTCCGTCCCTTTGCAACCCTATGCGTTACTACGGTCTGATTGGATGCAAATGTCAAAGTTTCCACATTAATTTATTAATATTAAGTGATCAATAGCTAAAGTAGTTAAGGTTTTGCCAGTACAAAAGGTACGTCTAGGTTAGTGTGTTTGTGAAGAGTGTAGTTTCTGTGCCAGTAGTGCAGGCTGTGCACTTATTTTTTTGTGGCTGTTTGGTGCTGGTGGCCTTGAAAAGCTCATTAGCACAAATTAAAATTTATTAGTGTACAGAAAAGTTTAGTAGAATTGTTTTATTTTTTAAATAAAATGATATATAAATATTTTGTTTGCCCTTCAGAAGTTATTAAAAGTCAATTATTAGATAGAAAATACAGTAAAAATGGTAATACTGTGAAATATTATTACAATTAAAATAACTCTATTTTTTTAATACATTTTGGAATAATTTTTTTTTCTGTGATCTAAAAGCTGAAATTTCTTCAGTGTCACATGATCCTTCAGAAATCATTCTAATATGCTGCTCAAGAAACATTTATTATTATCAATGTTGAGAACAGATGTGCTGCTTAATATTTTTGTGGAAACTGTGATACATTTTCATCAGTATTATTTGATGAATAGAAAGTTTAAAAACAGCATTTATTTGAAATTTCTTTAGTGTCACATTTGATCAATTTAATGTGCCCTTTCTGAATAAAAGTATTAATTTCTTTCAAAAAAATCTTATTGACCCCAAACTTTTGAACTGTAGTTTAAAATAAAATAAAATCTGTGTAATAAAGTTGAATCATTTATCATTCACCCATTCATTGACCCACAAAATCTACCGAAGAATCGCTTACTTTAAAGGGATAAAAAAAAAAATGTCACCCTCAAGCCATCTCAGATGTGTATTATTGACTTTCTACTGTGAATGTAAACAGAGATTTTAAGGAAAAATTAATCTCTGTTAGTCCCTATAATGCTAGTGGATGGATTCAAAAACTCTGCAAAATGAACATGATGGTAATCCACATAACAAATCAGTGTCTTCTAAAGTGAAACGATAGGCGTGTGTAAGAAAAATACTAATATTTTACGCTTTTTAAACCATCTCTTCTGTCAGCTGTTAAATGTGGGTTCATGAGTTCATGCTTTGCGTTAATGCACATTGTAAACCGTGATGTAAGTGCGCTGTGAAAAATGTTTTAATAAGGTTATTAGTTATTAAATACCTTTTTAAAGGCAATACAACATATATATATATATATATAATATACGACCATTTAATGACCCTAATTCTGAATTTATTTTTATTTTTTTCCCCCAGTGATGATTTATTTCTTTTTTTTTTTTTTTCAAATTCCAGACAGATGATATGATTTATTATTGTTTTGTACAGATTGTGTCAGCTGTGCAGTATTGTCACCAAAAACACATTGTACACAGAGACTTGAAGGTAAGCAGTTGTTTGTTCTCTTGTTTTTGTACATAAACAATAAGAAAAGGGATGACATGTATGATTGTATTAAAGTGTATAAGTGTGCCAAAATGTATTTGGACAATCAAACAATAATTAGAAATTCTTCAGAAAATGATTCTCAAAACTAATTTCTTTTTTCTTTTCTTTTTTTTGAGTCTTTTCTTACCCATCTGTGTTTTTTCCCCAGGCTGAAAACCTGCTGCTAGATGCTGATATGAACATTAAGATAGCTGACTTTGGCTTCAGTAACGAGTTTATGGTGGGAAATAAGCTGGACACGTTCTGTGGCAGCCCCCCTTACGCTGCCCCCGAGCTCTTTCAGGGTAAGAAGTATGACGGGCCGGAGGTGGATGTGTGGAGTTTGGGGGTCATACTGTACACGCTGGTCAGTGGCTCCCTGCCCTTCGATGGACAAAATCTCAAGGTTTTAACCTTCCTTTATTAATGTCTAAATGTGTTTGTGTCTGTCACTGTATACTTACATCTGTCTATTACACAGGAACTGCGTGAACGTGTGTTACGTGGTAAATATAGGATCCCTTTTTACATGTCCACTGACTGTGAGAATCTCCTCAAGAGGTTCTTGGTTTTAAACCCAGCCAAGAGAGGAACGTTAGAGGTTAGTCTGTCTTCCTTCCTTTTTGTGGTTGGCCGTATCTCCTTTTTTTTATCCTTAATCAGCATGTGTCAGACATTTTTTATAATGCCTGTTTAGTACTGAAGACAGGGCTGAGCAATATTATTGACTATTCACTGTGTATTTATTCATACCAATATATATTTAAGCAACATCATGCATTCATAACTTTAATTAATTTGTATCATTGCTCAAAAACATGTTTTAGTGATATTATCTGTTGGTAAATGTTGTTTAATAATGTGTAATGTTATAGTAGTGCATATAGATGAAATGTTGAAATATTCAGTATATCATATCTCGATATACTGAATACCAAGGGTTGAAAAATAGTGAGTTATAAATTTCTAGCTATATCGACCAGCCCTAGACTGTCAGCCACTGTGGTGAGTATCAAGCTGGAGATGATTGTTTCTGAACTTTCCCCTTCAGCAAATCATGAAGGAACGCTGGATCAATGCTGGCTTTGAGGACGATGAGCTCAAACCCTTCCTTGAGCCAGAAGCTGACATTTCCGACCAGAAGAGAATAGGTAAGAGGAAACTTGACTGTAATTAGTTCTTTTTGCTGCCATTTCAATAGTCTCGCATAGCCAGACCTTCAGACTGATGGCAGAAGGTCTAGACTCCATTGTAGCTTTCATTGGCCAAGGACCGCCCAAGAGGCCATCTGACCATCACATAAAGCAACCAATCACAGTCTTTGTTCCACATCATGTTAAGGGCCGTGAAATTGCTAAGTCGATGTCCCTACAGTAACAGACAGACAATAACAGTTTGGCGTCACGACAGCTTTGTTTCCAAGCAGATAGTTAAAGAACGTGACACACGTCTCCCGGAAATCCTGTAGAATTCAACCAATCAGATGATGACTTTGAAACTCCCGATGTGTTTCCCATTTTGTGTGCCTTATGCATCAGATTTTCAGCCACTAGCATGACGTCTGAAGCTGAGGCTAGCAAGAAAGGCAGCAGAAAGCATTTTGCGTTGTCAACTTTAGAGCCGCCCTCTGTGAGCAGGTCGAAGGAGATTTATATTTATATCCACACTCTTATCACAACACTTGAGAGAAAATATCCAGAGACGGTGAAATGAGGGCGTAGGGAGCATACTTGTTAGTGTGCGGTGTTGCGTAATACCCAGCAGCTGGCTCCCTCATCTATCGACGTCTCTGATGTCTTCTCCTCCCTCTCCCGCTCTATCACAGCGAGGATCTCCCCATGTAGCAATGTGATATGATCACATGACTCCAAGTACGAGAGCTTAGCTGGCATGAGCACGAGGCAGTGCGGTGCACCCGAGCTTTGCAAGCTTATCTGCAAGCGGTCCTCTGCTCCTCATGTACGCCAGTCTGCGTAACCACACATGCACATGATTGCACACCTGGTTGCTTATTGAGAAAACTGCAGGAACAAGAGCACTTGAATGTGGAAGCCAGAGTTAGCTGGTCTTTTCTAGCCTCCCGCCCCCATTTTGAGAGACGCCTCACGTTGAGATGAGCATGCTGGAGCTTGGCAGCCCTCCGCGGTCCTTTTGTGTGTGTGTGGAGAGGAGGTGAAACGGGAAGCTCTGGTTCTTTTGAAGGAAAGCACTTAAGTCAACCGACATATGGATTCCCATGAGCCCATTAAAAGTCAAATCTGAGAGAGAGGAGAAGGCTTAATTCAGGCTCATGAAATATATCTTTCCATCTTGTTTCACTCTGGAACATGCATTAATAGAGAGAGCTCTCCATCACACAACATCCGACTGGTCCTTCATTCACTACACCCAGTGCCTCAACATGTGGATGCCCTTTTGAAAGCTCAGTCCTGAGCATCCTGACCTTTTCTTTAGGTTAATCAGTTGTGTTCTGTTTAAGTTAAAATAGAGTATAAAAACTGGCTCATAACATTTAGCTCATTTATGCATTTGGCAGATGCTTTTATCTAAAGAAACTGTCAGTGCATTGAAAATATACAATCAGTTCTTGCATTCCCTGGTAACAAACCCATGTCTTTAATGTTGCTAGTGCCATTCCCTGGTTTTTGAGATACATGAGTGTATTTAACTGTTCTGGAATGTCTACCAATGTAGAGAAAATATGCTCATTACATTGTTTGTAGTTACTGATGGATGATCTGGATGATGGATGGATTTCCTTGAAAATGGAACTATAATAATACCTGAACCTGAATCTGCAAATTATAAATTATTTGAGCTGAGTTGAATGAGTTGAGCTGCCATAGCATTTTAGATTTTAAGTTTCCTTTTTGCTAAATAATTGATACCTTACAATAGGATTCAGTTTATTAACATTAGTGGTTGCACTTTATTTTACAGTATGTGCACTTAACATGTATTTACAATGTCCTTACCCCAAAAAACACTGAGTAATATAGGGTAACGAAATGGACTTAATATGGATTAAGGTTAGTTCTAGGGTTAGGTTCAGGGTTAGTTCTTGTTATTCTCTTATTGTAATTAGCATAGTAATGCTGTCATATGTATATGCAGAACAGGACTGTAAAATTAACATTAGTTTATGCATTGCGTATCATAACTTTAATTAATTCATACTATTGTCAATTTGTTTATTGTCCATTAGCTTTACCCTTTTTTTTTTTTTTTTTTTACTTGAAATGCTAAAAAATATTAGTGTACACTACCCAGGGTGTCCGCGGGTCCTTAAGTCTGATTTCAGTTTGAATAAATTTAAGGCCATAAAAAGTCTTAAATATGTTAAATTGTATAAGAAAAGTCTTAATTATCATCTTAAGAGGTCTTAAATTTGGGGACAGAAAAACAAGAATCGCGATATGGCTTAATGTGATTTGATTATTAAACTTCAAAAGGCTATGATTTAATTAAATGTGCATCCTGTTGATGAATTATAACATTGTTCACCGGCAAACTCAACATTTCTGAGAAATTCACCCTAATAAGCGCAGCTGCTTTGTATACAGGGTTTACCAGGGTAACCGGTATGTTTTTGCTGTTCCATAAGCGCCACCTACTGTCAGAGAGTGAATTTGCATTTTCATTCAGCCCACAGCAAAAATAGAACCATATTTTTATGCAACATACACGCAGTGTTGTTAACTGGTGGAATATAATCATAACCATTTATAACTTTTATTCATTCATTTAAAAAAAAAAAAAAAAAAAAAAAACATGGTTTAAAGTCTGAAATGCAAGGTTTATGATTTTATGAAAACCTGTATTTAAACTGTTAAATTGTTTAAATCGTGGTTTTTACAGTCATTTTACAGTTTAGGATGTTACCATAGACATTGCCCCCATATATAGTCTTAATGTTATTTGTGCAAAAAAAAGTTCTTAAAAAGCCTTAAATTATGATTTTTAAAAGCCCTGCATATACCTTTCAAGAGTTTATTAGCTATATATTTTAGTAATAAATTAAATCGTATTATAATTTAAAAGAACTTTTTATTGTTAATACATTTTAACATGTCATTTATTCTTCAGTGTCACATGATCCTTCAGGAATCATCCTAATATGCTGATTTGCTGCTCAAGAAACATTTCGTAATATTATCAATGTTAAAAATGGTTGCGCTGCTTAATAGTTGCATGCAAGCTGTGATACATTTTTCCCCCCAAGACTCTTTGAATAGGAAATTTAAAAGAACAGCATTTATTTAAAATAGAAGTCTTGTGACGTTGCTGAATAAAAGGAATAGTTTCTTTCAAAACAAACACAAAATCTCTTACTGACCCCAAACATTAGAAGAATAATTAATAATTGCTGTAGATTGTGCTAAAAATTGTGCAGTTATTTCATGTTAGTCATTGCATTAGCTAATGTTAACATATAGAACCTTATTGCAAAGGGTTACGTAATAAATATCTTTCAGTTAAAACAGGAGGTACAGCTTGTTCATTTTTTGAGTAACACTGAATGGGTGGCTAATAGGACGGATCTGTGTATTGTTAGCATGTGTAGGTGGAACGGATGACTCAGAAACATTCTTACACAGAGATAAATCCAGTTTATCTGTATCAACCTACTGGTTTGTGGTTTATAGTGTCTGTATAACAACTAAGGGGGTGATGTGTTTTACGATTATGCTAACATTTCAAATATTTAATTATCCTCAATCACTAAAAGAGTTAGGGTTGTCTGTTTTGGTAGATATCACCCCTCATTCATGTTTTTTTTTTTATTTATTTATTTTTTACATTTTTTATCACAAATGGTGTAAGATCACTTGTGTGCTCAGGTTTAAAAATACTTAGGAATAATTTATTAGTAATTTAGTAATACTTAACATAAAACCCCTAAGTATGAGCAATAATAATAGTAACGTTAAAAATGTTACTGTGTAAAGGTCTAAAACTAAAAGGAGACTCTAAATGCTGCTCTATGCACGCTCAATTTTGTTTAAAGACATAACGCCTTATAAAAGCCTGACTAAATAATGCCTGCTCTGACCCACTTCAGTCCGTAATATCAAAGTATATGGTTATAATTGCTGTGTAAATGCATTTATGCCACCTCTGAGCAGCATTAAACAGTCTTTGTAAAGACACCTAAATTACATTTCAGAAGTGCTTCTGTGCCACCTTTGCAGTGTAAATTTGGCATTAAACTGTTCTGTATTATTATTTTTTTTTTTGTGTGTGTGTGTCATTCTCCAGATGTGATAGTGGGCATGGGCTTCTCCAGAGAGAAGATCCAAGAGTCTTTGTCCAAAATGAACTATGACGAAGTCACAGCCATATACTTACTGCTAGGCAGGAAGGCCAATGAGGTGAGCTGCTAGTGAAGAGTGGTTACTTAAAACTGATTTTATGGTCTACAGTACAAGTGTGACTTGATGTTTTTGTGTATGTAGGAGGTCAGTGACTCCAGCTCCAATAGTAATCTTTCCGTGGCGAAGACCAGGCCCACCAGTGAGATGAACGGCCAATCACCATCTCATCTGAAGGTCCAGAGAAGCGTCTCCTCCAGTGAATCCAGAAAATCAAGACGCCATAGTGATCAAGGTGACTTTCTCTTTACATACTGACAAACATTAGCCCCTTTTGGATCAAAATTGTGGGTATAGGCACAGGATATGAATTGAATAAAAATGTTGATTTAATAAATTACATGATGTATCTGCGATTAATTTAAGTGCTCCTGTTATGCTTTTTTGGATATTACCTTTTATCTTGTGTGTAATATAGCTGTTTGTAAATGATCTAAAGTGTATGATAAATATCATTGTTTCCCAAAAGAAAGAACCAGTTCTGAACTTCCTGAAATGAGGCGTCAGTAATTCCAGCCTTACTTCCTTCACAAACCTACATAGATTTAAAACAAATTTGCATAATGCATTATGCCAGCCTATGGTCTTCATTGGCTGCCTGCAGACAACTTCTACTTTGTCCCGACTAGACTGGAAGAGTTTGTTTCTCATTGTTGACATGTCGAAAAGATGCTGTTTTCTGCGCTGCTAAAGCAAATCTATGCTGGAATTGATACAGTAAAACCGACGCTATCGTTACTGTTCGTATCACTGTGTATCAAGTGCTGAGGAAGCTCCAGAGCTGAAATTCAGATATGGTAATGGGCGTTTTGTTTCTGACACGCAATGTAAGATGTAGAACAATCGCAACAGACTGGGCCATCTGACCAATAGGAGCAGAGTAGCTCTCGAAAAGGAGCGGTTTAGAAAGACTGAATCCTTTATCGAAACGTTTCAGACACTGTGAGAAAAGAGGTGATGCTGCAGTGTATATAATGAGAAGATTAAATTGTTTTTTGACCTTGGATGCATGTAAACCTAATGTAGGAGACTTCCAAAACCTTTTAAAGTAACATAATAGGGGTGCTTTAAATAATAGGCTTGAGAATTTGCAGAGAAAAACCCTGAAATGTTTCTCTCTCTCATTTACTGTCTTTGTCCTTCACAGTTGGTGGTGTGGTCACTAACTCAGCATTGAGTAACTCCAAGAGGACGGTCCCTGTCACAGCTGACGGTGATGTCAAACAGGAAGGTGGAGTCACAGCACGTAAGCCCCCCACTCACAGCCCCCCCAGCCCACTCCAGGGTAACACCAACAAAACAGACATACCAGACCGGAAGAGAGGCAACTCCATCACACCTAATGTAAGTTTACCCTCACTGTTTCTGTCATTGTGTATAGTGCAAATAGCGAACTACCGTCAAGAGCTTGGGTTCAGTAAGATTTTTTTAAGTTTTTTTTTTTTTTTTTTTTTTTAATTCTGTAAGGATGCATTAAATTGAGCAAAAGTGACAGTAAAAACATTGCTATTTTTACAAAAGATTTTTATTTCAAATAAATGCTTTTAATAAATGTTTTTTTTTTTTTTTTTTTACTTTCATCAAAGAAAAAATGTATCATGGTTTCCACACAAATATTAAGCAGCACAACTGTTTTTATTTAACTGTTTTTATATATACAACATTGATAATAATAAGAAATGTTTCTTGAGCACCAAATCAGCATATTAGAATGATTTCTAAAGGATCACGTGACACTGAAGACTGGAGTAATGATGCTGAAAATTCAGCTTTGCCATCACAGGAATAAATGACATTTTAAAATATATTCAAAAAGAAAACATTTTAAATTTTAATAATTTTTAATTTCACATTATTACTGTTTTTACTGTAGTTTCAAATCAAATAAATGCATCCTTGCAATGTTTCAAAAACATTTTAAAAAATCTTATCCCAAACTTTTGAACATACATTTCCTATGATGTAGTAGATCTTTACACCTGTGTTTTTTGATGTCACACAGAATAATTCTGGATCGGGAGGCATGTCAAGGAGAAACACATACGTGTGCAGTGAGAGAAACAACACAGACCGCCTTTCTGTTATTCCTAACGGAAAAGAGAACAGGTACAGGCTGCCCTTCCTGTGTCCTAAGGGATGTACTTAATATTTCCCAGACATTTATTCAATTTTCCACTTTTATTCACAGCCGTTTAAAGGTGCAGTAAGTGATTTCTGATAAACACAACCCCTCCCTTCATTGCTTTGCCCCCAAATGCATGAACACACAATGCAAGAGTGGATGTCTCTTTATCATAGCTGAAGCGAAGCAAAGTAATACTTCGCAAAAAATACAGTACACAAGAGTTTGTTGTTAGTCGCCAGCAGCACACCAGCTCCAGATAAACAATGACATTCAAACCTGTCAAAACTGTCCTGTTACTACAGCTAACATTACAACAGCATATCTTAGTTCTGTGAAACAGCAAAACAAATGTTACTCACATATGGAGCAGAAACAACACAACCTCGGCGTCTGTTTTCAGGTCTTCCCGCTTAGGTCTCTCCAGAGCTGACAAGCTTTTCTAATATTAACCCGGATCCTAAAGCTCCTGCCTGATCATAACCCTTCTTTTTCCAGTGATATTGCTCTGATCTTTTTTCTTTTGTAATGTCTCACAACCATCTCTCTTTCTTCAAATCTCCCTCTTGCTCATGAGTGGACATGCCCCCTACTGCTGATTGGCTACAAGTGTGTTGTGGTGCTCAGTCTGATCCACTTTCAGCAGCGTTTCTCAGAAATCACTTACTGCACCTTTAAAGTGCATTCAGGGTGTATTTTATCATGTTGTCCAAACTGTAGCTAGCGCCTTGCTGTGCCAATTGTGTTATAGTAACGCATCAGATTTATTAAAACCAAGCCTGATTTTGTCCCTGTCTTTAGTGTGTCTTTGTCTCCTGGCTCACGTGACCCTGGTGCCTCCACTCACAGCATCAGCACTGCTGCGACACCCGATAAAACGCGATTCCCACGAGGCTCCGCAAGCCGCAGCACCTTCCACGGACAACTGAGAGATCGTCGCACGGCCACCTACAACGGCCCACCCGCCTCGCCTACGCAGCCTCGCAGCCGCGGTAACGCCAACAACCTGCTCACCAAGCTGACCTCCAAACTCACACGCAGGTAAACACACATTTACATGCATAAACACATCATTTTTTTACAGTGCCAAAGCCATTCAGTTTAGGCCTGACTTTTCCTTCCTGTTTCCTGACCTCCTTCTTCTTTTATTTGTATTTTTTTTCTCTAAGGGTTCATTAGAAATGGTTTAATTTTGTCCATCTATGTAATGTCTATCCTTTTTTTTTTTTTTTTTTTTTTTCATTCTTGTGTTGTAGAAATATGTCATTCAGATTTTCCAAAAGGTAGGCCATTGAGTTCATGGGCTGTAAATCTGTCTTTAACGTAATGAGAGGAGTCCAGGGGCTGATGCACTAACCCATAGTGATTTGATTGCAGTGATTTGGAGTTTAATGCTCTCTCAGTGGTTGATTACAGCATGCTTTAAAACACTGCCTGCATTCTAGTGTGGCCAAATCAAATCAATCTACCGCTCTTTAACTGATTGCTACTAATCAAAATGTTTGCATGATACAAGCTGATTGTGCAAAACAATGTGTATGATTTATTCTGACATTACGAAAAACACTTCATTCGAATCATTCAACTGATTCCACAAAGACTTTGGCACATTCTCAGCTGTACGGTGTGTAGAGAGGTCAGATGCAGTAGCTCTGTGTGATTCCTGGACAAAAAAAAGCTCATTCTTGCTATTTTTTTCCCCGCAGTTTTTCGTTTTCATTTGTAGAACATACATTGATTTGCACTAATGTTCAGAAAGTTGGGATCAGTGAGATTTATTTTTATTTAAAGAAATAAATACTTTTATTCAGAAAGCACATTAAATTGATCAAAATTGACAGTAAAGATGTGTAAAATGTTACAAAAAGATTTCTATTTCAAATAAATGCTGTTCGTTTGAACTTTCTATTCATCAAGAATCCTGTAAGAAATGCATCATGGTGGTGTCTATAAACATTTTAAGCAGCAAAACTTTTGATAATGTTTCTTAAGCAGCATTTAGCATATTAGAATGATTTCTGATGGATCATGTGACACTGATGACTAGAGTAATGATGCTGAAAATTCAGCTTTGACATCACATAAATAAATTACACATGAATAAACAAATTGTATTTGACAGTATTAGAATTTTTCTGTGTTTTTGGTCCAATGAATGCAGCCTTGATGAGCATAAGAGAATTTAAAACAAAAAATCATGCTGACCCCAAACTTTTGAATGGTACTGTAAGTTCTCTTGATTATTCAAAGTGTGTTTTTGAGTAAAGAGGGATCGGATAAATGATTTTCAGTGAATACGGTTAAAAATGATCTTGATTGGAATGTGATTGAAAATAGAAATTATGAAGTTCTCTCCTGTTAGCAATGAATGGTTTAGACAAAGTTGGCTCACACTGCCATCTGGTGGTAAAAAGTACACCTAGACCCTCAAAACAAGCCAAGTGTCAAGGGAAAAAAAGCCTTTGTGAACTCCCAAAACAAACTCGGACCCCTCTAAAGTGAACAAAACTTCTTAAAGGTACACTACGTAATTTTTGGCCCTCTAGAGGTTAAACAGCAAAACCGCATACATTTTGCGTAAGAACATTCTTTTAGTTGTGCTTCAGCTCTGAGTGACTTTACACATTGTTCATTCTCATAACTAAAAAGAGAGAGAGTATCCTACTGCTCATAAAACATTCACGACTAGGTTTAAGAGATATAACCAGTTTAGATGGATAAGATCTCAAGCTGACTAGCTGAAGACAATACTGTAATCATTAATAGACACTGTACTTCCTTGAAAATAAATTCCAGCTCAGTGCTGAAATTACCTTTCACAACAGATAGTGCTTTACAATGAAATCTGTTAGAGAGCTATGTATGGCAGTTTATCTGTTCAGTAAAATACCTTACCCACCAGTTCTTGTTTTAATACTAGCTGTTTTATCACGTTCTCTTTTTGCCAGCAGACTCTTCTGTTCTGCTTTTTTTTTTTTTTTTTTTTTTTTTAAATGGGTGATTCCCTGGAGGTTGGTTTAGCTGCTCCATGTCAAACTTCCTCGCTCATTGTGACAACTAACCTACGCCACTCCCATACCGTACACGTGTTAAAGTAGCCGGAGCAGCTTTTCTCTATTTACAGATATGACAAGACACGCATAGGCGGGTGACGTATATATGCAGAGTACATCCCGACAGGTCAAAAATATAGACACTTACAATAAGCTTACCATAGTGAATCAGGCTAAGACAAAAATACGTTTTGGAAGAAGGATTGTATTGACTCTTGTTCATTTTGAGCTAAAAGTTACATAGTGTACCTTTTAAAATCATGTGATGAAAGCTTGGTTTAATTGGAAGGCCTTTTGATGCTGTGGCAAAGTGAAGAAACTACAACAGAGCCATAGTGCTATTAAATTTAATGTTGTTTATTATTATGATGATGTGGAAAGAGCATAAGTAGTGTGAACTGAGATCTAAGTCCACTTTTAGGGCGAGGGACAGTGCAACCTGGGTTCACATTTTGGTCTCTATAAATGAACTACACTGATCATTAGGCCTGTGTCCCTGCAAACACAAAACATGGTAATGTTCATAAGAAGGTTTTCTGGTACTAGGAGCCAGTGCTGGTAACATATTATATGGTTATAAAATATTTGAATATTTAAGTAGTTTGGGAGTGTAAGGAGACTCCAATATCACAAATATGGGAGGTTGTTTGCTGCTGAGCTAAAATTTTTTTGTTTTTCCGGCAACAGCAGTTTGGTTCATCTCTGATTGGTGGATCTCTTCAGATTTATGGGTACTGCTGTTCTTCAGCAGATACATTAAGACATGTATATCAAAAGTTTGGGGTCTGTAATATTGTTTAAAAATGTGTTTGAAAGAAGTCTCTTATGCTCAACAAGGCTACATTTATTTGATGGGAATTACAGTAAAAACTTGAATATCATTAATACAATTAAAAATTACACTTTTCAATTTGAACGTTTTTAAAATGTAATTTATTCCTGTGATGCTGAATTTTCAGCATCATTACTCCAGTCTTCACTCTTCAGTGTCACATGATCCTTCAGAAATCTTTCTAATATACTGATTTGCTGCTCAAGAAACATTTCTTATTATCAATGTTGAAAACAGTTCAGTACTGCTTAATATTTTTGTCGAAACCATGATACACAGAACACCGTTTATTTTAAATAGAGTATTTTGATCAGTTTAATTCAGCCTTACTACCCCTAAACTTTTGAACAGTAATATATAGACAGAAGTCTATAAGAGCATATGGTCACATCCTAAAGCAGGGTTCTGGTGGGAGGAGCCTGTGCTGGCTCATAGAGAGGATTGTAAGTAAACCGCACTGTAAGCTGCAGCAGACTCCATGTTGAATGACCTTCAGGAGTCACCTTCAGATGATCAGATTTGTGTCATAGAATATAACTGAACAGATCACACACATTCTCTAATAAACTTCTAACAATACGAAATGCTCTATTAATGTTGAAACTGTCTCAATCTATCCCTCTCTTCCCTGTGTTTCCTTCCTCCCTTCCTTCCTTCCTCCCCTCCCTTTATCTCTTTCTCTGTCTGCCTTCCTCCCCCAGGGTCACTCTTGACCCGAGCAAACGGCAGTCTGCCGTCAAATCAGGGCCGGCTGCCCCCTCTGTGCCCCCCACCCTCACAGTCCCCTCCAACCCTGCGGCAAAGACTCTTAGTAAGTCTGCGCTCCACTCGTTTACATTCTTATTCTTCCTCTTTCTTTTTCATCCCCCTCTCCTCCAGCCTCCCCTTTCCACCACACCACAGGGTTCCCACAGCATGGAAATTCACAAAATGTTAAAGTGGTGTTTTTCGGGACTGGAAATGTGAATATAATGTTTATTATAGAAACACTTTACATATAAACACTAGTGTATATATATATTATACACACACACACATATATATATATATTGCAAAGTATATATTTTGTAATATTTTAATTATTTATATTTCTCAGTAGTTATGCTCTGCTCAAAAACATTTCAACCCATATTGATGTCCACAATATAAACACATTTGAAACGACTCTTGCCATTATGTCAGTCAAACCAATTCTCAAATGGGTCTAAATTACTCATCAGTGAGTCACTCAAATCAGTTTTCATTAGTGAATTTAAATGAATTCCGTAAATTCATTGGCCTGAAGGAGTGGGAACCCTGTCTCTAAACATGTGGCTCTGTAATGGCTATTTGTTTTATCTGCGTCCACCAGTTTAATTTCTTTCTTTTTGTCGGCTTTGAACTGCTCTTTTCTTCCAGATTCAGCAGCTCTGGCAATAGGCAGTTGTAAGAATTCGCAGATGAAGAGTGTCTAGAGTAAGGGCTCGTTTAAACGCACAAACAACTGCTACAACTACACATTGTGTTTAATGGAGAGCGAAAGGCTGTGTGTGTGAGAGAGAAAGCGAACGACTGTTTTGTCTGTTGATTTTAGTCCGAAACGATGAGGTATATCCGACACGCACCCTCTCGCATGCGAAGAGCACAGTATATAGTGTATGTATAGACACGTCCTCTATATCTGTATATGCGTCTGATCACAGCCAATGTCTCGCATCCAGCGCTCAGAATAGGCTTTTACCCATCATGCACTCTTTCAGTGAACCTCTAGATGTATATTGTTCTTTGAAGGAAGCAGCATGGCAGTTCAAATGAGTGCATGGTGAAAAACTACCATATATATTCAGGTGTTGATTGTAAGAGTCTCGTATAAGTTGTTTTTGTGTTTGTCTGATCCAACATACTGGTGACAGTCTTTGTGGGAGGTTAACTTTTTGCTTACCTTTTTTTTGCTGTCTCTTTCAGTCTCTTTCTCTCTATCTATCTCATTGTGTGTAGTGATTGCTCTAAAATGACTAAAAATGATTTCCTTTTTCTCTCTGTCCATTCCTTTTTGCTGCATTATGATATGTAACCTTTCGACAAATTAACAATAAAAGAGTCTCAACCGAGTTTGAGAGAAGCGGGAGATTTGAGGGCTCAAGGTGAGGTGTCAGTGACTTTGGAAACCCTTATTTCCTCTCCTGGCTCATTATTTTAGTGTGTTGTGGATGTATACTTTGTCTCCCATTGTATGAGATATCAGAGTGTATATTAGTGTAGTGTGTACAGCACACGGGACATTAGTCTGCTTTATTAATGAGTGTTTAAATTATGTATTTTGTTTGTTTTGTTTTCCCCCTCCATTTACATTGGGGCTGGGCGATATTTAATATTGAATATTCACATTGGTTTAGCTGATTATATGAAATGAACACTAGCTATGTTTCCATCCACCTATTTTTAAGGGCTGTTTACACGACACTGTTTTCAACTAAAAACGGACAACTTTATGCGTTTTGGCCGTTCAATTACACAACAATGGCATTTTGGTGGCCTGAAAACGGGTTTCAAAGTGCAAGTATTTGAAAATGATAGCGTTGTCATCTCCGTGTAAACTGCAAAAATGCGAATCTGTGAAAACGGTGACGTCATGCACATGTATATTACGTGTTTAGTCTATCCACCTTATTTTTCAACGTGTTTTCTGTGAATGTGCGAGACTTCCGATTTATTAGCCGCTATAGCGAAGTAACAAGAAAAAACATTCCCTTTTTTAGTACGTCGTTCCTTGTCGTGTAAACGCACCCTTATGCGTATTTTGGGATAATGCATAAAAATTTGCTGGATGGAAACTGCAAGATGTGCATAAATCGTTTGAGTCAGATACACCTGTGCATAAACTACGACAGAAACACATTTACCAAATAAATTCCGAGTTTCGCATCAAAAAAATCACATGACTCTGCATGATGGGACGGCATAACTGGACTAACCAGTGGACCGATCTTTCTGCACAGCATCTGAAATGCTGTTTTGGTTGTTCATTGCGTGTTTATTGCATTTCGTCTGCACTGCTATTATATATTAAAAATTATTATATACAGTGGCTTCTCCTATTTTTTATTTTTTTTTTTTTTTAAGTGATATTTAGTGCCAGTTTATCAGGAAGTGATGATTTTGTTCTCTTTGACTCACTGGATGGAAACTGCTTTATTCGCAAACGTTTTATGCAATATTCCAATTTTGCGCATAAGTTAAATTTTCAACTTTGAATGGAAACATAGCTATTGATTATCAAAATGATTTTAATGCACTTTATTTGGCCAGAGAGCATCATTAGACTAGTTTTGCAGAGTGAAATAATTCCCTAGTTTTGAATGTTAAAATTTGGTAATAGCATCTCTGATATATATACAATATCCGGTAACGCTTTAGTATGGGGAACACATATTCACTATTAACTATGACTTTTCCCTCAATAAACTCCTAATTTACTGCTTATTAATAGTTAGTAAGGTGGTAGTTGTAGTGGTTAAGTTCAGCTATTGGGTAGGATTAAAGAATTAGTTCACTTTCAAATGAAAATTAGCCCAAGCTTTACTCACCCTCAAGCCATCCTAGGTGTATATGACTTTCTACTTTCGGATGAACACAATCGGAGATATATTACTAAATATCCTGACACATCCGAGCTTTATAATGGCAGTATGATCTGAAGAAAGTACATACATCCACATCCATCCATCATAAACATACTTCACACGGCTCCAGCCTTCTGAAGAGAAGTGATGCGTTTGTGTAAAAAAAAAAAAAAAAAAAAAAAAACTAAATCCATATTTAACAAGTTATGAAGTAAAATATCTAGCTTCTGCCAGACCGCCTTCCGTATTCAACTTACGAAGAAAGTGTAAAACTCTAGCAGTTAAAAAAGTTTACGCTACGTCCTACACCTTCCCTATTCAACTTACGGAAAAAGCTTAACTGACGCAGCGCCAGTTTCTTTTTTTTTTTTTTTCGTAATTTGAATCCAGCTCACTGCCATTATAAAGCTCGGATCCGTCAGGATATTTATTAAGATAACTCCGATTGTGTTCATCAGAAAGAAAGTCATATACACCTAGGATGGCTTGAGCGTGTGTAAAGCTTGGGCTAATTTTCATTTGAAAGTGAACTAATCCTTTAAGGGATGTAGAATATGGTCATGCAGAATAAGGCATTAATAAGTGCTTTATAAGTACTCATAAACAGCCAATATGCAAGCTAATAAGCAACTAATTAAAAGTGAAAATTGTTCCCCATACTGAAATGTTACCAAATATCCATAGCAAATATGGCATGTTGATGAGTTTGAGTTCAATTTATTTCTGTGAATCAGTCCAAACTGTTTATTTGATTCATTACTTACTAATTCAACAATTAATCAGTTTTGACTGAAGTGCCAGTGTGAGTTTGGTGGTGTGTTTTGAAATATTAACACGTTGAAATATGTCGACTTGCCCAGCCCTAATTTATGCTATATAGCATTAAAAAAAAGAGCTGCTTCTGTGCATGCCTTAGTCTGCTGTGCATTTGATTTGCCATTAATTCCCATGTGTGCTGATAACCCATGCATGCATCTGCTGCAGTGATTCTTCACTACCATTTTGTATAAGTAAACTCAGTATATGAATTGTTCTTTATCCGTTGGCCTAACCTTGCCTTTCTCTCTTTCTATTCCCGTTCCGCTCTGTCACGCAGTCGCCATGTATCTGGGGATCAGCAGAAAGATGAAGGGAAAGATGGAAAAGACGGGAAACCCCGCTCTCTCCGTTTCACCTGGAGTATGAACACCACCAGCACCATGGAGCCAGCCGACATCATAAATGAGATCCGCAAAGTTTTGGACAACAACAGCTGCAGTTACCAGCAGCGCGAACGCTTTCTGCTTCTCTGTTCCCATGGGGACACCCGCACCGACAGCCTCGTCCAATGGGAGATGGAGGTTTGCAAACTGCCCCGGCTCTCACTTAATGGTGTCCGTTTTAAGAGGATATCTGGCAACTCCATCGCGTTTAAAAACATTGCTTCCAAAGTTGCAGGCGAACTCAAGCTATGAATATCTTTAATCTTACTACATAGAGGAATTTATGAAATGGTTCAATTCAATATAGACAAACAAATTAAGGTGTACAATCGTAAAGTAGCAGTTTCCAAAAGTTTTTTTTTTTTTTTTTTTAAATAAACCACTTACATGTATTTGAAAAAATGTATATACTGTAACATTGCTTAAAGCAATAATTTCTTTAACATCGGTCACACAATTATCGTATTATCGTTAAATGCTGTAAAAAAAGAAGAGGTTTGAACCTTTCAGTGTTACGATTGTATGCACCACTGAGAATGTTCAGCGAGGAACCAACTCATTGCCATCACCATCATTTCAGACTGATGAGTTGAATCTGATCATTCAGGAAATGGACACTAGATGGAGATTTGTGAGGTTTGTTTTATTTTAGCTTTTTAACGGGCACTATTCTGTGGTGGTTTTAAGTATTGCGTGTTTTGGGCGGCTCTTGTGTAAAGGGTGCACCCGAATCTTGACTTGCTTAAGACTTTTTGAAAATTTGCTCTGCACCTCTGTGTATTGAAGGTGCTCGTCTGTGAAAACGGCTGCAGTAAACCTGATTTGAGCTCAGTTTCACTGTTTGAATGTTATTAAGAGCAACATTTAGATGTTTTATAATTTATTTCACGTTATTGCCCACTCAAGTGTATTTTTTGTGTAAATATTGTACTTTATGCGGTAATTACACATTTTCATACTGTTTTGTTGGACTTCTTTTGAAACCAAGAGGGCATCTTGTAATCTCTTTCACTTATAAGACTCACCACAGATTCAATTAAACTATCTGTAACTCGTCACAGTGTTCCTTGCAGAGATCTAATACAGCTACAAAACGATCTCAATATTTGTATGCCTCTTTTTTTATCTTTACTCTTTTTTTTTTTTTTTTCTTTTTTTTTTTTTTTTTTCTCTGATTCTTTGTATCACATGAGCTGCAGGTCAACAACTTGGACATCTTTATGCAAAGAAACTGGTAGGAGTTTCAAAAGTGGCAGGTCGAATTATTTATTTATTTTTTATAAACAAGTCTTTTATGCTCAAAGGCTGCACTTATTTTATCTTATACAGTAAAAACTGTAATATTGTAAAATAGTATTACAACTTAAAATATATTACAATAGAAAACAGTTCATTTAAAAATATAAATTATTCTTGTGATGGTAAGGCTGAATTTTCAGCATCATTACATTTACATCATTAGTCTTCAGTATCACATGATCCTTCAGAAATCGTTCTAATATGGTGATTTGGTGTTTAAGCAACATTTCTTATTATTAATATTGAAAACTTAATTGGAAATTTAATGCATCTTTGCTGAATAGAAGTACTTATCCCAAATGTTTGAACTATGGTGTTTGTGAGTATATATGTATGGCAACACTTTAGTTTAGGGTCCAATTCTCACTAATAACTAGTTGCTTATAATAAGCATGCATATTACTAGTATATTGGCTGTTTATTAGTACTTATAAAGCATGTATTAATGCCTTATTCTGCATGATCATATTCTACATCCCATAATCCTACCCAATACTTAAACTTAACTACCTTATTAACTATTAATAATCAGTAATTAGGAGTTTGAGGCAAAAGTCGTAGTTAATAGTTAGAATTGGACCATAATTTAAAGTGTGATCATATGTATATACACACACACTTGTGTTATGTATATATTTCTAATCGTTTTCAGTTCTCATTAGGTAGAAACTACAGTTTTTGAGTGTGATTTCTATAAAAAATTTCTAAAAATCCTTGAATAATTCTTAAATCATGAATAACTGTAAAACTGAACAGGTAAAAGTTAAATTAATGTAGGAACCCTGGAATTGTCAAGAGGACAGAACAGGGAATAAAGACAAAAAGCAGGTGAACACGAGCCAAATTTTATTTTCAGATATTCTCATCCATGTTTTGCCCTGAGACATATGTATTTGTAACAAGAACTCACCAGAGCAGAGACAAAGGACTCTTAAATAAAACATGTCTTTCAAGAACAAGTCAACAAACATTCAGTTAATCAGTTAACAAAGGTGTGGGGAGGTGGAGAGAGAAGAATGTGTGAAGTGCAGTCTACTTTTGGGCAGGCATGAGGTCCTCAATGGACTGGCCTTTCTCCAGCCGTTTCTCCATCTCTATCAGCAGTTTGACTCCATCCACCACCATCTGCATCAGCTCCACCTCAGAGAAGCCCAGGCGGTCAGCGTTGGAGATGTCAAAAACACCACCCACGGCTGCAGTGTCCACACCACCTAATAAACAGAGGCACCACTTTCTTATTGCCATCAGTTTACACGCTGTATTTCTGTTCACAATACTCCGTAATAGTAATGTGCTGTTAAATTTTCTCCAGTTCCTACCTGTTCCACGTTTCTGCAGCCTCAGTCTCTTAAGGACCTCTTCAAACTGGCGGTACTTGCTGAGGTTAGGCAGTTTGACATGCACTCCTGCACGCAGGCCTGTGCCGAGGTTGGATGGGCAGGTGAGGACGTAGCCAAGGTGCTCATTCCACATGAACGCGTGACCCTTGTTTTTGAACAACTCCTCAATCTGAAAGAACAAACAGTGTTTTTTGCAGCTCTGTTCAAGCTATTGAATATCTAAAATCATTTAATTTGCAAGATAAAGCAAATTTATGAGGAAGAACTTTCAGGATAATTAAAATATCTGTAATTAGAATATTTCAATAAAAGATGCTAAATCCAGTTTTAATAATCGTACTAATTCTGTGAGAACAGGGAAAGGGAAGTCCATACCATAAAAATAACAATAGTGACACTGAGCAATGATATGTGGCCTATTTCACAAAGCCGGTTTTAGCGGTTATCCTGGTAAGTTTGAGTTTAGTTTGAACAAACTGGTTTTTGGGATTGAAGATGATGGGTTGGTTTGTAGCGGTGTTCATCACCTGCTAAACCTGCTCCGGAGCAGGTTTTATTCTGAGTAAAGGCCAGTTGTTCAAAAGTAATCTGATCGGATTTCGGCTATCAGATTGGAGCAAATCTTGAAAATGGGTTGTTCAAAAGAAGAAGAAAAAAGAAAAAAAAAAAAAAAAAAAGATTTTGAAATCAGATTAGATTACAAAATCCAATCTTGGTTTTGATCTGGATCAAATCATCAGTTTGTGGTGTTCAAAACTTTAGTAAGATTGGGATCTCTTTGATCCAAAAAAAAAAAAAAAAAAAAAAAAAAAATCAGGATTGTACTGATCCCAGCAGAAGGGTGGATTTCAAGAACAATGTAATAATTTGTTACAACTGTTAAAGCAATAAATTAGAAGTGGACTTTAAGCCTTTCATGTTTTTTATTACTGTTTGTAAACTACATTGGCAAAATCATTAGAGATTAAACCGTCAATTTCTTGGCGAGTGAACAAGGTTTCTCGGGTGAATGCTACGCAAAACTTTTCTGAGAGAACACGAAAGCAGTGAAATATTTCAGGGGCTAATATCTGGAGTAATCCAGATTTGGTAAGATGAAAATGTGTGTATCTGGATCACGGTGATCCAATACAATTTTGCTTTGAAAAACTGGTACAAAAGTAAGATGGATTACCTGATGCTGGATAGCAGGATCCAAATCCAGATCATTCTGGGGTGCGTTTCCCAAAGCGAACTATGGTCGCAAGTTCCGTCGTTACCAATAAAGTTCAATGGGACTTACGACCATAGTTGACCAACAATAATTTCGGGAAATGCACCCCTGATCCAGATTAACTAACACCGTCTCTACACCAGATGCAACTTTTTTTGCGTCGCGCCACAACAGCTAAAAGCTGTCTACATTGAATGCGACAAGACGACTGTTGGAAAGCACTTGGACTACGTCAGAAATAGAATAGGAATCCGTTTACTGACGGGAATTTGTCGCGTTGAGTCACGCCGTGCCGCATCCAGTGTAGGCAATATCATAGATTATAATGGGTTCTATTGTCTTTTGACACGTTGTGTCGAGCTGCTTGTGTCCGGTGTAGTCACGGTGTAATACAACACTAATAACATTAATATAGTTATCATTCCTGGTGAGAACGGGCCTTTAGGATCACATGCATGACTTGTAGCATCACAGTGATGTAATACCTTAGTGAGACCTGTGCAGAAACGGGTGAAGACCTCTTTCATGTTGCCACCTTTCTGCATGGAGATGACACGCAGGTGGTCCTCCTCATTCACCCACACAAGGAATGTCTTGTTATCATTGTGCCTGGAGACAAGGAGAAAATGAGTGAGGGAATGTCTTCGAAGTCCAGCACAAAAATGCAATGCTTTCCCAGTAAAGAACGCTGCCAGAGTATGGTGTCTGATATATAAATATAAAAACTGGATACAGAAAAGTGTATCTGGTCAAAAAGAAAAAGAAATAGTGTATCTGACCGTGATCTAAACTGTAGAACTAGAATAAATTCTAGGAATTATCAAAAATTGTTTCAATTTTCTCAGCACATTTGATGCTGTGTGGTTTTAGTGTAAGATTGCTGGTGCTGTCTGTATCTGTAGGATCTGGAACAAGCTGACAGGAAGTAGGTTCTCCTCAACAAAAGTAGCACAAGCAGTGCATTAAGGACAGTCCAGAACACTGACCAGATGCCCCTGGCATCAGGCCAATCACGAGCCATCCCTGAGGCCAGCAGCAGGGGAGATACAGGCTTGTCGAACAGGAAATGGTCATCAATGAGCTGCTGCTGCTCGGCCTCTGTCATGTTCTTCAGAGCGTAGTATTTTCCTTTGAGATCCCCAGTCAGGGCACCCAGAGCTACAGCAGACAGATCAACAAATCTGTGAGTTATCTTATCGTAACACTTTATTTTACAGCGTCATTGTTACATATGTTACATGTAGTTACTCCAGTAATAAACTATAAATTATGCATAATTTACATGCAATTAACCCTAAACCAAACCAAACCCTAATCCTAAAGTAAGTACATGTAGTTACTTAATATTACTCTGCAATGTAAAATTACAGTGTAACAAAGACACCTTAAAATAAAAAGTGTAACCATCTTATATAAAAATAAAGAAACATTATGATAGAGTACAGACTAAAATGTCTAAGAAAGGAGTATTTATCTTGGTCCAATCACACATGATGATACTCATCACCACTAGAGGGAGACACATGACCAAGTTTCAGGAAAATAAGTGCTGTATCCCAATTCGCCATGTTATGCTATAAAAGTATGTACTTTGTGAAGAAAAAGTACATACTTTTGAGTGTGCAGCAGAAGATTTGGGACGTACTACTACATCATAACTGTGTCTTTATCGAACCACGTTGTCACACAGTTACATGCATCCGGTCACAGTAAACCCACATGTCAATCATCTTTTCACAGTTAACATTCTCATATACACACTATATTTCAGTTAATTACGCTACTTAATTCTTCCTACCATATTGGAGAGAAAAGAAGCATCACGTTGATCTGTCAGTCGTGAGTCTTTTATACAGAAAACTCTCCTCATGTTTTTGCATGATGCAAACGGCCAAACATATTTTTAGAAAAGTTCACACTGTTGCTGCAGAAGAAATTATTTTTCATCAGGTTAGATAATGATTATTAAAAATCACTCAAACCCCTTTATATAAACCTTGACTTAATTATCGTTTTATTTAGTTTTAGTTTTATTTAACTATAATAACCCTGGTATGTAGTTGGACTGAACCGAATCCTCCAAAGCTCAATGGGTTGTAGGCAATAACATCCATTAAAGTGTGCATAGACTTTCCACCTCAAATAGTAGACCATCCAAGTACCTTAACTGTTACTAATTTCGACATACTACGGTTTGGGACACACTAATTATAATTTCAAATACTATTTTAGGATGGATAGTAAGCATATTGGGATGCAGCACATCTTTTCATGTTTCAAATAAACCGATGTGGCGCTGCAGTGATGTACCTTCCACAGAGAGCTTCTCAACGGCTCTTCTCTCTCCACGACTGCAGTGGGGCGGCAGACAGAATCCACGGATGCTCCTGCCTGTTCTGACACGAGAGCTCAGCACGTAATTGGAGTCCAGGTCATCACCACCCTGCATGAGCAGAAAGTTTTAATCTTTGGAATAAGCAGTATCACAGTATCAATGATCAATGAAAGTAAGTGGGGTCTAATGTTGTTTTGCACAAAAACATTCTTTAAAACATCTTTTTTTGTGTGTGTGTTTGGAATAACATGAGGGTGAGTAAATATTGTCAGAATTATTTTGGGGTGATTTATCCCTTCAACTTCATACCTTGAGGTTACTGGGGTTGAGGTCAGTCTTGTGTTTGTCTGTAGGCTTGTATCCTCCATGTCTGTCCTGAATAATAGGGTCCAGCAGCTCCTTAAACACCTCATAGGTCTCCTCATCCCCAGCCACACAACCCACAGTCAAAATGAAGGGGTGGCCTGAGATTGGAAACAGATCCATGTACACAAATTATGAGCCATGCACCTCAGAGGCCTGGCACTTTTAACCACAAAAAAAAAAATCCATGCTAAACATCAAGTGCTTTCTATTAGGACTATCTAAACCCTGACCCTGAGCCCTGACAGACTATGCATATTCTTTTACCAGGATTATCTACGCCAGTCTGAATGACGTTATCTATGGTGAAGCCGTTGGGTGTGCAGCGCTGACGGAGGCGTTTGTACATGTCCAGAGTGAGGACTTTGGCCATATGGTTGTTGTGCTCTGTGAGGTCTGGATACTCTTCCTCAGCTGGCCGCTGCTTGATGGTCAGCCTGGCTAGTTTAGCATTGCTAAATAAATACAACAACACATGGGGTGTAAAAATACCACATTCTGCTGCCGAAGGACGAAGTCACCTGTTGTGTTCTGAATGGGTTAGCACCATTTGTCATACCAAATACTCTGTGTTCATGACCTGTTTCAAATCTTTCATATAGCCTTGTATACAGCATATGGCAGCTAGAATTGTATTTTCTATGCCATTGAATTTTGCACAGGCAGGTTGGTCTTATCTATACAGGAAATGTTTTATTAGATGCCCTCTGCACTAAAACAAGGAGTCAGCAAGGTCACTGTCTAATACGCAATGATAATCACACTTCATTTCTTTCTAATTGTATTGTCAAAGCTTGCAATACACCCATATGTTCAAAAAGCGCACGAGAGGTGGTCTTTGGAGGACTTTGAGTTGCTTTGGGTCTTTACCTGGATTATCTACCCCGGTCTGGATTACATCATCCAGTGTAAACCCGCTGGGTGTCTGTTTGGAGCGCAACTTCTCATACAGCGCTGGCGTGAGGACCTTGGCCATATAGTTGTTGTGCTTGCTGAGGTCAGGGTATTCCTGCTCACAGGAGTTGCTCATCTTCAACTGGTTGTGACTGTTCCCAAAAGGCATGGCTGCTGTTCTCTGAGCGCGGTGGGAATGGGATGGAAAATAACTGTGGTTACACTGAATGTGAAATAAAGCCAAGAGGTTCAACACTAACCTCCATCCTGACATTTGAATAAATCTGGAAAAAGACTTGGCTTTTCATGGAGAAATATGCATACAGTTGAACATGTATCGATACAAGATGGAAACTGTTCTAGATACTACCTACTTTTATGCACGTGATTAGTGTTATATTTCTACAAAAGTAAAAAAAAAAAAAAAAAAAGTCAAATGATGAATATGACCAATATGGTTCCACACAGAAATACTGTGGGAAACCTTAGGAATCCCTTTTTCTACAGAGACGTCGTAGTAAAATAATAAAATAATTTGTACAAATATTCACTAAAAAATACTGTAAAAATTTGTAACAATTGTAAATATAATGTAAAATGTTGCACTACTATTTAGCGGTGCCAAAATGTCTCAAATGAATCTATAGCGTGACGAATGACTCGTATGAACCGATTCTTTTTAGTGAATCAAATACATAAAGCGCGGCCAGTGAAGAACGATGCCCGAATGATTCTTTATAGTGAATCAAAAACGAATCAGTCGGAGGGGTTACAGAAAGAATTAATCTGGTTTATAAATGAACCGAAAGTAACTTTTGTCATGTCCGACTGGAAATAAACCAAGAACTGTTACTTTTTATGCTGATAAAAAATTATTAAAAAGTCTATGTACCTGTAAATCGGTATTTGAAACTCTTTTAAATGAATTTCTGATTTGTTATATATATGTTGAAACCATCTCAACAGACTGTAAATGTAATTTCCTTCTCGTCAGATGATTCATGTCTATATCTAGTCACTGAAATGCACAAACTTTCGCATTTCGATGATGCTATCGATGACTTAAACTGGGCGTCCACTGGACGGCACCACTTCAACTAAAGAAAGAAAGGTTGAGCTGTCATGGTCTGAATATGAGCCGCTTTCTTTCACAAGAAGCCTAAAATGTTCAGAAAAAGCATGATAGAAGACCTCCACAATGCACTAAAATGCAAGTCTTACTCAAAAGGCTCATTCAGAACCTTTTAAAAGCGACATTTATAGCGTAGTTACTTTTTCCAAATACAAATTAAATTGCGATCTTGCTTAAGCTCTTACTTTAACAAGAGAGATGAAAACTTCTTAATGAAGCCTTACCGTGGGTTGTGGGTTGCTAGAACTAGAGGAAGACTGGGCTGAGACAAAGATCCCTATTTTTACGGTAGAGTATGAACTGTACGTGGCGTCTGTCTGTTCTCCAGCACAAGATAATGATGGAGCGATTGTTTTATAGTACAGGAAAGCCGCTCCTATTGGCTGCTATTTGCAGTCCATTCATCCCATTGGAAGAACTTGTCTGGAATAGTTTGACTGCTCTCAACAAATATGTAATATATAAAATGTGCAAAAATGTATGTCTAATTTATATCCTGGTCAGGTGATTCCCATGTAGTAGTTGACTTGGAAAGTGTTTGATTTTGCATGATTAAACCTGTGTAAAAAAAAACCCAAAAACGACTTATATTGGGATTGGGAATGTCAATAAATTAATATGTAATAGATTTATTTTTAAAAAGAAAACAACATAATGTATAATGTGTGCAAGTCTTATACATTTGTGTGGATGACACTCGGAATATGTTGCTTTGTGAGACCCACAGCATTGATTGTTTTTGCTTAAATTTGACTTTAATATGCATTATAATGCTAAAATGATATACACAATCTGACTTAACAGTAACATTTCTGGTTTGAAATGATACTTTAGCCTTATGACTAGGGTTGTGGGCTAGGAAACACCATCCTGGTGAATCTAAACCACCACGCAAATATCTACATTTTATCTTGACGTTTATGCAACAGATACTGTTCCTTTAAAATACTCTTACATCATTTTCCTGAGACTGGTTGTGTCGTGAGAAGTTGACGTTTTGCGACAAGTTGTAGATTTGTATGTGGCGGGCAACGCGTTCACATGCGTTTGAGTCCATCCACATGAGCTAAAGAGCCGCTTTGTAGACCGCGTCTGCATGTGCATGCGGTTTATCAAGCAAACTAGTCGCACACACGTGCTGTACCTTCTTTCTGCTCTCTTACAAATATACAATTACAGAAACGGTGAGTTTTTGAGTCCTTCTTTAGGTTAAACATATCTTTATGTCGAACGATGTACGTTCGTTCAGGCATGTCACGAGTTTCCTTTCCTGCAATGAATGTATACTGTGTTTACACTTTGAAAAACACTTCAGTTTGCTCTCGATGTAATGAATGCTCTCTTTAAAAAGTGTTATTTCACATTCAGTGTAGCCCTCATGTAAACACGACTTTTTAAAAAGATTTATATGTTTAAATAATCGATGGTTTGTAATGAAACCGTGTCATTCATTATGTGCTCTCAGATAATCGAAGTCGCTGTTAGCGATTCCGCTTCTCCCGTTCGTCCCGTCATTAAAGACAATGACCTTGCTGAATCTGATACATAAAGTAATAGAAATTTTCACAGATATCCGTAAGTGCATTATTAACAGATTAACTTACATATGGCCCATTTTTTTGCTGTTCTGAACTGTCTCAGGACTGCTGTTAAACACAGAAGATGCTGGTAATGTTCAGGTCTGTCAGGTTTGTACTAACGGTCACTCTAACGGTTTACAACTTTTTAAATCAAAATACGCACTGACTGGATTTTGAGTAGTTTACGTATAACATGCTTATGTTTTGTTTTTGTTTGATTATAGGCTATAATGTATGTGTATGTATCTTAATATATTGGATAAAACAATAAAAGCTCAATTTGTAAACTCATTAGTTTTCTTTTCGTGCAATATTAGATTTTTTTTTACTTCATTTTATTTCTTTTAACGTCTTTTAGCTTAAAAAGGGATAATATTTAATGTGTAAATATATATATTATGTAAATAAATAAGCATGTTATTATTTTTATGTTTCTCTAATTGAAATATTTAAAAACCTGTTTTCTTTACAATATTCCTTTAATTGGTATTCAATTGGTAATCAGAGTCTGTTTTAGTCTTTTTTAATAACCAGCAAAGGCCATAAGACATAATCCTCCAAAAAGTGCCAGCACAGTGGATTTAATTGTTTTTAATTCATTGGTTTGTCTCTCAAAAAGTACAGAAATTAGTGTATTATTATAGGATTCCAAAAGCATGACAGCTTAGCTCTTTATTACCATGCTGTTAGACACAATTGTGTTCATAAGCAAGTTATAATTGTCTGAGTCAATTTTTTTTTTATAAACACAAATATTAAAAGTTAGAATATCCTAAATATTCAATTTAGTCTATGAAGGAATTTAAATATGAATGTATGAGAATTATTAATGAGAATAATGTGTTCATGTGTTTTCATTTATGGCAGACCAGCATAATTTAATCATCCAAGGCCACACTTTTCATTGAAGCTGAAACCCAGCTGTACCTCATGAGTTTTGTGGAATACTCCGAGCTCATCCAAGAAGGGGATGTCGTCATTATCTTCCTGGGTCATGACTCCATGATGCCTGTCAAAGTTCAGTCAGGAGCTCAGACGCAGACCCGCTATGGGGTTATCCGCCACTCCAGCGACCTGATTGGACAGCGCTTTGGTTCCAAAGTGACTTGCAGTAAGGGTGGTTGGGTTTATGTGCTGCACCCCACTCCAGAGCTGTGGACCGTCAACCTTCCCCACCGAACACAGATCCTCTACACGACAGATATTGCCAACATCACACTGATGCTGGACCTCAAACCGGGCTCTGTCGTCTGTGAGTCAGGTAAGAATGAGTCTTTTAATCATCAAAGGTTTTTGGGCGTCTGAATTTCTAAAGATCTTCTATACAATCTGAGCCTTGCTTTAGCAAGAAGATACTTGGCTTGATTTTCAGTGTCTTTTAAGTGTCAAGCAGGTGAACTCAAGTCATATATACACAGGAGGACATTGTTCATATTCATCATTTTGCTGATGGGGGTTTGATCAGTGAAAATGATCCATATTACAGACTGACGAGGCCCTAGCACTGAAGTAACTCCTAACCCTACTCTTACAAGTCTCAAAGACAGCTTAGCTTGTCAGATAACATCAAAGACTCTAGAATAACACAAGACGCATCACTCATATTGTTTTATATGGGAGAAAGTGCAATGTGCAATATGGCGGAATAAGTCCCGCCTTCTAAATAAGAGCCAATCGCCGATTGGTAAAGTCATCGCGTTACTGCAGCGGCCGTTAGAAGCTCCGGTTCCTATAGAAACAGTCAGACGCGCGCTTCCTGTAGAGACGCACACTTAGGACTGTGCATGCGCATTAGCTTGATCCAGCCTGAAAAATACAGCTGTTGTTTTTTTTTTTGTTTTTTTGTCATGATTCGAGCATTTAGAAACAAAATTTATGAGACAGTTGTTGTCAGATTTCATTGATGATTTCAAATATGAAATTTAATCGAAAACTTGGCAAACAGCTTTGGAGAATTTGATGTTTCCCCATTCAAAGAGATAGGAGCTGCACTTGCATGCCCTAGAGGCGTTTCAAAGATGGCCGCCGAGTGAAATGACTTGTCTGAAAGGGACTTTGCATGGGCGTAGAATATGTCCCCCACACTTTTAATAAAACATAAATTCGTCCCCTGCACTTTTTTGCATGACCTGTTGTTTTATTCTTAACTAAAATGAGGATATCTAAACATTAGAGCTCACTCTCGTGTAATATATGTTTCATTCATACTGGAGGCAGAATGCCCAAAAGGGTTTCGTAGAAGTATTTCAGCTATTCGCTGTAGCAGCAGCTGAATAAAATGCAGAGACTTATTGACTGATGAAACGTGAAGACAAACGCATGATTGCGACAACATTTCTGTCCCCCTCACTTCTGAAATGATGGCTACGCCCCTGGGACTTTGATAATATGCAGCACACTTTTCTCCAGTGTACTGATGTCCATCCTACTGCACAGCTCATTCTAAAAATATGAGTGAAGCAAGATCTGTTCAGATGCTTCATTTAAAATAATGAGAAATTTCTGTGTTTAACACAATTAAATAGTGGTAGTTTCCAGTTAGCTTGAATCTTTATCAAGTTCCCTGCAGGTCCTTAAAAAGTCTTAAAGTTTTAAATTCAGTTTTTTCAAATTTAAAGCCAAAAAATATCTTACACGGTATAAGAAAAGTCTTAATGATAATTTCAAGATGTCTTACATTTGGGTACAGAAAAACAGGAATCACAATATGGTTTAATGTGATTATTAATCTTATTAATATTAAATAGACTATTTCAAATATTCAAATTTTTGGGATAGTTCACCCAAAAATGAAACTTGTCATCATTTACTCACCCTCAAGTTGTTCTAAACATGTATGAATTTCCTTCTGCTGAACACAAAAGAAGATATTTTGTCAGTAACCCAACAGTTAATGGGCCCCATTGACTTCTACAGTATTTTTTTTTTTTTTCCCCCATATTATGGAAGTCAATGGGGCCCATCAACTGTTTGGTCACCCATATTCTTCAAAATATCATCTTTTGTGTTCAGCAGAAGAAGGAAATTCATACAGGTCTGGATCAACTTGAGTAAATGATGACAGAATTTTCATTTTTGGGTGAACTATTCCTTTAATCTATGAACAGTCAAATCCCTGAATGCCGCCAAAAATAGGTCAGATACATGCGATGTGCTTGCCTTGCATTTTGATCATTGTATATTAAACTTGAGTGTTCATTTAAGCAACGTTATCCATTATATTATAGACATATTTATTCAAATCAGCTGAATCAATAGGCAGCACAGGACCAGTAAGTTCAAACCCATTGGTCTATTACAAACACATTTCTTCAAATATTCAAAGGTAGTCACACAAGTCAGCACGTTAAGGTATTGTTGTTCGATACCACGGCAACCAGTTGCGTGTCCAGATTTTAAACACGCTTCTTGTGAATGAAAAGTATCTGTACACATGATGGGCAGCAAAATCACAAGAAAAGCTTGACGTGTACTGACAACTATACATTATTTAAGCGTATTCTCTTTGTTAGGATGTTGATATAGCAACTGTTCAAGTGTCAAGTAAATTTAATTCTTCATGTTCCTCCTTTAATCCAATATAAAATTTCATACCGTATTGTCCCTCATAACCGGTAGTATAACAAGCCTATAAGCAAGCTTAATTATATGCTAGTTTGGCATGACATAGAAGAAAACAGAAATGTTGTTTGTAGGCTGTCAAAATACTCCCTCACCTTGCTTATCTTCCAAGTGAACATTTCTCTGAACCCACTGCGAGTGCGGGTGGTTTTGTTTTCTGCCCCAGATATACAGTTTTAAAAATAATATATTCATTTTAAAATGTAACATTAACATGATGGTAATTTAAACATTACCAAGGTGGGAAGGCCTGAAAACGGATGCTGAGGTTGCTTTATTTCTTCTATATACGAGAGTAACAATGGTTTTGCTGTGTTTCGCAGAACTAAGATATGCTGTCTTTTGCACGAATATACTTGTCGTGTGTCACCTTCGCCTGTTTGTTCATTTGCATTATTATTATTATTATAAGCCTAGAACATTTAAACCTCCCACACTGACCATTTCAAGCAGCAAAAAAAAAAAAAAAAAAGTGTGTGTCCGAAAAAGTGAGATAACATACTCCCTAATATATGTTTTTTATTTTGGTTCCCCTTTAAGTGATCGCTATAACCCCTTAATCTTGTCACATTTGTAAAATATTAGTTACTTGGACTATCGTGTTATGTAGGGAGCTTTTTGGGGATGGAAGGGATGACTTTACTATCGAAGGAGTAGAGGAGCTAGATAACAATTAGACATTCGACCTGAATTATCATAGTAACACAAATTGCTTTTCCTTATTGATGACTTACCCTCGGGCGGCAGGCACAGCAGATTCTGCCATGTGTGTACGTGAACGTAGGAGCAGGGGCATAAATAGGGGTGTGATCCTTTGGGTAGGGGCGTGTTTGTTTTGGTGATTTCAAATATCAACAGCGTTTACCATAAATCGCTTACTGCACCTTTAAATGTGCAAAAAATATATAAATAAACAACTAGTACTTCCAAGTTGACTAGCAGCAGCAGTATTGTCTAATCGAATAGTCTCTCATCCCTTTTAAAAAAATAAATAATATAATATAATACACATTTATATAAACACACACTGGGTTTCTGTGGGTCTTAAACTATTATCGGCCAGCTCTAATCTTATAAATGCAACTAGAAGGCATGTAGATATTAAAATATTATAAACATTAACATCATGATTTCTGTAAATCTGCTTTAGTTTGAAACAAGGTGTATTGTGAAAAGTGCTGTACAAATAAAATTGACTGGACTAATTGGAGTGGGCAGAGTAGGCTAGGCAGTGATAAGGAGAAGACAAAACTCTTTTCAATTTGGCTCATTCAACGTGTTGGTCCTCTTGTATTCTGAATGAATCCATTAAACGGATGTTGAGCGTGCACACACACAAAACACTCTTCTCTGTCCTCAGTGCCCTCCAAACTCATTGAGCTGGACAAGCATATAACACTTAGATATCAGTGCAGTGTTCAGGTGAGTGTGACTATGCCACAGAATTGGCACATGTGCAGGCTGAAGTTTGTTTTTCATCATTTAAGGATGCTATCGGATATTTATTTTGGAATAATTCTGTGTGTTCTTTCTCCCCTACTGAGCCTCTCGTTCTTACGTCAGTCACTGTTCTATCTGAATGCGACGCTTTAGACCAAACATTGACCCTATTGTTGCCATGAGAACAAAAGGCATGCTAATGGGTTCTTGAAGAGGAAGATGGGCCATTAATACCAGAACGTGTTCACATGCACGTGTATCACAATGTACATGTTCATCCACACATTATTACTATTTAACTCTGTGACCATTTTTATATGCACACTCTATTCTGAATAAGGTCAATTTTCTCCTAATATGATTCTTTTTGTTATTCCAGTATACATGTTAGTGGTCCAAATACTCAATTAAAACATGCATGTACTTTTCCTGCTATTCTCTTGTGGAAATACTGGAGATGCTCGCTTTTGCCATTTATTATGGGGCATGTTTTTCTGCACAGCAACTTAATCAACTCATTAATTCTCATTCATGTCATAGACAAAAGCACACAACAGTGCAATGAACTGTAAAATGTCATGAGACTGTGCAAGACACTATGGTGTTGTCAGTTCCTCTGTAAATTACCTTATTTGTCCCTAGTATTGGCTTTAACACATTGAGCAGATTCTCCTATTAATCTGAATATTAATCTGAATGCCTGTGCATGTAAAGTTAGTATGACCTGAGGAGGGTCTTGACTACATTTACATACACAATTTTCTAATTAAGGTTAAGACTTTATTCTGAAAGAGGCATACAGTACAGGAATATTACAATAGCAATTAAACATGTAGTCACCCAGAATAGCCATTTGCCCAGATTTAAATAATGTTTATTATGGTTCTTATTCTGATCCAAATTTTGATTAATACAGGCACATGCCAGTTGTCTTATTCTAGAAACGGAAATATTGGTTTAACCAATAGAATATTTCACCCAAAATTCTGCCATCCTTTACTCACTCTCATGTTGTTCCAAACCCATACATTTTGTTAGAGATTTTTGTAGAGATTTGTCTCTCAATTGAAAGTCCATGCAACCAAAATTTGTTGCATCAAAGGCCACGTTCACACTGTCAGTTTTTGGGATTGACAACCGCATTTACTTACAGGTGTGAGTCTCGAAATGTCCCGTTCACACAGCAGCTTACAGTAGCGTCTGGAACACTGTTTGTATGAACGTGCAGCGAGAGTCAAGCCCGTATTCTCTTACTAGTAACCATAACGACAGTGACCAATGTAATATTAAAAATGGCGATGTCCATAAAAGTCTCATCACTTTTGACATGACAAGAGACCAATTGAACTGCGAGTTCATCCATTCAAACTTCATTAACCAACAGCAGCATCAACGTAAACACACGCTAGATGGAGTCTTTAACTGTTGCATTCGCGTGTCACGTCATTTGCGAAGTCTCGCGCATGACACGGCGTTTGAATTTCGAAAAGAAACACAAAACTGACGGGAGCCGCTCTGGTGGAGAACAGTGACTGGATCTAACACCTTAAGATGACGCACAACTCATATCTCTGTTGCTGTAAGTTACCGAAAGCGAAACCACACACAAAACATCTTAGCAGAGCGGCTCCCTCGCACTGTGTGACACGACAGACAACTAGTTGTATTGTCCTGTTCCGTTCGCACAGCGTGGAATTTCTGAGAATGCAGTTGTGAGTCCTGAAAATTTACGGGTGTGAGTTCGGTTATAGTATGCGGTTTTCACTCCCATAAATAACCGTACTGCTTGTGAACGTAACCATATTAAGGACTCAAATACTGGGCTGATGACCGTATTCTGCTGCTGTGTGAACGTGGCCAAAAAGTTCATAAAAACATTGTAAAAGTTATTAGGCGTTTATTCACATAAAAACTAAACAACACACATACATAGAGCACATCAAATATGGTAAACAGGAGCTCAAGCGTATTTACACGATACGCGGGAACCAGTCAGGTTTGTTCTTGTGCGTCAAGCAAGTGCGTTTGAGCTTCCGTTTAGCATATTTGATGTGCTCCATGTATGTGTGTTGATCAATGTTTATATGTGAATAAAAGCCTAATTAAATCTGTTCATCATATCATATCTCTTTAAAAATCTGGATTAAACAGCTCGATTCATATGGACTACTTTTATGACCTCTTTATTATGAACTTTTTGAAGCTTGAAAGTTTTGGTGGAATAGACTTTTAGTGGTGGGACAGAAATCTCTCAGGTTTCATTAAAAAGATCTTCATTTCCTGTCTGGTCGCTATTCACTGTCCCTTTAATGTGGTTATGGCAATGAGGTGAATGTGTTTACATTTATACTTGCATAATTGGAATACGACCAGATTTTGATATTCAGAGTGTCTCAAACTTGTATTTCGGAAAAAAAAGTGTAATTCATTAATAACAATTTTATAATCTCAAACTCGGACCACTTTTTCCCAGTGGTGGGCTTGTTATAACAGAAGATTTTGTGTCTGTTTTCCAGGTACAGGCAGCGGCTCTCTGTCTCACTCCATTTTGCGGACCATTGCTCCCACCGGCCACCTGCACACAGTAGAGTTCCACGCTCAGCGAGCTGAGAAGGCCATCCAGGAGTTTAAGGAGCACAAGGTGTCTCACCTGGTTACTGTTAGAAACCAGGATGTGTGTGCAGAGGGCTTTGGCATCACAGGTGTAGCCGATGCAGTCTTTTTAGACATCCCTTCTCCGTGGGAGGCAGTCACACATGCCAAGAGGGCCTTGAAACGCAAGGGTAAGAGTACATAACTGAAATAACTAATGAGACATTACCATAATAATGCTAAATGACGTGGTTTTCCGTCGCCATGACTTATTCTTAATGTATGAAGCCACTAAAATGAGTCTTCAAATCACAAGATATAGAGTAAATGCTACTTAATACTACAGTGACCTTTAAGAACATAAAAACGTTGCAGGCACATAAATGGTGCTGTTTTAAAATTATCAATATACATACTTATTTTTATTTTTAATATACAGTATATACCATGGTATGATCCTGGATAACCAAGGAACTTTTAAGAATACCATAGTAAAATCAAGGGATATTTTCCAAAAAAAAACAAAAAAAAGTTGCAGTGTGTAAGGGTGCATTCACACTTGTTGTTCGGTTCGTTTGGTTCATTTGGTCCGGACCAAAAAAAAAAAAAAAAACATTTAGTCCTGGTCCGATTAGAGTTCAGATTGGCAATTTTATCACCAAACCTAAAGGCATAGGGATACATTCACAACCTGATTGGTCGGATTTTATGACATATTGCCTATTTTGAGACGGAACGTACCGAACATCCAAAACAATGCTGTGTATTGAGGTAAATGCACTCGTTTTGTGTGCATAGCCTGCATGTGATGGCCAGCTGGGAACTCGTGAAGAGCTTATAAAATGTGTAAAGGAGTCAAAACAGCGGCGGGAATCCATCCGTCACACACACAAACGATCTGCTGTGTCTGATGCCTGTGATGGGCAAACTCACGACTATGACGAGAAAAAAACGTATGCGTGAGGATTCTGTCCTTTTTAGGGTCTCATCTTCCTGTTTTTGGTTTGTTTACATGTCTTTGGTTCTTGTTGCGTTCATATATCATTCGAACCGCACCAGAGTTCGTTTGGAAGCGGACCGAGACCCATCTTTTCAGCGGTCTCGGTCCGCTTGTTTGGTGTGCACCAGGGCTGCGTTCACATATGTTCATATGAACAGTATCATACACTTGACTTCACAGAAAATCTGTCCATCATACTCAACAACTGAGGACTACCAGACTTTCAAGTCATTCCAAAACATGCCGAAACATGCGCCTCGTTGCTAAGAGATGCATGACCAATGGAAACAATGTGCATACTAACAGAGTAATCGCACCAGGGTTCGTTTTAATCGAACCAAACATGCCAAGTGTGAACGCACCCTAATATACGCCTAAAAACTTCCTTCATCTGCCATTAACCTCAATGAAATGCCCAAATAACCTCCATGGAATGGGAGGTTTTGGGTGAGATTCATAATTCTTAAATTGTGAATTTTGTTTTAATTCTTTTGTGTAGTTTTTCATCTCAGTTATGGAGGCATCTTCTATGAATCATAGGCAGAGGCCTATTATTCTCCATAATTACATCTTAGTTTTGTGCCAAAATGATGTCACACCAGTAACTTTAATTAATCATGAAGACTTTGACTTGAGTTTGCCCAGCTTGAACAGCATTCATAGTTGTCTGTGGTTTTTCTGATCAGTCTGTTGGAACACTATTTGTTTTGTTTTTTTTATCGAGTGGCCGTGTCAGAAATGGTTTCTTCAGAAGTGACCTAACCGCTTGGCAAGAGACTGTTTCCATGGGAACTGCTACCCACTTTGCCCTACTGGGCAGGCCCAGACTAGTCAGTGTCTCAGTAAGGGGTCAGCAGTCCTTTGGTATGAATTATTCCCATGTATCAGTAGTATATTGAAAAAGGAATTTTCATAAAAAAAGCATAGCCCTTGGCTTTTAACCTATCACTTTCCTGTCTTAGTAAAGGTTGAAGCTTAGATGTTTTTTTTTTTTTCCAGCAGGTTCTGTGATTTAATACATTTGACAAATGGGAAGTTGACAGTGACCATATTTTTTAGTTTTAATTTTCATAGTTTTTTCTTTTCTTTTTTTTTATAAGTAAAATGAAGTCATTAATAATAATTTTACAAGATAAATCAATTAATTTAAAAAAATTTGGTTGAAGTAACGTCACATAGTAAGACAATTGCTGACAATTTCATATCAACTACCAAAATGCATTTCATTTGTCTACATGCGTGTAAAGATCTGCCTTGGCGGAGTATAAGATTAGAGAAGATCTCCTGGAGGAAATGTTTATTGGAGTCTCTGTCTCATAATTGTGGAATTGCTGCAGTGCACTACGTTACACCCACCCCCCCAGAGACTTTGATTTGTAATATACACAATTGCAAGATGTTTTTGCTGCCAGGGTAATGACCATAAAGGGGCAGGCGGTGAGACTTCAGTGAGCATGGGCAAGGCTCTGGAATTCTCATACATTTGCTGGCCTCTTTCTGTTTCTTTAGAAAAATGGACTGACTTGTGCAATACTTATTAGGAGTTTTCAGTGCAGAAACTATGAAATTTTCACTATGAATCTTTGGTAAACTCCAAGCCAGTTGTCCTTGACTAGTAACATGTTTCTCACAACATGTGCATCTTATTACTATGATGCAACAATCAGTGTGTAGTGATTTGAACTGATTCTTTATTTCTTCCCATTTTTGGCCTTTCAGTTTTGTTCTCTGGTTTAAGTGCTCAGAGAATTCGAGCTGTTGGTGTGACTCTTTTCTTACCCGGGCCCCTGTTGCCAGGAGACCTGTTGAGCCTGGTTGCCAGGAGACCTGATGTCTGTTTATGACTGCGTTTTTATGCAAAGGCCTTATTTGTCAATGGAATTACACAATCAACTTCTCTCTCTCTCTCTCTCTCTCTACTTGACGACGACATAAATGGTTACAGAGAAAAATTGGCCATCATGCACGAACCAACTGAGGATCACACGCTACCACACTTTTTAAGTTGTCCTGAACAAAACAAACTTATGTGGAAACATGCACTTCATTGCTAGGAGATGCATGACCAATGAAAATAATGTGTTCTAAAATCAGCTCAAACTATTAAACATGTTTGAGATTTTCCAATCAATACCTTCCAATAAATCTAATCCATCTAAAATCCAAATAATTTTGCCCTGATTCCCTGAATTTTGCCCAGTCTGGAGTAGACACTAGTTGCCAAAAGTCCAAAGCTGTTCAGCAGCCTTTAGGCATTTAGTTGATGAATTTCATAGAAATCACATAGTTTATGATGGGCACAGACTTCGATTTCATTTATATGAAAGTGTACAATTTTTAGGGGAAAAAAACTAAGGTCCACCCCTAAACCTTTAGTGGGGCGTAAGCAGATTATTCAAAAATGTATGAATGAGATTCTACGAATTTGCCACCCATTCGGCAAAACGAAAAATAGTTACAAATTTCTTTGAGTGTGTTTAACATTTTGAGTCGATTTTAGAATGCACATTGTTTCCATTGGTCATGCATCTCCTAGCAACGAGGCACATGTTTCAGAGTTTGTTGGGTTTTTTTTTTTTTTTTTTTTTTTTTTTTTTGGGACGACTTGAAAGTCTGGTAGTGCTTAGTTGTTGAGTATGATGGACAGATTTTCTGTGAAGTCAAGTGTATGATACTGTTCAGCTTTTAAAAGCTGTGTAGTGTATTCCAGCCTTAAGATAGGTGCGCTTTGTGTGAGGAGTGCTATTTGGGTTGCCTATAAGTGTTTCAAATCATTGATCATATACAACGCTGAGCCAAAACATTATGACCACCTGCCTAATATGTTGTTAGTCCTCCACGTGCTGTCAAAACAGTGCAACCCGCCGAGGGTTGGACTCTACAAGGCCCCTGAAGGTGTCCTGTGGTATCTGGCACCAAGAAGTTAACAGCAGATCCTTCAAGTCATGTAGGTTGCGAGGTGGAGCCGCTGTGGATTGAACTTGTTGGTCCAGAACATCCCACAGATGCTCAATTGGATTGAGATTTGGGGAATTTGGAGGCCAGGGCAACACTTTGAACACTTCATCATGTTCTTCAAACCATTCCTGAACAATATGTGCAGTGGCAGGGTGCCACACACTTGCAGAAAGAAGAGGCCACTTCCACCAGGGAACATCATTGTTGCAGACCAGGTACACCTCTTCATGATAATGTTTAGGCAGGTGGCACGTGTCAAATTTACATCCACATGAATGGATGGACCCAGGGTTTCCCAGCAGAACATTGCCCAGAGGATCACACCCCCTCCACCGGCTTGTCATTGTGCCATCACTTCCCCAGGTAGTTGGCGCACACATACACGGCCGGCCACGTGATGTAGAAGGAAGTGAGACTTGTTGGACCAGGCAGCCATTTTCCACTACTCCAAGGTCCAGTTCCGTCCCTCACGCGCCCATTGTAGGCACTTTGATGGAGGACAGGGGTCATCATAGGCTCTCTGATTAGTCTGTGGCTAGGCAGCCCCTAGTCTCACGTAGCCAGACCTTCAGACTGACGGCAGAAGGTCTGGACTCTAACGCAGCTTTCATTGGCCAAGGACCACCCAAGAGGACGTTTGACTGACATGTAAAGCAACCAGTCAGAGTTCGTTTTGTTCCACGTCAGGTTTAGGGGCGTGAAAATGAAAGTCGATGTACCAACAATAACAGACCAGAGTGCATCTATAAATTATTCATTCAAGAACATTGTGTAAGTTTACCGCAACAATGGAGCCGCGTTTATTTGATCTTGGTAAGCGCTCGTTGTCACAGTTGTAAACATGACGCCGTTCTTCTTCTACGAGGAGGTTTTGCGTCACAGCATTTGTTTCCAAGGGGATCATTAAAGAATGCAACACACACATCTCCCGGACATCCTGTAGAATTCAACCAACCAGATGACGACCTTGAATACTGCTGAAGTGTTTCCAGATAAGTGTGCCATATGAATAAGACGTTCAGCCAACGGTCCGTGGGCGTGACGTCTGAGGCTGAGACTAGGCAGCCCCATACGCAACAGAGTGCGATGCACTGTTTGTTGACACATTGCTCTCATAACCAACATTATATTTTTGTGTGACTTGTGCCACAGTAGACCTTTTGTTGGCCTGGATCAGACGGGATAGCCTTTGTTGCCCTCGTGCATCGATGAGCCTTGAGCGCCCAACACCCTGTCACCTTGTTGTGGTTTGTCCCTCCTTGGACCACTGTTAGTAAATTCTCACCGCTGCTGACCGGGAGCAACCCACAAGCCTCACCGTTTCAGAGATGCTCTGACCAGTCGTCTTGCCATAACAATTTGGCCTTTGTCAAAGTTGCTCAGATTTTTGTTCCTGCCCATTTCTCCTGCATCCAACACATTGATAACAATAACTGATTATCTGATCTACCCAGAACTTTAATATGTGGCCTTGTTAGGAGATGATCAATTAATGTTTATTCATATTCGCTTCACCTGTGACAGGTCATAATGTTTTGGCTCTTCAGTGCCCAGCAGCCTATGAAGGCAGTAAACAGCGCATGATTTCCCCCCCACCCCGTCCCAAACCAGTTCAGTAGAAACCTGCACCCTGCAGCTAATTTCATTGGTTAGGGTGAAGGGTGGGGTAAGCGATTAGTGTTTGGTGTAGGCAAACAGCATGTTATTGACATGACCAATGAAATCTTTTGAATTTGTTGTGGGGTGGAGTTTCCACTGAACTGGTTTGGGGGCTTTATTGTGAACTATAATACTAATGGATAAAAGGTACCTTTAGGAACGACGTACAGTGGTCAACAGGGTTTTGAATCGCAACGGTTACTGTGACTCAATGCTAACAATCAGCATTGAGGACCTGAACTATTTGTTTTATAGAAGTATTTTGTTTGGGCACCATTTCATTGTTTTAATCAATTTGTCAAGTGACTTTATGTCCCTGATGCATCTCCTGTGAGAACTGTCAGGCTCAAGAGAGAGACTGAGACAGTCCTACATTGCTTTCCCACAGTGGTTTCCATTCAGTGTAGTTCTATAATGAATGTTGAGAGTCATGGATGGGCTCATGCTGGATTAAGTGAATGTGATTGGATTGAATCTAAAGATAGATTCAAAGAGTAAACTACACCCATTGAGTTCTCTTCCTCAATATACTCCTCTCCTCACAGCACCCTGTCTATCTTCTTACTCTGATCTGCAGTGGCTATTCTTGTGCATGTTAGTAATACCACCTTTAGCCCAAATTCCCTCCATTCGTGTTAGTGGAGAAAGATGGCAAAGGAGTGGAAGAGAATTGCTGTTTCAAACACTTGACCACCCTTCCTCTGTTTATCTTGTTATTATGAGACCGTTTAACAGTAAGACAAGAATATGCAAACATATGCATGTCGACTGCTCTCTAACTCTTAACGGCTTAGTGAGTTATTGGTTGTTTTCAGTAAGCCTATTGAGGAACCATATTCATTACGACATCACTTCCTGATTATTCTTAGCAGGATTGCATGAAATCTGCATCCACAGAAATTGCTGAAAGCGCTGCTTTATTTGGTGTGAGAGGGTGTGATGTAACTATGGACTCAGCCAATTATGATTTAGTTTTTTTTGGGGGTGGGGGGATACCTACAATGGCAGTTAGGTGGAGTGTTTAAGAGAGTAATCTGTTTTGCATTTCTGTTTGATGCCCCTAGTGACACACTTCAGCTTTACATCCACTACACAGGATTCTGCTGACTTACACCTGAAATTAGTGCAGAAAATGTGTAAAATATCACGCATTCTTTCTGGGACTGCCCCTCAGTTTACAGCAATAATTACTGCATGAATTTTTTGAATCTACTCAGGAACATGGTCAAGGTCACATGGCCATTTCTTTAAAAAGCACTGAACAAAAATGTTCCTGTTTCAGGTTGCCTATTTCAAGTTTCAGATTTGATTTTACGTCAGCCACATGTGTGAACTTGCCTGGTATTTGATAAGTTTTTACAAATAGTAACGCTTGTTGCTTTCGAAAATGGAGATTAATTTAAGATACTAATAAACGGCTATTCATGTTTGCACAGAGTGTAACACAAGTGTTGGAGACTTGCATATCTGCTCAGTGGTTTGATAAAAAACAGATGCAAACTTGAAGATAGACTTGGTTTGTGTCACAGAGATCCAAATATCAGTCATATAAAAGAGCAGTTTCTTGGAATTTTCAAAATAATAGTTTAATACTATGTTTACACCTTAGTTAAGTATGAATCTACAAAAGTATGAAAGCTTTTGGTTTTTGCATGTACGCTAGCCTAGGATATATGTATGGTGCGTATTCTGTACCTGTACACTTAGATTGTGCATGCGTTGAATTTTTTTTTTTTTTTTTTTTGCATTAATTAGTTTGTCCGCAAGTTGGCAACACTGTTCCCAGTCTGTTGTTTTACAGAAGAGACGGAACAACAATCAACATTTGTGTTGACCAGCGCTTGTATGAGTGATTTAAGAAAGAAACGCAACTGTAGTTTATACAAGTAGGAAGACATTTTTATCTCTCATAACTTCAGGAGAGAAATAGCGCAGACACTTTCTAGTGTAAGCAGCTGTGTTTGTGATAATAAATGAAGTATACTTTGAAAGGCAATGCGTTTGACTGTGCGTATATGCTAGTGTTTGTCAAAAAGTATACACTCTTAAAAAATAAGTTCCAAAATGTGTTTTTTGCAGAGAATTCAGTGAAATATTTCTTAAAAAGAATATTTTTTTCTTAGTATGAAAAACATTTTATAATCTAAAGAACCCTTTTTCCAGTATAAAGAACCTTTTTTGCATTGAAAAGGTATATAAAAAAAATAGTGTAATTTGGGCTTTAGTATGAATGCTAATAATACTAAAAAAAGCTCACATCTTCTCTTCTTGACTTTCTTCAGGAGGTCGTCTCTGTTCCTTCTCACCATGTATAGAGCAGGTCCAGAGGACTTGTGAGGCTTTATTGAACCATGGCTTTGAGGAGATCTGCACACTGGAGGTTCTGCTGCGGGTCCATGACGTTCGTTCTGTCACTCTGCCCTTACCAGACTTCGGACCAGAGGAGGGCTGTACGAGCAGCACACAGATGGCTTCAGATCTTAGTCAAGAGGAAGTCCCAAACACTGGGAACACCTCTGTAATCTGCAAGACTGCCACACCGCCAAGAGAAATGGCTGGACACACTGGATACCTCACCTTTGCTACCAAACCACGCGACTAGAAGCATAGCTGAAGCTGGCCACAGAGGAGACTGTTGTAACGCAGGCTTGCTAAATGTCATGCAAGGACGTCACCTGTACACAATGTTTATACCCGGGGTGCCCAGTCCTGTTCTTAGAGATCTTCCTTCCTACAAAATTCAGCTCCAACTCTGATCAAACACAACCGAACCAGCTAATTAAGATCTTCAGGAGCACTTGATAATCCACACAGGTGTGTTGGATCAGGGTTGGATCTGAAGTCTGCAGGAACAGGATTGGGCACCCCTGCGGACTTGTTTAACTTCATTTAGTTGTCAAATATCAGTTAAAAGCTAGATGTGCTTTTACATCAATGTAACAATTCATTGCAGTGCAGACTGATGGTCAGGTTTTTATTTGTATGCTTATATATATATATATATTTTTTTTTAAACAAGTAGATCTTTTGTTTTACTACAATAAATTATATTGGGGTGGAAAAAACAATGTTGTAGTTTTTGTATTTCTTTCTCAGTCAGCTGCTGTGTGTAACTACTGCACAGATACAGTGCCACTTGAAAGTTTGTGAACCCCTTGCAGAATCTGTGAAAATGTGAAAAATGTTAACAAAATAAAAGAGAGAATACAAAATGCATGTTATTGTTTATTTAGTACTGTCCTGAGTAAGATATTTTACATAAAAGATGTTTACATATAATTCACAAGACAAAAAAAATAGCTGAATTTATTAAAATGACCCCATTCAAAAGTTTGTGAACCATTGATTCCTAATACTGCGTGTGGTTACCTGGATGATCTACGACTGTTTTTTTTTTTGTTTTTTTGTGATGGTTGTTCATGAGTCCCTTGTTTGTTCTGAGCAGTTAAATTGCCCAGCGTTCTTCAGAAAAATCCTCCAGGTCCTGCAGATTCTTCAGATTTCAAGCATTTATTGCATATTTGAACCCTTTACAGCAGTGATTGTATGATTTTGAGATCCATCTTTTCACACTGAGGACAACTGAGGAACTCAAACACAACTATTAAAAAAGGTTCAAACATTCACTGATGCTCCAGAAGGAAACACGATGCATCAAGAGCCGGGGGGTGAAAACTTTTTGAATTTGAAGATCAAGGTAAATTGTACTTAATTTGTCTTCGGGAAACATGTAGGTATCTTCTGTTGCTTTCAAAGGGCAGTACTAAATGAAGAAAATTGATATTTAAACAAAATAAGAAAAATGTGGACATCTTCATCCTGTTCAAACGTTTTCACCCCTGACTCTTAATGCATCGTGCTTCCTTCTGAAGCATCAGTGAATGTTTGAAACTTTTTTAATAGTTGTGTTTGAGTCCCTCAGTTGTCCTCAGTGTGAAAAGATGGATCTCAAAATCATACAGTCACTGCTGGAAAGGGTTCAAATATGCAAAACATGCTGGAAATCTGAAAAATCTGCAGGACCAGGAGGATTTTTTCTGAAGAACAGAGCTCAGTTTAACTGCTCAGGACAAACAAGAGACTCATGAACAACCATCACAAAACAAAAAAACAGTCGTAGATCATCCAGGTAAACACACACAGTATTAAGAATCAATGGTTCACAAACTTTTGAACGGGGTCATTTTATTAAATTCAGCTATTTTTGGTTTTGTGAATTATATGTAAACATCTTTTATGTAAAATATCTTAATCAGGACAGTACTAAATAAAAAAATAACATGCATTTTGTATTATCTTTTATTTTGTTAAAATTTTTCACAGATTCTGCAAGGGGTTCACAAACTTTCAAGTGGCACTGTATTTGACCTTTCAGGGAAAACAAGATAGAATGGCTTGGAAATGCACATTGTCCATGACGTATATGTGTCAGGATAAAATTTAGACCAGACAACGTCATCTAAAGCTTTGTTTGATTGTGAGGTTTTCATTTGCGCTCATTGAACCAATATCAGCAGTTTCTCACCACTAGTGCTCTGAATTCAAGGCTGTTACAGTCTGTTCTGTATTTGTGTATGTTACTTTCTTGCATGTGGAATGTAAGATACTGAAGAAGAACTAGATGTGCTAACATCTGGTAAATGTTATATCGGAAACGGAACTGTTGAGAGCTCTATCCACGAGTCCATAAAAGGCCTTCCCTCTGCAATCTGATGCCTTCACGGATGCTATATAAAGGTGAATTTATTTATTCTTATTCTCTCTCTCTTGCTCAGTGTTATAAACCTTTTGTGCTCTATTTTGGGTAACATGTAGTATCAATTATATAGTTGGAGATATAGTCATCATCTGAGTTTGGAATAGGATCCTAGCCTATTAACCTAGGATATTTCACACTGCCTTTTTTTTTTTTGTTTTTTTTTTGTTTTTTTTTTTTATATAAATACGGGTTAATTAGGCAATGATAATGCTTTTAAACAGCTACTTTGTTGTTACATGATCATCACATTCCAAATGTAGTTCAGTTACTATGTTGGAAACATAATTTTTACATTACATTTTATTTTACATTTTGTTTTCATTCAATGATATTAAATTTCTGGCTGATACCATATAAAATTATATTTATTTTCATTATGACTAATAACAGATAAATGGACAATATAAAAATAAAAAAATATATTAAAATAAAAAAAATTAAATTCTACAAGTGAATTTTGGCATCACATTATAATGTATGAAAAATGAATATTCATTTTTAGATTTAACTGGTATTTACTAGTGTTTTTAAAGATCAACATTTAAGTGCATTAGATGACAGCAAAGGTAATCTAAATGTAAAAATAGAGTAAATGAGCATAAAAATATATAGTATTGATGGAAATAAGATTTTTAAAAGTGTAAAAAAACAACAAAAAAAAAAAACAATGGAGATATAATTACTTTTGAAGTTTTATCAAGTGTTAACAATGAGATTATGTGGTTTTTATAATCAATTAACACTGCTTTTGTCACCAAAAAAAGTCATTCGGTTTTACTGATTTACACTTTTGGTTATACAGAATGACGATATTTTCAAACAATGCTAACAGGCTGATATCTAGCAAGCTAGTTGGCAAAAGGGCAATCACATTTTTGATTTAGTACAAGTTTTTAAAATATTACAACATTTTCCATGTTTTATAGCGGTTGTACCGAATGACCTGATGTTTCGGGACATGCGTATGAGCAAGTGAAAACATGAATTTTTCAAATTAAGAGAGCGTTAGTTACTTTGCTTCATGACCATGTGATCCTTTGCAGGTGTCTGATGATACATCCTGTCACATGATACTGACCGCATGACTTGATAAAAAATGGTCCTTTTATATCGGTTACTCCGAATGACATCACTGAAATTAATTTTTCCGGATATTCTTTCTCATAACAAAGCAATGACTTCTACACATAATTTTAAAACCATTTTGCACTATGTTAATATATGATGTTATAAAATCATGCCAGAATAAAAAATATATACATTTATTTAATTTTAAGGTATTTTAATCAAAAATGAAGTGGCTGTATTGGCCTTTGGACGGTTAAACCGAATGACCTTTTGACACTTTGAAATCTTTAAAAATAAAATTAAAACCTTTTTTGATTGAATCTTTGGATGGTTGTGGTTTGAAAATAAGCGGCTGATAACACTGGCAGTGTTCCATGAATATAGAAAATATGCGACTGTACATACTATATACTGCAGAAATGGAATAGTATGCAGTTCCTCTCAAGGCTCTGCGTTAACATGTTCAGACATGTGATTCTCTAAATGTGCTCTTAATGTGTGAGGGATTGTGGGTTATGCAATGCTGGAACTCAAATGTAAAGAAGAGGCCCCTCTTCCCATATCTGTTTATATATTGCATCCATATGTGGGGGATGGAGACTTGATGATGTAACAGCAGGATGGGTGTGTTACATTTAAGCCATCTGCTTTCTATTAACACAGTACAGTGAGGAATGAGAACAGAGAGTGGTTTCCCCTCACGTCTAATGGTCTAAACCACGGTACAGGACTCTGGAAAAGCGGCTCTTAGTGCCTACAAAGCCTCGCACCTTAATCAGCTTGTCAGCAAGACCTCGATTGTCACTTTCTGAAAGTGTGCGATAGTTCTCTGATAAAGTGAGAAGCAAGACAAATAATATATGAATGGACAGAATCGATAGAAGAATCAATTGGAACCAATCCAAACGGGATCACATAAGAAGTCGTCATGAATCAAAAAAGATCCTATTGGGTAAATGATAAAAATTACTATTTTTTGTTTATCAAATTGGATCTCCAGAGATTACTTTCCCCCTTTTGGGTCCTTGAGGATTCCATTGGCAATTCCATACCTTTCTTTAGGATTTTTTGAATATACTTCTAGTTTAGGTACACTACAATTCAAAAGTTTGGGGTCTGTAAAATATTTTAATGTAAAAAATAAAATGTTTTTGAAACCGTAAAAACAGTAAATATCATTATAATTTAAAATAACACATCTTTTTAATTTAGATTTTTTATGTATATTTTTATAATATATTTTCAGTTTATGTATATGTAAATATATATAGGAATAAAATGTATTCTGTGATGGTCATTACTCTAGTCTTCAGCATCATATGATCCTACAGAAATCATTGTAATATGTTGATTTGCTGCTCAAGAAACATTTATTATCAATGTTGAAACTGTTGTGTTGCTTTTTTGTGGAAACTGATGCTTTTTTTTCAGAATTCTTTATGCTCACCAGTCATTGTTGAATAAAAGTTGGTTTTCTAACACTTTACATACTGTAGTAATAACAATAAATTATGCTTAAATAAATGCAACTAACCCTAAACCTAACCCTATAGTAATGTTGATAATTAATATTATTCAGTTCTCAAATGTATAATTACACTGTAAGAAGGACACCTTAAAATATGGTGTAACCTAAAAGTAGCACTACTTATTACTTATAGAGTAGTGTACATTATCATAAAAGAACTCTGAAGCAAATGCATATCGCCCCACCACCATCTTACTGTTAACACCTTTATACTTATAAGTGACTGGCATCTATTCTTGATACACAAAGGTGCTTGTGAGCTATAAATACCCAGCACCCTTTCAAGCACGTTCTCTGTATAAGCATCTCTCTCTCTCTCGCTGTCCACTCTTTACTCAGATATAGAGTTGAGCCCCATTGATCCAGGAGCAGAGAGGAGAAAAAGCAGCAGTCATGAGCTAAAGCACAGCAACTTGAGCACAAAGAAGGCCTGTGCTGGTGATACTTTGGGCTGTTAAAACACTTACACAAGCTCAATTTAGCAGTTAGGACCGCCTCGCTGTCAGTGTTAGGGGTAACGCATTACAAATAATGCAAGTTACTTAGATTACTTTAAGTAACTAGTAAAGTAACCCATTACTTTTAAATTTACAACAAAATAGCAGAGTTACTTTTTTAAATAAGTAGTGCAAGTTACTTATTATCCAAGTTATTTATTGACTGACACCTCTCCTGTCCCCATGTTGTGAAATCAGAAGTGGCGAGGCGTTGTGTGTGTTGTGTAAACATGATGGTTGCTGTAGTTCAAGACTAATGTGAACATGCCTTTACTCATCTCACTTGCACAAAAACAGATTCAGTGTTCCTCAAAAAGAATAATAACTGTGAAATGCAACCCAGAACATTATGCAAACTTGTAATAATTAAATGTTAAATAGCACAAATATACTTTATGTATTTAATCTCACTTTATTAACCAATTTCTTTGCCGCTGACCTTATGCAATTCAGAATAGCAAGGTTTGTTTGAGCTGCGCCCTCTAGGCATGAAGTTCCTTCAGCCTAAGTCTTACTCATTTCATTTTTGGCATGAAAGAGCCTTTACATTTGGCAAAAATAGAACTAAAAATCTATAATTAAAAAAAAAAATTAAGTCCAGGTGAGAAAAAGTAATGCAATTAGTTACTTTTTGGGGAGTAAAGCTATATTGTAATCCATTACTTTTAAAAGTAACTTTCCCCAACACTGCTCGCCGTATACGGATACGAAACCAAGCACAATTCTAACATCAAAGCGATAAACTTCTGTTTGAAGTTTTTGAACTCAATACAATATTTACATACTGAACATTTTAGAAAAGGTCATTACCTCAATAACATTAAAACAATAGCAGTCAATGGAAAGTCTCCACCTTGACAGGAAAACAAAGGTGTGTGTGTGTGTGTGTTTGATCCATGTGTCTTTGGTGGATGTCGTAAGCTCACAGGGAGCATATTGTTCTGTAAAAGGGAAGCAGGATGATGTTTTTCCTGAAGTTATTAATAGTAAAGGCACTAATGTCTGTGAGACTCAAAACACCAGGTTAAAGTTACCTGCAGTATGCAATGTATGATTTTATTGTGGAGTGCTATAACACATCTGCAGCTTGTAACAAACATTGTAACATTGTTAAAAAAAATAACATATGAGATGAGGAGAGAACTTTTTTTTTTTTCTGTTTGGCACGATTATGATAAACTCATAAGGGCATAAGCCGAGTCGTGTCTCCAGGTTAGAAATACTGATCTTATATCCGTGAGAAGCTCATTGTTCAGCTTGCTCTTGGTTTCTCTGGTTTAAAAGGCCTCAAGCTGCTTCAGATATCTGATTTTCACAGGTTTTCATGGACACCCCAAAGTTCAAATGAGATAGAAAAGATAAGTGGACAGAATGATTTCCATTTGTTCCTCATTTAAAGCCGCGTTTACACTGCAGGTTTTGATGCCTAATTCCGATTTGTTGACTATATCCAATTTTTTGACAACCAGCTTACATCTTCTTTCAAAAGTGACCCATATCCGGTATCTGCCTTTACATACACTTGGCGAAACAACCCAAAGTAGACGTAGTGGCCCAGAAAAGCTTAGGCTGAAAAGGAAGTAAAAACGGCACAGTTTGCAATGGACGCAGATGAAATGATAATACGAGCTTTTGTTTTCCGCACCATCTTTAAAGGTCCACAAAACATTGGTTTGAGCCTTCATCCTCCATTGGGCCATTGAAAAGAGTCATGTGATTGCAGTTGGTGTCCACCCGAGTTGACGTCATTCGCCACCTTTGCTCGTACGACTTGCATTGACGGAAATATCTGATCTGTTCGCTTACATGGCCGACGCAAATGCACATATCTGATTCATATCAGATTTATTTCCACACATGAATGAGGCCTGAAACCGATCTGAGAATATCGGAATGCATGTGCTTTATTCCTGCTTGCACGTTCATGGGTCATATCCGATCTGTGCCACATGGTAGAAAAATTTAGTCACTTGAACCATGTAATGTAAATGCAGCCTAAATATTATTACAGGTCTAAAGCCTATCTTTAAGTGTTTGGTTCAAGTCATTTTTAACTCCTTTCTCTGTTTCCTTTTATATTCTGGTGTTTTACCTTAATATTTACTATAGTGCTATTAAGTGTACTATAGTATTCTTTTTGCCCCATGTCTCTTTCAAATTTAAAGGAATATAGTTAAAAAATTACAATTTTTTTCATCATTTACTCACTCTCATAACATTAGAAAGTGTATATATTCTGCTAACTGCTTTTTTCATGGAAAAAAATAGTGTTTGAGTAAACAATGACAGTATTTATATTTTTTGGGTGAACTTTTACTGTCATTTTACTCCATTATTTACGGTGTCTTTCTGAAGTCTTTGATGCTTGTTTGTACTATTCAAAGCTTCATACCTCAGTGCCATTTTGATTTACATCGTTTAATGTGTATTTTTGCAAAGATACATACAGAGATAAGAAGTTGCATTCAGATTTGTTATCTGAATTTCACATTCAGTCCAGATCTGGAGTGCTGCCTCGCTCCTCGGGTGCTCCTCAAGTGCCCCTTTCACAATTCATTTATATTCCTCCCTGTTCTGATTCAGATACCGTTGAGAAATGTGTGCAAATTCCAATAGTATTTCATTTACTGCTCATAGAGGGAGGATGATCGATCATTATGTCAATTAAAGGTCAGTTAGTTATTCTCAGCACTCCCACAGACCCACAGTTTGTTCACGGATTGTCTGATCATATTCCATGCAGAAATGGCAAGAGCTGAAATCATACTTGCAATCAGATGTTTGGTTTTATGCAGTTCTTGGATTTTTAGTTAAGCTGATACAACAAGCCTTTGTTTGATGGAGGATTGAGACAGTCTAATGATATGCAGCTATTTTTTTCTGTTAAAATGTTCACACAAATATCTACAGTGGATATGAAATGGATCTAAAATAGTCTACACACCCCAGTTAAAACAGCTGTTTTTCATGTGAAAAAAATGAAAGATAAATCCTATCAGAAATTCACATAAAATATCGCTAAAAATCAAAGTGACACATTTAAGAGAAAAAGATACAAATAAAAACTTAAAATAACCTAAGTGTACACACCCTTTTAGAATTGGGTATGTGGCATTGTTCAGAATGAACTAATCATTAAGCTCAAGTGAAACAGTACACACCTGTCTTCACCTGAAGCGACTGCTTTTTCAGACATCTTTTTGGTTGCCTGTTACCACAAGAGCCATGGGCCATAAACAGCTTATGAAGCATCAACGGGATCTCCGGAACTATGTTTCCATCCAAAGTTGCGATTTTAACTTGTGCGCAAAATTGGAATATCACATAAGCAGTGTTTCCATCCCATGTGTTCAAGAGAACAAATTCATTACTTCCTGAGAAATTGGTGCAAAATATCTGGAGGTTGATAATAAAAATAGTGGTTGTTGCAACTGGGGAAGCCACTGTGGCTCTTTTATCCTACATCACAAATGATGTGTCTCAAAGATGAAACACAATAAACTCTGTCTTGTGATCTTGCGTTCAGATGCTGGTGTTTGGGAATGCAATCATGTGAGATGCTTCTGAGAGGTCATTATACCAAATTATTTTGCATTTCCATCCAGCTTTTTTTTATCCCAAAATGCGCATACAAATTGGTGGATGGAAACAGCTATTGTTAAAAGGTATTGGCTAAAAATCCCAAAACACCCAAGCCTGGCTAAAATTTACAAAAAACATATATCCAGTCTCCCAAAACCATGTGGAAAAATGTGTTTTGGTCTGATGAGACCAAGATTGAACTTTTTGTAAAAATTGTAAAAGGCATGTTTGGCCCAAAAACAACACAGCACACCAGCAAAACCATACTCACGGTGAAGCATGGTCAGCTAGAACTGGGGCTTTAGTGAAGGTGGAGGGAAAAATGAACAGCTCCAAGTCCCAGTTGATTTTGGCAAAGATTTTCTGGCATCTGCTAGAAAGCTGAAAGCAAAGAGAACTTTCACCGTTCAACATGACAATGATCCAAAACACAAAAGAATGGCTTCTGCTTAGATAGAGGAATGTTTTGGAATGGCCCATCCAGAGCCCATAACTGAATCCTACAGAAAATCTGTGGGGGGACCTGAAGAAGTCCCTTGCAATTCAACAGATCTGGAAGGTTTTTTGCAAAGAAGAGTGGGAAAATATTCCCAAGTCAAGAGGAGGGGCGAAGAATCCAAAGCACATCAACTGATCAAGGGGTTCCTCAGGGTTCAGTTCTTGGACCCCTCCTCTTCTCCAAACACACTACATCACTGGGACCAATCATAGAGGCACATGGTTTCTCCTATCATTGCTATGCTGATGAGACACAGCTTTACCTTTCATTTTAATCAGATGATCCCACAGTAGCAGCACAAATCTCAAGCTGTCTGGCAGACATCTCGGCATGGATGAAAAAACATCACCTGCAGCTCAACCTGGCAAAGACTGAGCTTCTCGTCTTCCCTGCCAATCCAACTCTACAGCACGATTTCTTCATCCAGCTAGGGTCATCATCAGTTACCCCATCAAGGTTGGTTAGAAATCTTGGAGTAATCTTTGAGGACCACCTGACCTTCAAAGACCATATTGCAAAGACAGCCCGGTCATGCAGGTTTGCACCACACAACATCAGGAAGATCAGGCCTTTCTGAGCATGCAACAAAGCGCCTCGTCCAGGCCCTGGTCATTTCTAAGCTTGATTACCGCAATGCTCTTCGGGCTAGACTTCCATCATGTGCAATCAAACCTGTACAGATGATTCAGAATCCTTCAGCGTGTCTTGTCTTCAACAAGCCCAAAAGGGCCCACGTCACACTTCTCTTTATCTCTCTGCACTGGCTACGACTTGCTGCTCGTATCAAGTTCAAGGCATTGATGCTTGTTTACAGATCTACTACAGGCTCAGCACCCTCCTACTTCCACTCGCTCTTCCGCTGGTCAGTCCAGTTATCCATTTCTTTTTGTTGCACATCGAGGGATTTATTCAGTAAATGTGTTTCCATCGAGGTTAAGCACATCTTCTTATCGGATAAAAAATGTATCCGGCTCAAATGAACGCATACGTTGGGCAAGACAAGCCCAAACGCCCAACGCATACGTTTGGGCTTGTCTTCAACAAGCCCAAAAGGGCCCACGTCACACTTCTCTTTATCTCTGCACTGGCTACGACTTGCTGCTCGTATCAAGTTCAAGGCATTGATGCTTGCTTACAGATCTACTACAGGCTCAGCACCCTCCTACTTCCACTCGCTCTTACGTGTCTACATCAGAAGCCTACAATCGGTAAGTAAGTTGGCTTGTGGCACAAAATCACTCTCCTGAACATTTTCGTTCACTGTTCCTTGCTGGTGGAATGATCTCCCCACCTTCATCCAGAACGCAGAATGCCCTGACAGTATTCAAAAGACAGCTGAAAACTCATCTCTTCCGTGAGCACTTAACCTCAAAAATTCTATGCTTTCACTTTCCTTTAATCCCTCCCTAAGCAATGTCTGAAACTTTGTATTATGAGCACTTCTTGTTGTATTCCTCATTTGTAAGTCGCTTTGGATAAAAGCATCTGCAAAATGATTAAATGAAATGAAAGATGTTCCAAGCTGATATCCTATCCAAACAGACTGAATATTTTAATAAAAAAAGTATTAGTTCAGGGGTGTGCACACTTATGCAGTTGTGTCTTTTTATAGCCGCTGTACACCATTTTATATATATATATATAGCCTATATATATATATATATTTTTCAAAAAAGATACATAATATATATAGATATATCATCTATTTCAAATAAAAACAACAAATAAATTGTGGTTGTTTCACCCATGAATCAGAAGGTCTCTTTTTTTGTCAATCTCTTCCTGTTTCTGTGAGTTCCACATTGGGACAGTTTTAGTTCCCAGTTTTGTTCTTCAGTTTTAGTCTGAACTGAGTAGTCATGCTCATGAGTCTACCATATGGACTCAAAATAAGTGGCACATTCATCAAACTCATCAACATATGCTGATGACCAAGCAACACTTTTCAGACGTTGACTAGACTGCTTCTGTGTCTTGCTATCTAGTAACAGGCTATTCTGTCAAAACGTACAGCTAGCACAGATAGGTTATCATAAATGTACTTGAGCAAACAAGATAAGAGAAATAATGTTAGCACATAAGTTTTCTGACACAACCAATGTGACCTTTTGATGAAATACCCAGTCAAAAGTCTGAATTGTTCATTTTGAGGTGATGAAAAGCACAACCACAAACATGGACAATGTCCAAATTGACTGCCATATAAAAGTGTATTATTTTATAAGCCTGGTGCATCGTAAAAAGCACAAGGTGAGATACAATAAACACGTGCTTTACTAGGTCAGAATGAAGTATGATGTGAGACGTGTGCAGAGGCACACGTATGCTTGTTTCTGGCCAAAGTACATGAGAGCAGAAAAACCTGCTGTTCCTGTTTTACTGTTACAGTGGCTCAATCATATGTGGAAAAAAAATCTGTTGTCAATAAAGTGCTGCAGGTATGATACCACAACCCGGAAAACTAATTCACTGATACTTCTAATAAGTAACTGGATAAGAACATTTGGGGTGTGAGTGTGTGCAGTTTACACATGTTTTTTAATTTTCTTATGTGATGGAAATGGGTTTCCATTCATTACCAACTTGAGCGAAATCCGCAAGGGGAAATCTCGCGCAAAACTCCTGAACACACGGATAAACAATAAATGTAAGCGCACCTGACTGAAACACCTAGAGTAACTTTCTAATGTGAAGTTCTTGATATGTTTTTTGGGACAACCTGCCACTCACGTGTTCACAACAATAGCAAACCACAACAATCCAACCATCCAATCAATTCCAAATGAATAAAATCAAGTCACATTTATTTTTGTCTAAGAAGTCATTTCACTCAGATATACATCACAATAAGGAAGACAAGACTTCCATTTAATGCTGATTTTTTTAAGGTCTGGAATATTGTGATGAATGTCTCCGTGTCCACAGGGCATATGGCTGTAGTTCTGTGCTTTGAATCATGGGTCATTTGACAGTGAGTCATGAGTTAGTGGGTAGTGGACACATAATGAAGGAAATTTTGTATAATACTCCTCACAAATAGCACTGTGGCAGTAAACACTTTACATACTGTTGATCTAAATATGTTTTTAAGGTCTTGGGGTTTGTTGTTTGCAGCTCTCTAGCTGATGACTAATAAGCGACAGTGTGGGACAGACTTTCAGTTGTAGAGCATGTTTGTCCTGGATCATTCTTTGGCCTATGCCTGTTTGCTAGTCTTCTGTGTAGGGTGTTTATTTTAATCATATTTTCTATGCTGAGCTGAACTGAACTTGAGGGTGTGCCACATTCCACTCTGCATTCAGATTTATGTGGCCTCCCCCTGCTCAACGCTTTTTACACACTGGAAAAAGTCCTCGTGGTTTCAAGATGTGCTTGTGCTAACTGTGACGCATTAGAAAAGGCTGCTCTCTAATGGTCAAATGAGGAAAATAAGCCAATTAAAATATATACTGTAAAGATCCTGGAGAAACCTTTTGAGGTTCTTCACTTGCCACACTGGCGGATCCCTCTAGAACCTCAAAACTAGCAGTTCTCTGAGGAACCAACCATTTCCTGAGAAACTCTTATATGAAGCACTGTGTGGAACTGCTTTGGGTGACTCAAGGAACCCAATTTGAAGTTTTATTTGTTTTTATTTTTGTATTTCTTGATGGTAACTTGGTTGCCATTAACTTCTATTATAATAAACAAACTGAAAAACTGAACCAAATACAAAATAAGATTTGTTTATTGCATATTATAGATACAATTTAATACATACACTTGCATGCACTTGGAAAAAAGCTTGTAATAGGCTAAATAACAATGAATAGGGAAAAAACAGTATAATACATTAGCAACATAAATAATAAGCCATTAAGACATCTCAACAAAATGCATGGAAACACAATGTGTTCAATGTAATAAATGGCATATATGGCATTAACATCTTGACTACACTAATTAAAAGTGCATCAAATATTTTTTGTAAACGTAATTATATAAGTTTCACATACTTTGTGTCTTGATCCGCTTGTTAAGTCTGACGTCACTGTTTCCGGGTCCAGAAGCTCTATCAAATGCCAAAAGCAAACAATAAACGGTGCTAATATACTCTCACAGTGTGCTGTAAAAAAATCATGATCCTAATTTTTATCTCTATATTGAAATCTCAGATGGTCAGACAGTTGTTCAGCTTTTATGAATTGTTAAAATACTGAAATCCGGGATGCTGTGAGCCTGGAGAATGTAGTGTACACCATGACTTAGCTTAAAATGTGTGACATGAGTCAACAGCGCTCATAAACAGCTGTTGAGTATTCTCAATAGAAACAAGTAGAGGCGTGAAGCGAATTTTCACTATTTCAATAGGCATCGACACGATCATGGATCCATGTTAATCACTCAAATTTGCTGCAGTGACCAACAGAAAGCTGCTTGACTCGCTACACAGTTGACATTGGACAATAGACCTTTTTGCCCACAAAATTTCACTGAAATTTTGCATATGTGACCGCACCGCAGGTCTACAAGAGGTTTTCATTCCTGATCAAACTCAAGATCCCTGTATAGAGTACAATATTTAATGTTGGTAATGTTATTAATGTGATAGTTTTAAAAATAAAAATAATTTCCTCATCCTTATGACAGTTCAAACCTGTTTGACGTTCTGTCCATGGCACCCAAAAGCAGATCTCAAGCATAATGTAGCCCCAGGCCTCATTCACTTTCACAGCATGAAACACAAGCAGAAAACAATTGTCTAAATCATTCGTGAATCCATATGTAAACTCATCTCGTTCAATTAAGTGTAACAATTTATGTAAAAACGGACAAGTATATGGATACACTGTAAAAAAAAAAAAATTTTCATTTGTTATCATAACATTTTTTCTTTTGTTAAATCAACTTAGATAATTAATATAGTTCAGCTAACATAATATTTTGAGTTTCTGTTGATAAAACCAATCGCCTTCATTGAATTAACTCAAATTTTTAATTTCAATGAACTTAAAATTTTAAGGCAACCCGGTAACTTACTTTTTTAAGTTAAACCAACAATTCTTTTTTAAGTGCAAGTAAAAAAAAAAGAGCCATATAATAGCTTTTTTAATAAAAAAAAAAGACTAAAATTTGAGTTATTAGTCAGTAATCTTACCCTCAGACAGAGATCAAAAGTCTTATATTCAAATTGGTCACAATGCAAATGATTAAGGAATAAGAAGAAAAAAAGGTATCGAGCATCATTGACTCCAAACCTGTCATATTACTTACCTGAGTAACGTGAATGAGATTTGAGAGCTGCAGCATAGAGGAAGATTTTCAGAGAATAAGAGATTCAATTTTTGTCTGTTCATCATACATTAGAGCTATTGTATGGCTTCTAAAAATAGGAATATAGTATGTGTGGTTTTAAGTTAATTTTTTTAAAGTTTACAAGTAGTACACAGTCAAACAATACTATTTCACATAGAAAAGGTCATATAATAATACTGTAATCCAGTGTAGCCTCTGAAATGTTCAGATTATTTCATAAATGTACTGGTTGTTCTAGGGAAACAAAAGAACAAAGCTGATTATATCCATGCACAACATAAAAGATAATATTTACTGGCCAGCAAAGGGATTTAAAAAGGTATTTTAAGGAACGAGGGAACCTCTGGTAAGTAAACAAAAACAGACCAAATAAGTTGTGTAACACGTAATTCATTATTACATAATGTAATGTCCTTTAAAAAAACGTATTGAGTTTTGAATTTTTAATGAACATTTATACGCCACATGGCTTTCCGTCAATAGTTTTAGCTTGCATTTTGTCTGTTGAGTGTTACAGGCCATGTGTTGAATGCGTGAATGCACTCAAAGACCTGTGGGTAATATCCAGCTGTTGTTTGGCTGCTGGCCAGATTCCATCCAACGTCCCATTCAATGGCTGATAGAGATAACATAAAACAGATGTGTGCCTTAAAAAACGTGCAAATAAACGTTTCATTGGACTGCTACACTACCTTTAATGTCTTTTTAATAATTGTGATACAAAATCATTAGTTATGGAAGAAAACTGATACATTTTTGGGACTTATTGTTTTGTGGTCGTACACTGACCTTGGGTTAGCAGGGGTTTCTCGCAGAAAGCTTTTGCAGCATTTACAGCTGTCTGCTCCAAATCCTGTGCAGGCTAAAACTGCTGTTTAGGTTGTCATAACTTACATTTGTCGCTGCATTCCAGAGGTATTGGTTTACCCTACACAGAGGCATAGTTTCACTTACTTACATTTAGTCAGTGTATAAGGAATCTTTGAAAACATTTATTTTTAGGGAAACCCTTGACAAATCCCAATCCCAAACAGCTAAGGAAGTGATTTGATGGTAGAGACAACTGCACTTTCATGTATGCTTCTAAGTTTGCATAAACCCTGCAGAGTCTGACATGTTTTGCATTTAAAAACAACGAGAGCTCTCTTTTTCGCTTTTTTTTTTTACTAAACTAAATTTATACAAATTATTAGGTATAGTGATTATTAACCATATTATTGTGTATTGCCTCCCAGACACTATTAGACTTCAATAGATTCCTAAGAAACCAGATAGATAGATGTAAACATGTATGTGTAAGTGTGATCTGAATCGAACGGGAATAGAGTTACATAACATGGCCTTCACATGTGAGTGCACATTCAGATCACACAGATTACAGGGAAAAGGCAGAAAAGATCAGGTGTAACAGCTTACTGAGTGGGGGTGGGGTACAAGCACACAAAACCTTAAAGGGTTAAACTGGGCCAGGCAACACACGTGATGGTTTTAAGTCATGTCTGTTAGATCTATGAAAGTCTAAACTATTCAACTTGTGCAACTGATGTGTTAAAACAGATCCATAGAGACAGATGTTAGGGAAGAGGAACATGCAGTATGCTACATACAGAATACTGAAAATACAGTATAATTACTGTACTCAACATCACTAAAGGTTTTAAGCGTCTTATTTTTCAGTCTTTTCTGAGCCAGTTGGTCAGTGGATTTAGAGCCCCATGTTGTTGTTGTACTTTAAATCGTCACCTTTCATTGCAAGCAGTGAACTAACAGACTATTTAACCATTTAGCATTTGACCCCAGAAACTAACATGTGGACAGTGAAGAGGCAGAATTATCATTCATTAGTTACATGATGCCATCTGGTGGTCACTGTAATAACTAACCAGATATTTTTCTTTCTTGTGTAAGCATTTATTTTGTTTATCATTGATATTAGGTATAATAATACTGAGACAGTAATATGAAGCAGATTGTGCCTACGTGCATTGTTACAAAACAGTTTTAACGAGGTCCCTATTAAAAATGCTTTCTTTGTTTTTCTCATCAACAGTCAAACCAAATATTATTCAGACCAGTAACGTAGCCAGAAAAGAGAGAATTTATGTGATTTTAACATGTAAATTAAGCATTCTGGTGCACTCTGAAAAAAATAAAAAAATTAAAAAGACAACATTTGCTTCAAGTAAAAAAACATTTATAGGGCTGGGCATTGACACAAATTTCACCATTGGATTTTATTTTGATTCAGAAGCTTTTGAATTGATTACCTTTGATTCATTATTGATTAATCTGAGGCCTATCAGGTACACTAAATGGCAAATTTCCTCAAAAAAAATCTCTCTCAACATTGTAAGCTATGGGAACCACAGCTGGTAGGCTACATTATTATAATATTAAAGGTTAATATTAATTTATTTGTAAGCTAGGCCTAGCCTACATATAAATTACACATGAGGAAGTTTTTATAGTCTAATAACTTTATAATACATTTTTAATTACATAATTATGTTACTCATTTTATTTAGGCCTAAACATTTAATGGTGGCTGTCATAAAACTGATTTATACATTCAATATTAAAGAACATGTTAAATACAAATACAATGAATATGCAATAGCCTATAGTTCATATATTTAGCAAAATGCTCCTAAGATAATTTTTTTGTAGCTGACTAATGAGTTTTTGGACATTGAAGGGCTTATCTGAGGTATATGTGACGGTACTGTTTTACTGACGCCTTTCCGCAGTTGAAACACTCATTGAGCGTTTACATATGAGACATGATACGAATTTCGGTATGTTGTAGTGTATCTTTTATCATACATTTGGATATTAAAGGGTTAGTTCATCCAAAAATGAAAATTCTGTCATTAATTACTCCCCCTCATGCCGTTCCACACCCGTAAGACCTTCATTCAACTTCGGAACACAAATTAAGATATTTTTGTTGAAATCCAATGGCTCCGTGAGGCCTCCATAGCCAGCAATGCCATTTCCTCTCTCAAGATCCATTAATGTACTAAAAACATATTTAAATTAGTTCATGTGAGTACAGTGGTTCAATATTAATATTATAAAGCGACGAAAATATTTTTGGTGCGCCAAAAAAACAAAATAACAACTTATATAGTGATGGCCGATTTCAAAACACTGCTTCAGGAAGCTTCGGAGCGTTATGAATCAGCGTGTCGAATCATGATTCGGATCGCATGTCAAACCGCCAAACTGCTGAAATCACGTGACTTTGGCGCTCCGAACTGCGGATTCGACACGCTAATTCATAATGCTCCAAAGCTTCCTGAAGCAGTGTTTTGAAATTGGACATCACTATATAAGTTGTTATTTATCACTGTACTCACATGAACTGATTTAAATATGTTTTTAGTACATTAATGGATCTTGAGAGAGGAAATGTCATTGCTGGCTATGGAGGCCTCACTGAGCCATCGGATTTCAACAAAAATATTTTAATTTGTGTTCCGAAGATTAACGAAGGTCTTACGGGTGTGGAACGGCATGAGGGTGAGTAATAAATTTTTGGGTGAACTAACCCTTTAATTCGTGTTTATTTCGTATTGTAACTACTAAAGCAGAAGAGACGATCGGTTCCCGTGCCCTCTGCATGAACTAAAGCGCTACAGATCTGTCACGCCACAGAGCGCCAAGAAAGATCGCGACAGCTCAACAGACGTCTATGATATCACTCAAGTCTATGGGAAAGTAACATTTTCGATTCTTGTGAGGTTTATTGTGCTTGCAATTTCACCCGGACTTATTTTTAGGTGTGCCAGTTGCCACTCTGGGTGGCACCGGCACACCCTGGCACACCCGTGGCTACGCCACTGATTCAGACAATTATTTATATATTTTTTTAATAGTGGGTGCAGGACACTATAGTTCATTTATGTAAGTGAGGATAGCAAAATAAAGTAAACTGTGACATATTATACCCAAAAATTCTTCATACAGTGGACTACCAGTAAAACTGATAAAAATTTGGAACCAAAAATTATTCAGACACTTTGACCTGACCATGTTTGCTTAAGTGTTTTCTGAAATAATTAAGATTATTTTTTTCTGACACAGTTTAACTCTGAGATCTTGTCACATTTTATTATCATTTTTTTTAAACTATAGTGAATAAACTGTATTAATGAATGAAATGTTCAAGGTGGTTTGACTGTGTATATATATATATATATATATATACACACTGCACATAAGAACATTAATATAAAAGTGACAGTAAAGATATTTATGTTTTAAAAGATTTCGATTTCAAATCTGATTTTATGCTGTTCATTTGTATCACATGTTCCACAAAAATATTAAGCAGCACAATTATTTTCTACATAGATAATAAGAAATGTTTCTTGAGCAGCAAATCAGCATTAGAATGATTTCTGAAGGATCATGTGACACTGAAGACTGGAGTAATGATGCTGAAAATTCAGCTTTGCCATGACAGGAATAAATTACATTTTAGATATATTACAATAGAAAAAATATTTTAAATTGTATTAAGTGTTTTTATTTTTGATAATAAATGCAGCTTTGGTGAGCACGAGACTTTCAAAAACATTTTTTTTTTTTTTTTTAAATCTTACAAACCTCAAACTTTTAAACAGATGTAGCCTACATAAAAAAGAAAAATGAATTTCAGTATGTCTTAGAATTTTGTCTCTCTTTTGCTTTAATGACAGCAGCATTCATACATCTTTTGTTGCTTGGCTTTTCTTTTCTTTAACTTTTCTTCCGTGTTTAAAGGAAAACAGACATTGATTTTCAGTGCAATTTAAGTTACCAGTGGCTGTGTTTGTGTACTGTGTGTTTCTCCAGCTGTCACTCTTCCCTCAAGGGCCTTGATGTCCTTTCAGTCATGGGGTCATGAACATGTCTTGACTGTCCCTCATATACTGCAATATTGTTGGTGGAATCAGAACCACACAGACGCATTTCTGCCAGATCATTACCCCTGGCAGAAATAATTAATTTTAGGCTAATTATTGAATTTATTATATCAAATTAAATAATTGAGGCTAAATTAATTTGAGGCTCAAATAATTAATTTGAGGCTAATATTTGGAACAACGTTCTGTAATCAGAATATAAAAAAGGGTTCTTTAATCAAGTGACAGTAAAGACAAATATAATAGACCATTTGGGTGTTTGCGAACAGCGATGGCGTGTTTATGGGCGGAGCCTAACTGGCGACAGAAAATTACAGTTCTGCAGTAGCAGTCAATGGAAGCCACGGAATAAAAGAATAAAAAAGGTAATTTCGAGTTTTTATCTCACAATTTTGACTTTTTTTTCTCGCAATTCCGAGTTTATATCTCACAATTCTGAGAAGAAAAATCAGAATTGCGAGATATAAACTCGTTTTGCTGTCTTTTTTCCTCAGAATTGCGAGTTTATATCCCGCAATTCTGACTTTTCCCCCTCAGAATTGTGATATAAACTCGCAAATAAAAGTACGAATTGGGAGATATAAACTCGCAAGTGCGAGAAAAAAGTCAGAAATGTAAGATAAAAATGTTATAGGTTTAAATGTTACCTTTGTAAACTGTTTAGGTTTAAACATTATTTCATGCCAACTGTAGAGCTAATACATTATGTCCCCTATATGAACTGCATATGAATATTATGTGTAGACTAATCATCGCAGGTTTCATTAGTCCAGTCTGGCTTGTCAGCTCCCAATGGTACAAAAACATTCAAATAAATGCTGTTCTTTTGAAATTTCTATTCGTCAAATAATCCTAAATCATGATTTCAAATCAATATATAGGCCTATATATCAAATATAGAAAATCATATATGTTATATGTATGTGTGTGTGTGTGCATATACACATACACACACACAGAGGGATTTTATTACATGTCTGATGTACATTTAATACAACAAATTTTTAATATAATTTATATTGCTTTTTTCTTTATTTGCATTAGTGGCAGTAGTGCTATTGCATTAATGTCATGTTGCTTCTATTTGCAAATTATTAATTTGTAATACATTTAAAATAAGCCATCCCATATCTGCATATATCTGAATTAAACAGCTCAATATATCTTGTCTCAGATTTACAGGCTCCTGTACTCGGTTGCATAAAGTATTTCCCTGCTGCTGAAGTCTTTTGACAGATTGTTGAATCATGTCACCTTACATACGAGCAGCACAGCCAGGTATGTTAATAACTATATCAGTTTGAGCAGATTTATTAGCAAACTAAATATGCAGGGATATTTATACTCTGCGTTTCAGGAAAGCCCAATTCTTTTTCTGAACATCTATTTTGTAAGCACAGCTAGGGGTTGCCATGGAAACAGGTTGAAAGATCCCAGGCCATAATTAATACCTTGCCACAAACATAAGTTATTTCCAGATCACCATCTTTTATTTAGCATTGTAGACATGTAAAAATCAAACAACCCGCTGACCAAAGCATTCACACAGCAGTTTGAACTTAATGTGCTTTTTTTTTTTTAAAACAAGCATAAACCAGACAATATACACAATGCGTCGAACATCATAAATAGCATGACACATTTATACACTCTCACAGCTCACCACAAAAAACACATTCTTCCAGACATATAGTCAGATAAGGAAAACCAAAAGCTAGAGTGGGAAGTTTTACCTTTTCTGGTTTGTATATACTGAGTTTCAGTGATTACAAAGATAATGGAAGTTAAAAACAGGACGGAATTAACTTTGGTATAAAAAAAGATGGACATTCTTCATTACATTCTCTTTCTTGCAGGTACTGTAATGTGTTTTATGTTGTTCGTAGCGATGAACTTCAGTATGGCATCCAAAAAGACTTCACACTGCATGGTGTTTTTACACCTAACAACAATTTTGACGCCTGTCATCTCACATCAACCATGTCACTGCTAATAAAGACTGTAACTGCCGTAAACAAAATATTCAAAGACAGGTGCAACGCTCGCTCATTACATTAAAGCAGGAATAGAGCCGTGTAACAAATGAACTTGGTCTTCATATCATGTCAAATATCTGTTTTAAAGCTCATTTTAATACAATCAAAGTAATATTAATTCACCACATACAAAAGAACTGTAATAGTTCTAGGTGACTCGCTGACCTATTAACTGCTATTGAGTGTCATTCAACAATCGGAATGGATTTGATTTGTGACCATAACCATGGAGATAGTTTAGCAGAATTCAGTATGACTCAGATCTGACAGACCAATCGTCTGTGTAGAGCTGTGGAGAGATCTGGCAGCTATTGGAATCTGGAATGCAGACTACAATGATGTAGATTGACAATGCATGTCAAATATGAAAGTCCTAATAACATTTTAAGAAAGACAACTTAGATTGATACACCTATGAACTGACCTAAAGCTCCAGATGTGGGCACTTCTGATAATTTAGGATAAGTTTATGGACATTTCGTTTAACCCTAAAACACAATGTACACAAAATATGGGTAAAATACCTGCGAAACAAATCATGTTGCATCGTGCCACAACAGCTTGAGGCTGTCAAAACTGGACATGACAAAGCGACCCAAATGCAAATCCATTTGTTTTTCATGTCAAGGTAGCGCGAGCACTTGGAGTACGTCAGAAATATAATGTTCATCAGTTTAATGTCTGAAATTTGTTGTGTCCTGTCGCTTCAAGTGTAGACAGCATCACTGATTATAATGGGTTCTGTTCGCTTTTGTCATGTCACCCACTCGCGTTTGGTGTAGATGTTTTTTTTTTTTCTAAATGCATCTTATTGTGAACAATAAATCCATGTTATTTAATTACATTTATTTTGGACCTTAAATTTGTAATCAAAGTCTCATAACGCAATCTTCCAGTGAAACATCAGACTTGTCTGATGACACATGCCGGACACATGCCATGTGGTAATTACTGTAATTACGAGATTTTAACTTCCATCCTCGTAGAGCTCGTAATTACAACTTGAAACCTGGGAAATTTCTGAGAGCTCCTACTTGTACCACATGACCGCTGCAGATTCATTTAGGCATTGATAGTATTGCCATAGAAACGCATGAAACGCATAACAGCTCAGAACGTCACGTGTTGTCATCTCGAAATTATGTTAATTATAACATGACATGAACGCACCATTTCATCCGCTTAAACCCCGCCCCTTTTCTTAAAATCGACTTCAAGCTCACATTCAGATCTGCCTCCATCCAATTAACAACCGATGGATAGAACCAAATCCAAAAATTGTTCTTTTTTGAAACAATATGTTCCGTCAGATGTCACAATATGAAAAAAAAAAAAAAAAAAAAAAAAAAATCTCTTGCTACTTCTGTTTTTTCATGACTTCAGTAGTTCAGCTTTGAAAAATTTATCTTCAGACCCTTGCATTATGACCCATTTTGTTCTCCATCTAGGATGAACAGCCCCTTACAGCTAAAAGGTTATAGAAATCTCTGGTGACCTCAGGGCAGAGAACCTCTGATGTAACTACGGTAGACAGACAGGTATCAAGATTTGCAAATGAGATACATAACTGATTTTCTAGCACTGCACCTCAGACAATCTGCCTGTATATTAGGCAGCACTACTGCATTAACAACTAGTTATACCACATGGATTTAATGAGGAGCGTCAACCATATTTATCTGCAGTGTGTGTGCAGCCAATGCATATTGTGCTGGAAAAACAGCAAACAAAAAAAGTCTGGTTGCACAGAACTGACAATATTAGCTCACATCTTTGTCATATATGTGGGTTTAGAAGAGGTGCACAAAACAACGCCAACGCCTAGTGCAAGGTTGCTTTTAAAGTGCTGTTGGAGCGTGTATTTCACCTTGACTGATGTAGGATCCTCCTCAGCTGAACTGCCAGTGCTGCCCACCGCAGGGGACTCTGCCAGACAACGGCTGTCTGATGACAAAGTCTGGATTAATTTCTTCTGACCATGACCAGCACCACTCACTTCTGGCCCCTGTGCCTTTATTGTCATTTTATTTAATTTTTTTCAAAAAGAATGCCCTTAGATATGAGTGTCTGGGTGTAATCCAAGCACAACCTGATTTCTTTGTTGATAACTGTGGTGTTGCTTCCTGACTGCTGAGTGTCCTTTTAATTGGACGTGCCCTTATGTAGAGCAGGACAGAGGGTAGTGACCACACAGCAAGTGGGACACGACCGAAATAAACAGCCAAACAGAGGACTGTCACAGTTCTAGGTCAAAACAAGCCATTGTAAACTACTGACAGCACAGATAGTTGAAATGAAAAGAGAGGCTCAACAGCCCAGCATGATACCGATGACAGAATATATTATTTATGTGTGTGTTCGGCCATCACCTGGCCTCTGTGGTCAAATTTTAAACGGCAGAACTGGATACTCCTGCGGTTTTTACCACAGACAAGCTACTCCCACATTCAGCAGTCTCTGAGGGGTTTAAACAGACTGCTTCACACTGCAAGCTAAAGTGCCCAATTAATTTTTCATCTGTTTTTTTGTGAAGCTGTTTACATGACCTTTTAAATGTGGTCCATATCAAACACTGCTCTAAACAGGCAATGCTCAAACAATTAGTTCAAATACACCAATTTATTTAAAAATTAAAAAGTGACTTTTCAAGAATAAACGTGAACTTTAGGGGAGTCATTGAATTGTTCACTAAACCGTTCCAAAATACCACTAATGTGTGCATGCTGACCCTGTTCTTCAACAACAACTACTTCCATAATAAAATTTCAATATGACATTTTTGTTATTAAATGAAATTAGAACATTTAATTTGTATTGTCACTTTCTATCAATACTAGTGATGGATCGATATACTGTACGTGTACTGATTACGCCTTGCTTGCGTCCCTTATGTTATTTCCACGAGTCTACAGACAGCCTTGTCAACGTCAATGCATAATTTCCATTTTTAAATATTTTAGAATCGAATCAAAGAAATAATGTGTAAATACATGCGTGTTTAATTTCAGTGTTGTTTTGAGTGCAACAGCGCCCATTCACATTTTCAGTGGCCTTGGTTCCGGAAGTTTTTTTTTTTTTCCCTTCACATTTTTTCCCCGTGGGATTAAAAAAAAAAAAAAGGCTTAATTTAAGTTATAAGCCATAAACCAATCCAACCAGCTAGGAAGTGAATTACATTACAAATTTTGATTTAAAGCAGAAAAATAATTTTTAAATCAGACAAAAAGACAAAGGTACTAGACTTTTTAACAGCTTTAAGGAAGCATGAAGCATTGTGAATGATAAAAATCGAAATAAAAATTATAGAGAAATTGAGTTAAAGTTACGTTTATTGCAAAATATGCATATTATGTATATAAATATTTAAGTAGCTCAAAAGTGTAGGGAGATTAACTCTATTACGTAATTTGCCAGTGCTTCATGGTAGTGGGAGAGTGCTAAAGAGTTCTTTTGTCGCGATTCACTATAGTCTCAATTCTCTGACTGGTGGAGAATGGAGATTTCTCCCCAGGATCACAGGTAATGTAGTTTTTTTTTTTTTTTTACCAGAAATTCTGCTATTGAACACTATTTAAAAACAAACTGAAATAAAGCATCGACTAACAACCAAGTAGCTCACAGTAGTTATGATTCAAAATCAATTCCCCTGTAGAGAAAATGAAAGGGATTTTTCCGGAACCCACCTGTTGCACTTTATTGCCTTATTGTATTATCCTATATCAACCATCTGCTCTCTAGATAACTGTATTCATATTGGCCAATGAAAACCCACAGTGGTGACTAATAATAGTTACAGTTCAAAGTGCCACAACATTTGTTTTATACAATTATAAGTTTTATACTTTTGCACCTTTCTGTGTAATACTTTATATAATGTAATACATAAATGTTTTGGAATCAAGGGTAAATAAAAAAGCAAAACAAAATCTTATATGAATTCACAATACAGTCATATGGGGGAAATCACTTTAACCAACTCATTCCCACATATGAAAGTGAACCATATATTTAATATATGGTTAAAATGTCATATTAAATGTATTTTTTGCTGTCCCCCTTTGAAAAATCAGATTTGGGTCACATTCAACTGTGTGAATGTAGCCAGTTTTTCAGTGCTTGTTTGATAGCTTGCTGTCTTTCCATGCCGCTCCAGTGAAAATGTTCTAGAACGCCCCTGTCCACTTTGATCAGTCTCACTACCAAAATAGCATGCACCACTTTTTTTTTTTTTTTTTTTTTTTTTTTTTTTTAAAACAATCACAGATACGCTCTTTCAGTCTCTGCTCTATTCCCTGGTGGCTTGCACAGGCACTTATTGCCTAACAGCAAAAAAAGCAAATTGTGAACTAGTTTCTATTTTTGTCCTCCATATCGATACCACAAAGAAACGTCTCCAAAGACAATACCTCATTGCAATTTTGACCTCGACCCTCTGAAATATGGCAAAACTGCAGGAAGGATTAGAAATCTGATTGATTTTTTTTAGCTGTTTCTCTCACTGGTTTACTCACATTCTTCTTCTTTGATGTCAAAAAGTCTTCTTTAAAAGGTGAAGTGTGTAATTTCATGTTAAAATAAAATTCCACACTTCATCTTTAAACTAATATCACAAACCAATGTTTATTTACTGCGTCATCTATTTTAAGATACAATTTTCTTAATGGGATATATGTATGTAAAAACAATTGTTCCCACATGTAGGGTCAGTTCTTGTTTATATGCAGCTAATAACTGTAACGAGAGGAACCTAGGCTCTGAAAGTGCAATTCAGAGAAGAGATTAAACCTATGAATACTAAGCTTGGGCTGCCTTTTCCATTATGTGTGATTAACGGGAAATGGCCCGCTGAACAACCTGTTGTGGTCATAGCAGGACTGTGAGTGTGCTCCTATATGGCTCTAACTGGATAGGAATGAAGAGCTGATGTGTTCACACCGTGATAAAGACTGAAATTTGTTCCACACAGGCATGTGGTAAAGCAGGAAGCAGATTTTGGCAGCAGAACAGGGTTTAGCACCACACCACACCAATCAACAGCACAGATTCAACTAAAAAGATCATGGATTATTGTCATGAAAACAAATGCTTCATGGCAGTAGAAACCGGGTTTCCTTCTGCCAGAAGAAAGGCTGTTTTCAGGGACCAGTAATGGACCAACAAAAGCAGCAGGTGCAGTGCATCATGGGTAACAGTCTCGCTGCCCACGGCGAAACACAAAGTCTTTTATATACAAATTAAAAATTCCGCCCATGGCCTGTATCCTCGGCACGGCCGTGTCTTGTCCTGATGTCGCACACGAGGCAAAAAAGCTTTTGCCTTTTTCTTGCGGCTCCTTATTCAGGGAAATCTCTGCAATACTGCAGTCTCTTATCAGCCTCTCAGTACTCCCACTCATCTGTCTTCATATCCAGGTAACTAAGGATATTCTGGGCGTGTTTAACAGCTTGCTTGCGGGCAAGTTTGGTCCCCTCGTCCCCTTGAGGGTCCACAGCATCAAGAGCCAGAAGTTGTTTGGTCAGTAGCTCTTCCAATACCATGTAGCTCTTGTCAGCCCTCTTGCCGTCAAAGCCCAACACCTGGGCCTGGAGTTCGCACAGGCTGGCTAAGACACGCCACACGGCCGCGTGAGGTGGAGGCTCTTCTGCTCCAGGGTTACGACGTCCTAGGGCCTCCCAGAGGTCTAGGAAGGTGATGAGTGCTTGAACTTCCAACACAGCCCTGCGCCGTGCCTCCCGGATGCAGGGATTTCGCCCCGTGTCCACCTGATCCAGGTGCGTAAGGAGACCTTGCAGCTCCGCCCCCTGTCCTGTGGCACCATGCCGGAGCACCTCCTCCCGCAGCACTGAGACACGCCCCCTAATCGCCTCGATTTCACGAATCGAGTCATTTTGCGCTAGATCATACCTGGAGGTGCAATGAGTTCAATTTTATTAATAGATTCAAAATAGAAAAAGTAACTAATAATCCATTAAAAATAACTCTTGATCACATACAAATTAAATATCTGTAATTAATTACTTACTTGTAATTCCAAATCTGTATGCAGTTATATTTTGGACATGAGGGTCAGGTTTTATATACCCTCATATATTTGATATATATATAAAAAATTACTTATTTACCACCTCATTATATAATTACATAACTCAATATACTATATTTCATCATTATTTAACTCAATATAATACTTTAATTCAGCTAAGATTCATCAAATCGATTAAAAGTGCTCAAGTCTAAAGCGTCTTTACTATTTCAAATAAATGCTTTTCTTTTTAACTTTCTATTCATCAAAGAATCCTGAAAAAAAAAGCATCACACTGGAGTAATGATGCTGAAAATTCAGCTTTGCCATCACAGAAATATATTACATTTTAAAATATATTAATGGAAAACTGTAATTTGAAATTGTAATAGTATTTCACAATATTACTGTTTTACTTGTATTCTTGATCAAATAAGTATGGAAGCTTGTTTCTCCCATGAAATAAAAAATAAAAAAGGTAATTGCGACTTTTTATCTCACAATTCTGACTTTTTTTCTCAGAATTGCGAGATATAAACTCAAAACTATCTTGCAATTCTGACTTTATAACACACAATTCTGACAGTATAATTCTGAGAAAAAAAAAGAATTGTGAGAAGCAAACTCAAAAAAACAGTTTAAAAAAAACTGTGAGATAAAAAGTCGCTATTACCTTTTTTTTTAAATTTAATTCTGAGTTTATATCTTCCAATTCTGACTTTACATCATGCAATTCTGACTTTACATCATGCATAAAGTTGCAATTCTGACTTTATCTCGCAATTGCGCGATTATATCATGCAATTCTGACTTCATATATTACAATTCAGACTTTTTTTCTCAGAATTCCATGATATAAACTCCCAATTGCATCCTATAAAATCAGACTTTTTTTCTCACAATTCAGAGTTTATATCACGCAATTTTGACTTTATAACACAGAACTGTAACTTTTTTTACATGCAACTGCAAGTTATAAAGTTAGAATTGCGAGATATAAACTCACAATTTTGAGAATCGCAATTCTAAGCAATTATTTTTCCCTCACATTTGGACATTATAACACGCAATTGTGAGTTTATAACTCGCAATTCGGACTTTACATCATGCAATTCTGACTTTATAACACTCAATTCTGACTTTATAATTCTGAGAAAAAAAGAATTGTGAGATGCAAACTCGCAATTGCGGAAAAAAAAAAAATCAGAATTGTGAGATAAAAAGTCGCAATTACCTTTTTTTTTTATTTAGTGGAGGAAACAAGCTTCCATAAATAAATGCAGCCTGTAGTGTATGTACTGTATGTATATATTTTGAAATGATGCAAGGTAGAGTTAATAATGATTTTTGGAGTGAACTATCTCATTAAATTTCATCTTTAAATGAGTAGCTTCACTTAATGGTTGCACAAGTAAACATAAATCGGCATTTCACTGATCCTACATATTTGTTGTGTCTAATTTCAAAGGTTTTTCCCTCCGGAGGTCACATTTGTCGGTTGCATACATCATTAAGGCTGCCATATTTTAGAAAAGTAACTAATACATCCCAAAGTAAGAAAGAATTTACAGTACTTTATGCCTCACAAGAAACAGTCAGATTTATAATGCTTACCTTTCTGAAATGAAACCTTCTCAGTGATATATATCTGGCCAACAAATGCAACCTCTAGAGGGCCCAGCCTTCAAAATGACACACAGCTATTGTAGTTTGTGTGTTGATGTGTGAATTTGGTGTTACCTGCGTGTGTCATCTCCTTCTCCCTCCAGGTCAAGATGTTTTAGTAGACCATTGATCTCCTCCACCACTTGTTTTCTGTAGTTCCTCACAGCAGCGTTACTAGACACATCCAGGGCGTCCAGTTCAACCAACAGCTCTGTGAGGATCCTTGCTAGGTGGGTACAGCTATCACGCCCACTCAGACCCATCAGCAGAGCCACTTCCTGGCAGCGGGCACCACTCACCTACATGAGATGAATGCATTTCAGGTTCTTTACTTTACTGTTAACATTGTTTCTTGGCTAAAACCAGAACAATCTTTCAAAAATAATTAAAGAGGTCATATATACTGCTGTTCAACAGTTCAAACACAGCAACAAAAGTACTATTGTAAAATAATTACAATTTAAAATAACAGTTTAAATATATTTTAAAATGGAATATATTCCTGTGATAGTAAAGCTGAATTTTCAGCATCATTACACTCCTGTCACATGATCCTTCAGAAATCATTCTAATCATTCTTGCTGCTCGAAAAATATTTCTTATTATTATCAATGTTGAAAACAGTTATGCTGCTTAATATCTCTGTGGAAACTGTGATACTTTTTTTCAGGATTCTTTGATGAATAGAAAATTCAAAAGAACAGCGTTTATTTAAAAATAGAAATCTTTTGTATCACTGTAAAACTATTTGTCAGTTTGGATCAATTGAATGCGTCCTTGCTGAATAAAAGTATAAATTTCTTAAAAAAAAAAAAAAAAAAATCTGACCCTAACCTTTTGAACAGTTGTGTATGTTAAAAAATAATAAATAAATACAAAATATGTAGGGATTTTTTTTATTAATGTCCTTGCTGAAAAAATATATATATATAAAAAAAAACTTTTGAACTGTAGTTTATTTTTTTTTACTTTTATTTTACTGAAAAAAGTTATTTTCTTTTAAAAACATTCTGACCCTAAACCTTTGAACTGTAGTGTGTTAAAAAATGATAAATAAATACAAAATGTATAGATTTTTTTGATCAATTTAATGTGTCTTTGCTGGAAAAATTCTTTAAAAAATATATTTATACTTTATAAATATAAAGTATATTTAATTTTAATTATTTATTTCTGTTTGAGGTCAAAAGCAGAAGTAGGTTTTTTAATGAATCTGTTTTTTCCAGCTGTATCTTTAAGAAACTTCCCCTTCATGTGTAAAATGAATAACAGCAGTTTGCTGGCTAGATAGCAGGTTTGTGATTCCTCCTGATATTTGTCTTTTGCAATACCACTCACCTGCGCCATAACTTGATTAATGCGCTGCACGGCCTCGTGCGTGTCGTCAGAGAGCGGCAGCGCCAGCGTATTAGTGCGTACACGGCCCTCTAGTATTTCCTGTACAGCACAGACCCTTGTCAACGCCTTGTAACGGGCCTTCCTGAGTGGTACGCTCCCACCCGTCTTGACCTGAGCCAGCCGCATGGCCACGTCCTGCACAGCCTCCACCAGCTCCTCACTGATCTCAAAGGCTTCTAGAGCCTGGCCCTGCCGGAACGGCCCCACAACCCCTTCGTTCAGCATGTTCTGTGCCTCCTGGGTCAGCTCCTCAATGGCCAGCCGAGATGGATGCGTAGCATTACCCTCCAGGTACCGAAGCAGACCCTCGACCTCTCCCGCCGCACGCTTCCGGGCCTGCTGAAGCTCCGGCCGGCCCTCTGTCTCCACCTAGGTCGGGAAACAAAGCATGGTTAGTCATTATTATGCTTTACGTTCCAGATTTTTTTTTAATGCAGTGATGCCCTGTCCTGACCTTATCCACCTCCAGCAATAATCGGGTCAGCTCTCGCTCCAGTCGTTTGTACTCTCTGTCGCTCTGCAGGCCGCTGTAAGAGCACACCTGTGGGCCCAGGGTGGCGATCTCCCTCTGCACCTCATCCAGCCGTAACAGGGATGGGTGCTGCCCAGGATACGGGCCCTGGGGTCCGGCATAACCTGGGAAAGGTCCTGGCATCTGTTGAGTCTGTGACTGCTGACTGCCATGATCCATCGTCCTCTTCCCACCATCAAAGGGTTTCCCAAACAGGCTGAAAGAGAAACCGAGAGGTAAGAGCTGGTCAAATAACCAAATGATATGGTAAAATGATATGAAAATAACCAAAGTATCATGTTGAGAAGTGAGGTTGATACAGTGGATGAACTGGAATAAAAGTAAAAGAGAAGATGTTTATAGGTAGTTGACATAAAATGCTTTGCAGCAGAAATCCAAAACTACTTTAAACAGTATATTACTAATTCTTTTATTGTACATGCAGATTTTATGAGATCATAATTATTGTAATTTTTACACTGCAGGTCCATTTCAATGAACTAGTGAAAGCAATAACACGATTAAAACTCTGAAAAGTAATGGTGACAGCACCTAAAACACACACTTTTCCTTAGGCTAAACATACATAATGTTCAAAAGTTTGGGGTCAGTAAGATTTTTTTAATGTTTTTGAAAGAAGTTTTTTTCTGCTCACCAAGGTTGCATTTATTTGATCAAAAATACAGGAAAAACAGTAATATTGTAAAATGTTTTTACAATTTAAAACAACTCTTTTCTAGTTTAGTGTATTTTGATGGTAAAGCTGGATAATTACTTCAGTCTTCAGTGTCATGTGATCCTTCAGAAATCATTCTAATATGCTGATTTGCTGCTCAAGAAACATTTCCTATTATTATCAATTTTGAAAACAGTTGTGCTGCTTAAAATTTTTTGTGGAAACCATGATAGATTTTTTTCAAGATTCTTAGATGAACAGAAACTTCAAAAGAACAGCATTTATTCAAAACAAATCTTTACTGTAATTTTTGCTCAATTTAATGCATCCTTGATGAACAGAAGTATTAATTTCTTTATGAAAAAGAAACTTACAGCGGGATTGTACATACGAATTTACATAAATAATTAGGGGGGAAAAGACATATTGTGGCCTCAAAAAAGATTTTGGATACTTAAGGCACACTTAAAAATGTATGAATTTCATTGCATTAAATCAATATAAAATATCACCAAATTACATCAGGCAAACATATGGTGTGGTGACAAACAATTTTTTCCCCCATTTTTAGTGTCTGTAATGAGAAATGAAAGTAAGATAAGATCCACCTTTATAAAATTCAGGACTGTGTATGGTTGTGTGGTGAGAAAAAAATAGGGTTAATCCTAACTCAGGTAAACTTTTACTATGAAAAATGCAGGAGAGAGGTTTTGTGCGTCTGTAATGAGCACAGTTTGTATGTGTTGTACAGCTGTGATGACTAAGGCAGACTCATCCAGATGTTTCCAACTACACCCTACATAAACAAAACCTCCAAAGAGGTACATGACATGCCACCACATGAAACAGGAGCTGTCTAAATGCATGACACATCACAAAAGCAAACCTCCATTTGTTAGAGGGACAACCTTTGTGAACAAACGAGTAGAAATTAACAGCAAACTTTCAAGGATAGTAATGAAATTTAAATATTGCGGTTTCTGAAATTCAGAAGGCTCGTGTACCTGGCTTAATCGGTCCATCCAATGAAATAACTGAAACTCGAGCATTCACACTGACCAAGTCTGAATTTCTGTAATGAATCCATTCATATGATTTTGACAGCAACAGTCCGGTTGCAACAACCCAACTTACTGGAAGGTTCTCGGAACATGTACTTCCTACCTGCCGGTGTCGTGACATGTTGGAGAGCAAATATTTACAAACTGTGATGAGAATAACCATTAACGAAGTTGTGTCCCACTCATTTCCATAAAAAAGATGGCAAAATCTGGCTAGCAGCTGTTATATAAGTATATCAATCCAACAGCACCAACAAACCGAACTGCAGAAGATGTTTAGAGAAAGGAAGTGTCCTTAAGTGCAGACGCCCTTCAAGAACGCAGCCCATTCAACGCTATCTTACCTCTACAGATTCAAAGTCCTAGAAAAATTTTATTGGCAGACGACTGCTGCTGCTGTTCCCTAGGGAAGTGTCTGTGATGTCATGGATAGGTCATAATCATGGGCCTTAAAGAGACAGCGTTCATTAGCACTAGCACTAGTTCATTAGCAATTGTTCATGAAATACATTTGATAACAAACATGGATGAGACTGCAGAAGGCTTTTAAATATAATGTAGAGCTATTCTGTTAAGCACTTACATTGAAGTTCTTGGTAGATGCTTGCACAAATATGGTATTTTCTATGTGGCAAGTCAATTTTCCAGAGCAGGCAATTACATTATACTCAGCAGTACGTGTCTTGTTTTCAGTCAACTGCACACAAGAATCAACACAGTCACTGTACAGTGTGCTGTGTAATTTTGAGTTTAGCCTACAATGGTGAAAACAACTCCACCCACCTGAATTACACCAATAATGTATTAGTTTTTCCACATACACTACCGGTAAGTTTTTTTTTTTCATGTTTTTGCTGTTGTTGTTTTTAAAGATGTCTCTTATGCTCACCAAGGCTGAATTTATTTAATCAAAAATACAGTAATATTTTAAATTATTACTACAATTTAAAATACCTGTTTTCTATTTTAATATATTTTAAAATTTAATATATTCCTGTGGTGGTAAAACCTACTCCAGTCTTCAGTCACATGATCCTCATTAACAGCGTTGGGGAAAGTTACTTTTAAAAATGTAAAGCATTACAATATTGCGTTACTCCCTAAAAAAGCAACTAATAGTTGTCAGTTACTTTTTATGTAAAGTAATGCGTTGTGTTACTTTTATATTACTTTTTCTCACCTGGCCTTGGCTTGTTTGTTTTTTAATAATATAAAGGCCGTTTCACACCAAAAGAGCAAATACAAAAGGAAATGCAAATTCACGGCTGTACAGTAGAGGGCGAAGCTTAAACAAACCTGTCAGCTGTGCTGCCATTCTGGATTGCAGAAGAATAGGATACAAGAGAAGAAAGTTCAACGCGCTTAATTCAGCAATAAAAAAAAAAAATGAAACAAATGTGATGTTCATCTAAAGTGATTTTAGTATGGTTGAATTGGATCATCGAAGGTCAGCAGCAAAGACATTGGTTAATAAAGTGAGATTAAATACATAAAGTATATTTGCGTTTTTTAAACATTTTTAACAATTGTAGGTTTGCGTAATATTCAGAGTTTGCATTTCACAGTTTTTAATCATTTTGAGGAACAATGAATCTGTTTTTGTGCTGAGATGAGTAAATGCACAGATTTAGTCAAACTACAATAACCATCACGTTTACATTGCGCACCCAACGCCTCTGCATTTACTCCTGATTTCTTTCAACATGGAGACAGAAGAGCTGTCAGTCAATAAATGGGAAAATAAGGTAACTTGCGTTACTTATTTGAAAAAGTAACTCAGATATTTTGCTGTAGATTTAAAAGTACTGCGTTACTTTACTAGTTACTTGAAACAAGTAATCTGATTATATAAGTCGCCTTACTTATAATGCGTTACCCTCAACACTACTTATTCATGTTGAAAACAGCTGTTCTGCTTAATATTTTTGTGGAAACTGATACTTTTTTCAGTATTCTTTGATGAATAGAAAGTTCAAAAGAACAGCAATTATTAAAGGGGTCATGAATTGAGCAATACAATTTTTCTCGATCTTTTGACATACAGTTGCAAGAAAAAGTATGTGAACCCCTTGCAGAATCTGAGAAAATGTGAATAATTTTAACAAAATAAGAGAGATCATACAAAATGCATGTTATTTTTTATTTAGTACTATCCTGAGTAAGATATTTTACATAAAAGATGTTTACATAAAGTCCACAAGACAAAAAAAATAGCTGAATTTATTAAAATAACCCCATTCAAAAGTTTGCACAGACTCGCCTCAAGTAAACAAAGGAGATAGCGAAGAACAATCTGACGTCAAACAAAGGAGATAACAGCGCGCACTCTGACGTCACAAGCCAAAATCTTTGGTTTCACCAGCTACACGACGACACTGCAACCGGAGTTTCTGAAAATCTTCACCCTGGCAGGAGTTTTCAAAAACGTTTTGGTTTCAGTGACCTGATACTGCGTTTGCATGTGGATGAAAGGCCAAACCGCATAGAAAAAGCTGTGGTTCTGAAAATACCCGTGTTCATGTGGACAGGGCCTTAGTGTGACATCATAGTGCGACGAAAGACCACCCACCGATAATCAACGGCTACTTCTACATCATTGCCTCTTTAGCCCCGCCCACCGATTCACACATGTAGTAGGAGGTGAGTAAATACAAGATAGACGCAAACACAGGATTACTTGAGCAACAAAATGATAGAGATGCCTCTGAGGATTGATTACAAGACATTCTGCAGTGTAAAAATCTTGCTAACATTATAAGTGGACCTCAGAGAACATAACATTTTAAAAAATGCAGTTCATGACCCCTTTAAAATAGAAATATTTTGTAACATTATAAAAGTCTTTACATCTTTAAATAGTCTTTATCTTTCAGAATGATTTTCTGTGGTAATTAGGAGTATGCCACAGATGCTGACAGAGCTTAAACTGTATTTAATCCTGAATATATTTAACTTTACGACGGTGTAGTGAGAATGCAGTCCTTGTATACCTCAGGATTAAAGATGTTATACTTCTTCTTCTTGATAGCTTTTTCCTCCAAAAAAAGTATGCCTTGGGTGCTTTATCCTTTTATATAACCAGGTGAACAGACAGACCGTTGCGAAGAAGAAAACTCAAAAAAAGTATTACAGTAGCCATATATAAAAGCAGCCAAGGAATATATTTCTAACCTAAAAGCAAAAAATAAGAAAACACTTAAGTCTCTCTCCAAAACGCATCATCTGCTACAATCCAACACAACCAGTTAGATATTTCTGTATCACATTGAAAAATGTAAAATAAATAGGCTACTCCTTGTCCTTGAATACTCCCAAGAAACACAGAAGTTCAAGAGAACTTATGAATGGTTCACCTAGCTTGTTGAATTTCTGCTTCCCCAGTTGAGGAGCAGTACAGCGTTAATTTGACGTCATGCTGGGATTGTAGGAGGAGGGTAGGGTCAGATAAGGATGAGTCAGAACCCTCATCTGTCCAGATGCTCCACCTGCTCCCCAGCATCCTGTCTCCCCCTCCTCTCTTATACTCCCATATCCAATAATTTAAGGCACAGAAGACCTTAAATTAAGCAAGTTCTCGCAAGTAAATATGGCAACAAACACTTTGGACTATGAAATTTGGGTGGGGCGAAAGAGCCAACATGCCATCCATGCAAGAGCTTATCAGTGAGTAGTAGGGTAATGCTAAATACATCACTGCTTCTTTCACTACTCATGAAATTCTGCCACGTCAGAGTCAATTAATTATTTTCTATTGCTCAAACTCACATGGACTGGGATGATATTTTTAGGGGCGGTTCCCACTCCTCAGGCCCAATGAGTAAGCCAAAAGTCTTAATAAGGACTTTTTTTTGTCTACAGCCCAATCACTACGGCTCAAAAACCACTTCATTGATGCCAAAACAAACCTTTTAATACCTAAAGTCTCTTTTAAACAACAATATAGCTACAGACCAAATAGGACACATATTCTGTTACCAATGTCATCATTATGCATAAAAATAAAATAATATTAAATAAATAAGATTACGTGATTATTCACAATTCAGCCCTACTAAAATTGATGGAGGACTAAACTAACTAGACTAAACTAAAACGGTTCTCTGTTCAATGCAGGCTTAATGCAATGTCTCATCATCACAATAATCATGAAGTGTTTCTTTAAAACGCCCCTATTATGCTTTTTCAAATATTACCTTTAATGCAGTGTGTGTAATATAGCTGTTTGTGAATGTAAATGGTCTGCAAAGTTTTAATGATCAAAGTGAGCGATAAATAAAGATATTATCTCCTAAAGGAAAGAATCGATTCTGAACTGCAGAAACAGTCTCACTTCCTGCTACATATCTACGTAGCAACTGTACCCGACATGGGTACAGTTGGAACAAAAAAGCTTCTTGTGTTTATGAGCTAATTTTGGCAAATATGACCTACTTATGGATGTTAATAATTATTAATATTTTAGTAGACAAGTAAAGGAAATGTCATATGAAAAATCACTTCTTTTCAGCCCCTAGTATTTGTGTGGTAACGGAAAAAGCAAAAAGTGTACCAACTGTACCCAGTCTACCCCTACACGCACAGTATCGGATTTGGATCGGTCCCGTCCGGCAGATACCCGATCCGGCAAAAATGGCAGTATCGGAGCCGATACCGATCTGAATATCGGATCGGTGCATCCCTAGTAGCAACCTAACAAATATTTGCATAATGCCAGACTACGATCTTCACTGACTGCCCCCTTGCCCTCAAACACTGTAGTTGTAGCTGAGGCCTGGAAGTGTTTGGTTCATGTTGTCGACATGTCAAGAAGATGCTATTTTCAGCGCTGCAAGAGCAAATCTACTTTGCATGCACTTCAAAAGGATAAGGACTCGCACTGGAATTGATACAGAAAAAACAGCAATGCCATCGTTACTGTTCATATCACTGATATGGTAATGAGTGTTTCGTTTCTGACACACACTGTAAGTGGTAGACCAATCACAACAGACTGGGCCGTCTGACCAATCAGAGTAAACTAGAAAAGGAGGGGTTAAAAGAAACTGAATCTTCGAACAATTCGTTTTCAGACTTTTGGAGAAATGATGTGATGAGCAATGTATATTATGAGAATTTTTTTTTTTTTTTTTTTTACCTTGGATGCATGTAAGCCTATTACTGTAGATCTCCAAAACAAAATTAGGAACCTTTAAAATAGCATAGTAGGGCCACTTTACGTAGACTGTAAAAAAAAATCCTGTTAAATTTACAGTAGAAATACTGTCAGCTGTTGCCAGGAATTCACCGCAAAAAATTCTGACAACCATCAGGGTAATACACGACACTAAAACGATGAAATAAACATTAACAAACAATAAACAAACTACACCAAGAAAAGACCATAATAATAGGGCCAAATGTAGTGTGTTAATACAAAGGAATTTTAGGTATTGATTTTTCACAGGTGTTTTCCTGTATTTTAAATGCATTTTTTATGCATTGCATTGTGTTGTGTTTTAGGGTTAAAGGAAATGTCTGTAAACTTAACAAATAATGTCCTGTTGCCAATACTTCTACACATTTATTTTTAACAGTGTATTAATAAGACAGACTCGTTTTCTGTTACAGTTACTGAGACTAATAGCAGGGTGTCTTCAAACTTCAGCATCAACACTACAGGGAGGGAGTCGAGATTCTGGAACTGTCCACAGCAGCTATGATCATGAGGATGTTACCAGCAGTATCAACTAAAACTATCTTCTGTTCATGGAGGCTGAATGCAATACACGTCTCATCATCATGATATGCCATCATGAAGAGTGTCTTACAGCTGTACACTGATAGATTAGCCAGGGACGTAACATGTCCCCCAAATAGGGGTTTTGCAATGGCTGATTCTTAAATTACTACATTTGTTCCCCCAGTACTGAATATGTGGCTACATCCTGGACATGAACTATACAATAAGGCAGAGTGAGAATACAACACAAGCCTGTACATGCTTCACCAAAACGATGCTTCCTGTCATCTGACAACGCTGTGCCTGATTTTACATGAATGAAACCATCACAGAAGGACATTTTTATTGCTTCTGAACATCAGCCAACCCTATCCGACAGAATCCGAGCATGTCTCACCACCTCCTGAGATGCGCAGCATATTTCTCACCTTTTCAACGCGCCGAAAACGTTCGCGCACATGTCTAACGGGCTCCGTTTCCATCAGCTACGCTACTGAAATGTTTTGCGCGGTGCAACACTCCAGTAATTTCTGGTTCGTAGAGTTGCAGTGACACTGGCAGAGACTGGCATTCAGAGCAGCACCATCACATCGGTATGGACTGCATTCCTGCCCCTCCCCTCCTCCTCTATGAACGCTAGTGTTGGGGATTTTGATTCCTCTCAGTGACTCTTTTGAATCAGTTCACTAAAAGATTCGTTCAGTTACTCTTTACGCAGTAACATCGTTACGCCGGTAGGAGGCGACAAGTGAATGTCATTTTGCGTGGTATATGAGTGAGTCATTGAATCGTTCACTTTGAGACGATGTTGACCAAAATTAGGCTTAAATTATTATTATAATTTTTTTAATTTGCTTGTCTACAAATCTATCATAGTGTTCCCCCCACAAATTACAACAAAGCAGATCTATAATTTTTCCTCAAACTTTATTATCACTTTTAAAAAAAACAAAACAGGTATTAGCCTAAATAAATTAATAAGGAATTACATACATTTTAATTGTATAAGGTAAATAGTCATTTTTTATACATTCATAATTCAGTTTTTGTTAACGAACTGAACAAACGTTCTCCGGTTTGTTTGGTTTGTTCATTCAGCTCACCTCGCTTGAAGTCGCTACAAATCTTGTTCAAACTAAAACAATGGCTTCATTCGGAATAGCATACTACACACATAGGCAAATATTTAATAGTCAAGGTCCGATAACTAGAAAGATAATTATGATGATAACCATTTGACCGTCCACACCAACGAAGGCTCTGTTTATAATAATGGTTGGATATGGGTTTTTATTGGCGGTCAAAGTTTTTAATCATTCTGAAAGTGACGAAAACTGAAGTATACTGTCCCGGGCGTATTCCAAACAATGATTTTTTTCATCACAGCCTGCACTCAAACACTATTTGCTAGTGTTATAGTCAACGACTGCGTCCGAAATCGCATACTCGAGTAGTTACTTGTTTTGAGTAGTAGTAATTACTTCATGACTGCAAAAAACTACATTCTATATAGTATGAAGGTAATCCGGGCATACTACATTCGCTATGTCGTCATTGTTATGCGACCTACTAGCATCAGTTGCGTTGCTTTACTGCCATTAGGTGTGTTCGACTTAAAGCCGCGCTGCTCGGGCCGATCGGTATATGACATCAAAGTACCACAAGAGGGATTAGAGAGCACATGGCTCCATATGCTTTCAAATCGCTCTCGCCATACTTTGATGTCATACACTGATCAGCACGGCTTTAAGTTGAACACACCTATTCACACATCCTCTCCCGTGGCCTCATGGGATCAGGGTCATCCTTATGACGGTGCAACCAGTGTAACCAGTGTTGCCAAGCCCACGGTTTTCCCGCGGAATTGGGCTACTTTAATGGTGTTGCCGCGGGGTTGGTTTTCATGTCCGTGGGTTGCAGCGACCCCAATAATGTGATATTTAGCCCCTGGAATGCTAATTTTACCAGATGAACCCTGCCAAAAAATGCAGATTTTACACCACAGGATCAGATTTTTACTGGTGGACCCCCCCGAAACGCAATTGGGCTAGTTTTGAGTAGCGACTGGCCGGGTTTGGTTGAGAAAACCTGGCAACCCTGAGTGTAACTGCACCGGCCCCATGGCGAACAGACCGAGACGGGGCCCTGCTTCTGCTACCTCGCACTGGGTCCCGCCCCATGCTTGGGATGGCCTTGCATGGGATAGTAAAGTGTCCATGATATGTGCACTTCAGAATTTCGCTGGAAGTAGTAGGTCATCCGGGTGCTTTTTGCGTACTCTTTTATGAGTACTGTGAATTCGGACATGCTTCTTTTGTCACATACTGTTATTTGCCTACTATATAATAGGGAAGTGATTTTGGATACAGCCACTATCTCAACACAGGAGAGCAGCAGACACACGCTTTGAAAGAGATAAAAATATTAGTCTATGCAAAGTCCCTTTCATCTGTGGCAGTGTATGGAAGGTAACGAGAATGATTCGTTCACTTAAAAGATTCGTTCAAAAACTCAGATTCGTTCACTAACGAACAGCATACTGGGGAGACCATTTCTCGCATCAGGAGGGATCCCTGACACTGTGTATTCTTCAATTTGAACACATTTGCCCGATCGGTAAATAAAACTATCTCGCCGCAAATTGAAGCATGTCATATTGATACAGCACGTGATGTGCGGACTCACCCTCCTTTGTATTTTTGATAAAAACATTTAAGCCTGGAAGTCAAATGTGAACTCCCTTCCACAGCACAAAGTGGTTTCATCTTTCATGCACAATAACGTCAAGGAATCTGCTGTAAACGTAGTAGCTGTGCTGCGTAAAACCACTTAAAACGACATTAATCACTTGAAATAATCCGCCCGTTTAGCTGGCTGCTATTACGCCCATTTAAAGCACACAAAGGCACTGATCAGCTCTCATTAAGAGCTCACAGCAGTGTAAGGTGAGGTGTTGTAAAAATAAAAGACAATCATATAAATACATGTATTATTAAACATGATGTTTAACAGGCTGTCCATCCTACCTGCATAACCATCTGACAGCCATTGGTGAGCCAGTGTTTACAGATAAAACGACGCACTTTTCGTTTACAACCACCGGGCATACATGTCTAATGACATAAACCAGCTGGCCAAGCGAGAACGAACGAGTTACGAGGAGTTTAAACGTGTCCAAAACTAATGTAAATGTATCTTGAATAGAAAATTAAAAAGAACAGCATATAATGACACTGTAAAAGTCACTGTTGATCAGTTTAATGCGTCCTTTTTGAAATTTGTATTAATTTTTGTTTGTCACAAAAACTTTATGTGATGCAGATTCATTAGCACTTTGTCTCTATTATTTTTTAAACACTTTTAATATGATTTTAAATTACATTTTTTCAATTCAACACGATTTAAATGACACTGTTCAATTTGAACTCAATTCCCTAAATTCGCAGTATTAATGTGAAAAAACAACAACTAAATAGTTAATTGTATAAATTAATCTGTATACAACAAATATTGACCCACTTTAGACATCACAATTAAGACATTAAACTAATTCTACGTGCAAGCTTGTTTTTATATATATATATATATATATATATATATAATTTTTTTTTTTTTTTTTTTTTTTTTTTTTTTGTTCAAAAATTGACGTTGTTGTGTCGGAACTCATGGAATGTTTTGGTTGTCCAGTTTGATAAAACCAGAGGAATTCAAAATTCTTAATTTTTGTTGAAAATATATTTCACATAAAACACTGTGGACTCTCTCCAGAATGTGATATGCTACGGTTTTCTTTTTTCCTCGGAAAACGAGTATATATCCTCTCTTGTGAGAAGCGCTAATGCATGAGTGATGTAAAGGACTTTTATTTTAAAGTCATCCACCATGTTAAAAATGTACTGATAGATGCATGCAGTACGGAGGCCATTGGAGAAATCGCACTTATTATTTTTTTTTTTTGTCTAGGTCGATGAATTATTTTAATCAAAGATGAATGTAAAAACATTTAATTGTTTATTATTTAGGTCTTTGCGTCCGTGTTACACACATGCTCCTGCGTCATTAAGGAGTCCCTGTCGAGGTCATCGACAAAGCACAAGCCAACCACCAAAACATGCCAAACAAACAGAGGTTTGTCGTTTACTACCTTTGTCAAATTAACAACAGTGCAACTGTTCATCTGCACATCGTTCAAATGCACTCGTTGCACGTATTATTATTGTTATTTGAAGTTTCCTATCATGCTTGACTTGTTCTAATCTAGATTACGTTTTTATGTAGAGGTCTGGATTCAGTCCCGCAGCATCATCAAAATATGACTGGATCGGTCCACCAGATAGACTGTCAAACCTGAGGCCGATCATTTATCATATCCCAGAGAATGAGACACCACTGGAAAGGAAGTTGAGGCATCTGAGACAGGAGACTGAGGACTGGAACCACGAGTTCTGGACCAACCAGAACTTCACATTTAGCAAGGTGTGAACCACAGATGTATGATGCAAACTTTAAAACCTCACAGTTTGTTGCATATTTAATATGTTTATGGAGTAGTTACAGTAACTATTGAGATGCTCCATGAAGTTCTCCCTTTACCACGAGGGGGCAGTTTTGTGTTCCTAAAGATTCTTGCAAAATATCCTTACTATTTCTAGACTAGAGTGATCTTTTTTGACTACTTAATATTGACTCATTTTTTTAATTTTTCTAACAGGAAAAAGAAGAATATGTACAACTACAATTGGCGGCAAAAGGCTTGTCAGAAAGAGATGATGATGGTGAGCAGTCTAAATATGTACACTACCTACAGCAGGGCTGCAAAACTCAGTTCCTGAAGGACCACATCCCTGCAGAATATAGTTCCAACCCTTCTCCAACACACATACCTGTAGGCTGCATCCGAAATCACATACTCTCTGAGTAGGTAATTATTTTGAAGTAATAACTTTGCGACCTCTACAAAAAAGTGTTCTATATACTATGAATGTAATCAGGACGTACTACATTCGCCATGTTGTCATTATCATGTGACATAACGGCATCAGTTTGGCCAAAGCCACTTGAAGACAAGCCTGCAACCTTAGATGAAAAAAGTGTAATGCCTGCTAATGCTGCGGTACGCAGAGAAGGAGACAAGAGGACATGTTTTTTTTGTTTTTTTTTTTTTAAATAATGGATGTCAATGAAAAGGCTTCAGTACATTGAATAAACACCTTTTGTGAGGAAATAGCTTATTTAATGAATCGACAGCCCATTGGCTAATCTTCAACATGTTTGCTATTAAACATTCGTTTTAGATTAATCTATTTTTAGAGTTTACACCAAAAAAATGCTGTTTCATAAGAAGTCACAGTCAATTACGCAACAGGTATAAATCAGTTTACTAGAGATAATTATGGTATCTCTAAACAGTGACTGTCACACAACTCTGAACGAAATTCAGTGACATCAAGGCTGTAATGTAATTGGTTATCAAGGCACACGTGATCCAAGTTAGCCGTTATGCTTTCTCCGATGGTAGAGCCATAGACCCTCATATCACCCAATAATAAGAGCATCTCTGGTTGTGTCACTTCACTGCCAGTCACAAATCCTCTCCCGTGGCCTCATGGGATAGTAAAGTGTCCGTCATATGCACACTTCAGAATCTGTAGTAAGTCATCCGGGTACTTTTTGCCTACTCTTTTATGAGTACTGGGATACATTACGATCCCATGAGGCCATGGGAGAGGATTTGTGAATGGCAGTGAAGCAACGCAACCAGATATGCTCTTATTATTCATTAGATAGTAAAGTATCCATCATATGTACAATTTAGAATCTTTCAGGAAGTAGTAAGTCATCCGAGTACTTTTTCCTACTCTTTTATGAGTGCTGTGAATTCGGATGTACTACTCTTGTCATGTACTGCTTTTCATCTACTATATAGTAGGGAAGTATGCCATTTCTGATGCAGCCGTAGTTTACAAATAAGCCTGAAGAACTTGATTAACTGGATCAGGTGTGTTTAATTAGGGTTGAAGCTAAACTTTGCAGGGCTGTGGCCCTCCAGGAACTGAGTTTTGCACCCCTGACCTACAGTATACTTAATTTATTACACTAACTGACAAGGATATAACCAAATGTTAATGTTTAAGAGACTCATTGAGAGACTCATATTGATCGTCCTGGTAATTGAATCTTAAATTTGTAGGGGACATGTCTGTGGCAGTTTTGGCGCTGCTAATTGATATGTGCTTGTGTATACTGTGTCATTATGGTTCTAGGAAGGAAAAGGACTTTAAGTAGTGAAGAAATGGCAGTATTCTACAAACACTTCTTGGACAAAAACATTACAAGGCATGCCAGTTATAACAGGTGAGATTCAAATACTTTTATAATTTTAAAACCTGCTCTCTTTTGTCTAAAAGCTCAAACTGTTTCATTAAAAAATAGATTTTTCTGACTGTTATAACAGGGTTACTTAGAAACCTTTTGTGTTTCAGGGAATGGTACAGACGGAACTTCACCATTACACTTCTGATGGCGAGAGTAGCTCTACAGAACACATGGAGAACACTGTCTGGACGAGAGAAAGGCAAAACTACTTGAAATGCAAATAAAGACTAAATCAGCCACTGCTCTCTATGGTGTTGTCTCTATGTAGAATGTGAAAGTTTAGACCAAACATTGCATCAAAATCTGGAACTGTTGTGAAATGCTGAAAATGTTTGTCTTTCTGTATAAGTGTATATATGAGATTGTAATGACAGGCTAGACTTTCTATTCTCAATTTTCAATAGAGAGAAGCAGTTTTTATAATCTGAGACTTCTCACCAAGTTCTGAATATTAACATGTTACTGTAGCTGCACATGTGAAGAGAAAGGATGCACTTTTGTGTGGCAGCTGTATATATAGAAAGCCAAATTTATAGCAGCCTTATCTAATGTGAAAATACTTACCCCTGATGTCATTCCAAAACAGTATGACTTCCTTTCTTCTGTGGAAAAGAAGTTATTCTGTGAAATACAGATTTGGAACGGCAGGAGGGTGAATTTTCATTTTTTGGGTGAACTATCCCTTTAAGTAATTATAACATTTATTTTTAAAGCTAAAACATTGATAGAGTAAAAGCTTGTCTTTGGTAATCAAACATGGCTTTGGAAAATTGTATTGAATTGTAAAATGTTCAGAATAAAAAAGTGATATTAAAACAAATGATATTGCATTAAATTAAAATTAATTATTTTGAGTTATCACAGTCAAATAATAAATATATAACACAGACCATACAATTCATGAATTGCCATATTAAGGTACACAAAATGCAGATGAAGTTATAGGCTAAAAATTCATAAAATTTTAAATAAGAATTTCTCGGGGTGGGTCTGGTGTATGGAAAATGTAAAACCAGGAGTGGAACAAAAGCGGAGGGAATATCAAATGCTTTGAGCAGAGGCGGAGAAATCTTTGGTACTCCGCTCCACTCTTACGGTGTTCCAGACCGGCTTTCTTTCTGTGCGTTGCTTGGTGACACGCAAAGCTTGATGAATTGGCTTATTCTGACATTTTTTTTTGTTGGCAGGGAAGAAATAAATAAACTACCGACAAATATATCTTGTTAATTAAACTGTGGTAGCGATATCACTCTCAACTCACTGCATTGAATAGCCTAAATCACTGATATATGTTAAATTTCGCACTAGGCAACTAAATATCTATTTAGTCACTGGCTAATAATAAATTGTTAATCTGACGATTCACATTACTAATATTGCTTAAATAAACTAAACAAACTTTGTTACACTCGGAAACATTTGGGTTGGCAAATATGCCTGCTAATGAAATTTACGAAATAAAGAGTAATATTAACAGCTAATATCAATAATTTCACATTTCTTTTCAAAATGCTCAAGAGTAAATTGTCAAATAAATAAATAAAATTCGCTCTCCTTTTATCTTCGGATGACATCATAATGAGGAGGAGTGAACCTGCCGGGAGAAACACAACGCCATTTTCACCCCGTACAGCTCCAGACAGATGCGTCTGAGCTGAGATCCGAGTGTTTTCGCAAACACCGCTTCTCAAATTATGACTATGTGATTAATAATCTGTTGTTTCTGTGCCACTCTGTGATTTGAGCTCGTGCTGGAGGAATCGTACTGCCAGTGGCAGGAACTTCCCTCTTGGAGCTCCGGAAGACTGGAGAGGAGGACACACACAACTGGTCCGGCTGCCCTATTCCAGCCCCAAGCCCTCTCAATCAAGCTGCGGAGTGTTATATTTACTTGCGTTTCGTAGTAGGACACGGAGGAACAAACCCTGTTACAGTTGTGGGTGTTCTGGATGTCTCGCTGAACGGTAAGATGTTCATTATGCTAACGAGCTAACTCACGCGCTCATCTCCCGTCCGAGGCTTGCTGGGAGTGTCAGTCTACCTGTCAAATGAGTGTTTACATCGCCTTTAAACGACTTAGAGATCGTTATCACTTTATTAGACCTGGTAAATCGGGTGGATGGATGCTCAGAGGTATGATATTGAGAGTCAGATGTGTGATAATAAGTAATAGAGTGTGTAAGGGAAGGCAAAAGCCCAGCCAGGCCATGACATGCAGCAGATGAGTGTTAGTCACTGCACCAGATAGCTGTCTATGATACAGCTCTAAACCATCCAGAAGATCAGTGTTATTAGATCAGTATTAAACCAGCAATAGATCAGTGTTAATTCATTGTTAGTCACTGCTCCAGAGAGCTGTCCATGATGTCTGTTAAAGCAGTGCTGCTCAATCCTGCACTCCACAATTTGCATATTTCCCTTTTTGAATATACCTGATTCATATCATAAGTTTCAGTGCTGGTGTCTTTCAGGATTGAGGACCACTGATCCCTAATCTATACAGAAAATCAGTGTTGAATAAGTTTTAAATCACTGCACCACTAAGTAGAGACACTAAAACAGTAATATTGAGAAATATTCCAATTTAAAAGAACTGTTTCCTATTTTAATTAATTGTAAAATGTCATTGTGATTGCAAAGCTGAATTTTAAGCATCATTACTTGTCTTTAGTGTCACATGATCTTTCAGAAATCATTCTAATATCCTGAATTGCTGCTCAAGAAACATTTCTCATTAAAAATGAAAATTAAATATTTTTTTTTTATAAAAAAAGGAAGTGATTTTTTTATTCAGCAAAGATGCTTGAAATTGATCAAAAGTGATAGAAAAGACTTTATTTATATTTTAACTTTTAAAAAAAATTTTTTAAATAATGCATCACAGTTTACACAAAATATTAAGCAGCACAACTGTTTTCAACATTGATGATAATAACCTTTCTTAATAATTGAGCACCAATAATAATTGTTCACAAAAGCAGCATATTAAAATGATTTCCGAAGGATCATGTGACTATATATTTATATCAGTTCTTCTCTATTAAGAGCTGCATAATTCTCTAATAAATGTATTATTGAACTGGTTCTGCTGGTCTCAAATGGAGACTTTTGGGAGCTTGTTAGACCAGTTGAGTGATGAATAGTATCAAATGAAATTGTGTGCTGCGAGGATTTAGTTTTAATTGTTTAAATGCATTTAATTTAATTAAACCATAGAATTAAACACATAATCCTTGTCTCACTACTTGATATGTTGACCTGCAACCCAAATATTTACCAAAAAGAGCCAATTTCATGATGATTACAAGCTTGGAATCCACTGAGCAAGGTGCTTGATCTTGCTGCGTGACGTGGATCTTTTTTAGTTAGTATTCAGATGGCTTGCTCTGCTCAGTTGACATACGGTCCGTCTTTGCTCAGTGAAAGCATTTGTATTTTAGTGAAGGAGATGCAGTCTCTGAGTGGTTTGAATGTGTGGCCAGCTGCGAGCTCAGGCTCCGCTGCAGTGGCTTCTCAATGAGAAGGTGGCTGGTTCTCTGGGGAATCAATGGGACAGTTATAAATTTGGCTCCACACAGGAACACAAGCACAATTTATGGCCACTCATACACTTGTGCTGCAGCAATGTGCCTCTGTTTGATTATACTGACCGTGTTCATCTGAATTGAACTGTGGGATATGACTTGTGTGATGGAAATGTGTCAGTGTCTTGTTATATGGGATATCACACTAGGTTTGTTTTGGACACAGTAGTAGACCTGATTTTGTAGGTTCTCTATTAAAACTAACATCACAACAATGTTTTCTTGATTCATTGTTTCTGCTGTTTCTCTTCTTCTTTATTCATGCACAGCTGATAGTTTAAAACAGACATCAAGATGCTTCCCAAAATATCACAGAAAGAAGGCAAAGCTTTAGTGTAACACGGTGCTCTAGCATTCACACATAGCGTTGGAAAAGTCAGAGGTGGTGGCGTCTGAAGCTGAGTGGGTTGGACTGAAGTGTCAGAGCAATCACACTCTTTTGCAGAGTTCATTAAAATGAAGCACCACACTGCAGTTTCTCATGGTGGTCTGAGTCTCAAGCCCAAGGCGAAACAAGGCGATCAAGGACACAGACACCAGCCTCAGTGTTAATGTTACCTTGCGCAAACAATGTTATCCTGTAGATTGAGACTTATAGTGAAAATATACTAACACTACCGTTCAAAGATTTTTTTATTTTTTTTTTTTTTAAATCAATACTTTTATTCAGCAAGGACACATTAAATTGATAAAAAGTGATGGTAAAAACATTTATAATGTTACAAAAGAATTCTATTTCACATAAATACTGTTCTTTTGAACTTTATTTATCAAACAATTGTGAAAAAATGTATGATGGTTCCCCCCCCCAAAAAAATATAACTCAGCACAACTCTTTTCAACATAATAAGAACTAGGGCCGGGTGATAAAATGATAACGATAATTTATTGCAATATAATTTTCCTCAATAAAATTATAACAAAATTTCGATAAGTGTTTATGTACTATGCAAATAATGCTGTGCATGTGTGTTGCAGACCGTTGCACTGATCAGCGCTGCCATTTCTTTTGCGTATGAGAAACTTTAAAAGGCAAATGTGCCTACTCGTTTGAACAGCTTGGAACATTTATCAGCCCGGCTCAAGACACACTTGCTAACCGTCTCAATCAAGCCTTCGAGTTCGGTGCAGAGTTCTCCCATATGAACCACAAATCAAATGCCTCGTGATTTTAAATTAGCAAGATGAAGCAGCGCTGACATTCTCAACAACACTGACGTGCAAAACAGGAGAAACATCGAGCAACAATGAAACAGTTAGAAGGCTTTTCAATCCACAAATCACCAACATTTACCATAGATTTACTCATTAACACAAACTAACCATGGTATTGTGGCGGAAATGTGGGACATTGATGTAAAATTTTATATCGGTAGAATGGAATATTATATATTATTAATGTATACATTAAATATGTTAAAGGAGTAATGGAATATAATTACTGTATTTTTGTTAAGATATATCAGTTTTTGTGCATTTGAATTTATACTAAATGTCCTTAGGCTACTGTTTTTCATAACACATACCACCATATTTTTACCATAATTTAGCTGTGGTTATCATGATCTACAAATGTACGATACTATGGACGACCAACAGTTAATTTGATAAGAGTAGAGTCCTAACTCATACAGTCAGAATATTTAAATCTTAATTTATAAAAATTAGGTTTACATTTTTTATAGGGCTGCCCCCAACTAAAGATTTTTCTAGTCGACTAGTAGTTCATTTAAGCCATTAGTTGACTAATCACACATTTAATTACTTAAATATACACTGAGGAGAATACTAGCCTAAACCATAATGAGCATTTAATATATGTATATAGGCGTAATAAAGCCTATTCCACGCTCAAGCGCACATAAAGCTTGCCGCAAAGCACCGGCAAAAATAATGATAATTAATGTGTCGGGAAAAAAGTAGCGAGGAGACCTTTTAATTATTTATTAATGAACTAGTGCTTTCTGAGTCAGTGTCGGCTGCAAAGATGAAATTGACGATGCTGACTCGCCATCTCTGCAGGATAGTAGTGCCTTTAAGAGAGAAATGATGTATTATTCTGTATGGCCAAAAATTATGGAGTATTTTAAGTTATTTCCGCTGTTGTCAGGAAAAAATGCAAGTGATCGCTCTGGTGTCTCCATGTCATGCGGTAAAACGCGTTAATACTTCAGCTTCCACACTCGGCACAAACACTTTAATAGCGCACATTTATCTAGGTTAACATTAGAGCAAGCAGCCATGTGAAGTTGCTACTTGCATGTTTCAAATGATAGGCCATATTTGAGGTCGTTAGATGATAGGCGAACGTTTGGATTCCCTGCCCGACATACTGTAATTACCACAAGGACCCGCCGTTAACGATTTGTCCCTCACGGACTGTGTGACTCCGCCACAAGGTTTTTTTTCCTGAGACTAACCGACTAATAAAATTTTGGTTGACTAACCCTTGACTAATGTTTAGTCGACTATTAGGGGGCAGCCCTAATTTTTTACAGATGTTTTTACAGATGTTACTGTTTTTGTTCATTAAAATACATGTATGTCCACATTCTAAGTCAAGATACTGTCAAATGTGCATTTCTAAGAGACAAAACATGTACTATTTTTAATATTAATGTTAATATTGAAATTAACATTAAGATGTAATGACGAGGATTTTCTTTATAATTTAAAAAAATAATTATTGCAACTTTCTATATATAATTGCCATTTTGTGTTTTACAAAAGAAGAAACGTCAAAAAGGTGGTGTTGATTAAAGGATCAGTTCACTTTCATATAAAATTTTCCTGATAATTTACTCACCCCCATGTCATCCAAGATGTTCATGTCTTTCTTTCTTCAGTCAAAAAGAAATTAAGGTTTTTGATGAAAACATTCCAGGATTATTCTCCTTATAATGGACTTCAATGGTCTTCAGACGGTTGAAGGTCAAAATTATAGTTTCAGTGCAGCTTCAAAGGGCTTTAAACGATACCAGACAAGGAATAAGGGTCTTATCTAGCGAAACAATCTGTCATTTTCGAATTTTTTTTAAATGTCATTAAAATGCAGCAGTATGTCTGTATGTCCTACGCCTTCCCTATTCTGCTTACAGAAAAAATGTAACTGGTGTTGCGTTTGTTCCGTAAGTTAAATAGGGAAGGCGTAGGACATACAGCGTAAGCTTTTTGAAGAATACAAAAATATGATTTTGGCAGAAGCACTTGGAAGGCGATCATTTGTTTATATAAAGCATATACATTTACATTTTTTTTAAAAAATGACCGAACGTTTCGCTAGATAAGACCATTATTCCTTGTCTGGTAATGTTTAAAGCCCTTTGAAGCTGCACTGAAACTGTAATTTTGACCTTCAACCATTTGGAGGCCATTGAAGTCCAATATAAGGAGAAAAATCCTGTAATGTTTTCATCAAAAACCTTAATTTCTTTTCGACTGAAGAAAGAAAGACATGAACATCTTGGATGACATGGGGGTGAGTAAATTATCAGGAAAATTTTATATGACAGTGAACTGATCCTTTAAGTAAATAATTTTTTTGTGAACTATTCCTTTAATCTCTGTCCTGTTTTTCTTCCTTGGTGTGTGGCCTTCCTGTAATGTCAGCAATATCTCTTCCTGTGACTCGACAGCGTGGATGTTGTTATAGCTCAGGCGTTAGGTTCGACCCCTTCCCCCCTTCCTCCTGAGGTCACAGGAGAGTTTTCCCCCAATGGACAGGGTTGTGAGTCATGCTATAGTAGTTCTATCGGCTTAACAGCTCTGAGTAATGAGCCTCTCACCCAGCCTGCTCAATCTCTTCAGCTCTCTGCTTCCAAACCTCAGCTTCCTCTTTTTATTACTGCATCTCTAGCGTTCTCTTTCTCAACCTCTACACATTGAGTAATAATGGAATAATCGTTATCATTTGTAATTGAGTAGGAGGTGTGCAGGCCTGTAGCGTGTTTTATTTATCTGTTCTCATATCATCTCATATTTTGTTCATACTGGACATTTGTCTTTGGAAAACTGGAAATTTTCCCTCTGCTCATGTATATTATGACATCTTGCCTGGTGCTGAACAACTGATGCACATGAAACAACATAAACATTGGAGGCATTATTGAATTTGACATTATGCATGTGTTCTCTTCAAAAACATTCACTATTTCACTGATTATCACAGTGTTTATATGCAGTTACCCGTTCAGTCTTGAATGGTGTAATAAGATTTAAAAGCAACACATTTCTCTTATAGTGTTAATTAAAAGGTAATTGAACCCTGCAGTTCGGCCTGTGTTGGTTCCTATAACTAAATACTAGGGATGCACCGATGTATCGGCCGCCGTTATTTATCGGCCGGTTTTTGCCCGATTTACAACCATCGGCTATATTGGCTATAACAGGAAAAAGGCACTTAGCTGTATAATGTTTGTTGCATAATCCTAGCGCTGCTGTCTGTGCATTAATGTTAATCAAATAACAAAAGACAAAAAATAGCTCACTATTCTTGACTAAATAACTTTTGTAACTTTCATAAATGTAGTGGACCCGAGTGATGACCAAAACTTTACTGATGTTTTATTAAGATTATTGCATCCGTTTTCACTCCAAAAATCACCATAAGAGCTAAACAATACAGAGCACAAGGAGTGCACATTAAACTCTCTCTCTCTCCGTTGCATTATCATTAACATACGGCGAATTACTCAAAACACTTATTACAACTAACAGTAAACAGATATATACAGACCTCATGTCTTTTCGAGGGGTGCTTAATAAACTGACAAACTTTAAATCTGCAAAATATCTCTGAAGAACTGCGTGCTCTCCTTGTCATTAACCGTATCACTCCGTAGACTAGAAAAGCCGTTAAAATAAGAGTCCCGCCTTAGGAAAGTGCAGATCTCATACATATTTAAACTTACAAAAAATATTAAAATGTATACAAAAACAAATTAGAAGATATATCATAATAAAGTCTGTTACAATAAAGGATTAATATGTATTTAATTTATACAGTGAAGAATATGCAGTTATTTTACTTTTTTTTTTTTTTTTTTTTTTTTTTTACTTGAAAACTGTTAAACCTACCTAAAAAGCACTGTTTTTTTCATATTTATCTTTGTTCTGTTGTATTTATGTATACCTGCTGCTATTTTGATGACAAAATTTCAAATAAGAGAAGAAGTGACAAATATTGGTATCGGCCAATAATTGTTTGTTAAAATCGGTATCGGCCCCAAAAAATCCTATCGGTGCCTCCCTACTGAATACTAATTAAAATAAAAACTGTTCCAAATAATACACCTGATATATGTGGCCTTATGTCCTGCAAACTTCAAAAGTGTTCTTCAAATTTGCCTTTTCCCTGAAGCCAGAGTTGCAGGTGTTTTTGTACTTTCAGTTTTTTGAGATGAAAGCAAGAGGAACTTCTTGAATCGCTGCCTCCTTTCTTCTCTTATCAACTTTGCCGGTCCTCTTTGTGTCCTTTATGTGCCGTTAGTATTACTGAAAACCGATAAGATGATCTGTTACCTTATGATATATAGTTATGTGTATATTTGGTGTGCTTTGAAGAACAGGGATTGCATAACACCAGCACAAAGCACTGAAACACACATTTGCACTTTAAACAGCAGCATGAAATTTGCATCTCCATCCCTGTCTTGCGTTTGCTTACATTTCCAGTGCCCTTCCTCTTTCTTTCTGCTACCTTTTGTACTTTAATGCATCTGAAAACGCAAATCATGATCATGGAGAATAGGACCAAAACAAGGAGAGCGTCTATGTTTATTTGTCGGTTTTTGCATGTAAACAGAAATATAAGGAGTCATCTTAGGTTAAATTAACCTGTCCTAACGTAAATAATACATGGGTGAAAAGTTGGCTAAATTAGTTTAAGTTGTTTTTTCCCCTCTGAAAAGTAGGGATGCATGATACCATTTCGTTACTACATCAGTTATCTGCCAGTGTTTTTTAGCTGATATTGCATATTTTCATTTCCCCTATTTTTATATTTAGTTTACATTTACCATAATGTAACTCTAACAATCGCAATCTTTACAAACACTAATAATTTAATTAACACCCTGAAATTTAATATTTATAAAGTCTTAAAATAATTTTTTTTTTCATACTGCACATATAAATTCACTTGTAGAATTTAAAATAATTTCAGTTTTTAGTGTTTTATTCTTAATTTATTCAGACAAAATAGTTTAAAATTTTAATATCTGCAATCTATTGGTTATAATCCAAAACACGTTACAGCCAGATTATTAAAATCACTGCATTCCTATGCTACTAATTAAAATGTCTTGCACTCTATTATATGTTCATAATACCCAAATGTAATAATGTTTGTTAATGTGAGTAATGAAATATCTAATATTGTTATATCAGGGGTTCTAGGTTGAATGAGAGTCTCAGTGGTTGGTCCCCAATTGGAAAAGAACTGTTAGATTGGTCTTTTCTAAACAGCCTGTGCAGCAGATTCATCAGTACTTTAATTCCCATCATGCATTGGTGTTTCCTGCCCAATGGTTGTCACATGCCAGACGACGAGCAGCTTTATGGGTCACATGAATCTCTGCGTCTCACTTCCTATTTCCCCTCCCACAGGAGTATATACAGCACAGGCCCGAAGCTCAGAAGCAGCACGTAGACCCACCTCCTCTTTACATCAGCATTGCAGGGAGGAGAATGTACAGTTGTTTTCAGGAGAGGAAAGAAATCTGAGGAGACGTGTTTATTTCTAATGAATGGGTTTTCCCAACATCTTCGCTGTAGTCTGGATGTATTGCGTCTGAAAGGGCTACAATCTCAGGTTCTCTCTTGCTCTTTTGGTCTTCCACAGCTCCCAGTGCACTTACGTTAACGTGCCTCACCCACTCTCTTAGCAACGGTGATTTGCCTTACCAGGTGAGTTGTGTCTTGGCAACAGCAAAGACAGCTGCTTTGTGTCCTTGTGCCAGGCTGGGAAGAGTGAGGAGCCTCTCAAATTCTTGGAGAAGGTTTGCATTGTCATTGCACCTGAGTGAACTTACTTTTTTGTCTTTAATTTTATTTTATAATTTCGTGTTAGTTGTGTTTGCTAAGGCTCATACTTAAGAATAAGGGTTTGTTCAAATCACTAATCTTAAGTATTAAACATTGTGTGTAACTCATCCTGCACTGTTTGTGCTACAAACTTGAATTATTCCTCAAATTATGTGGTTTGTTGAGGAGATGTCTGCTGTTACCGACATCAAAGAACTCTTCATGCCAGCAGGTAGCAGTAGTCTGTATTTGTAATTCAAAAAGGGTAACAGAAAGAGTTAGGACTGCGTTTATACTGTAAACAAATCAATGATTGTCATTTACTTGGTTTCGTCACTTCCGTTTTTCTTCTTGTGTACTGGTTCGCTAAGCTGAACAGCCAATCAGAGTGATCTCTCTCACCGGTGGTCTCAACACGCAAATCGGCTGAAAGCTGCCGACAGGTGGTCCAATGAGTCGGTCAGGAACACACAGCAAAAACTAGGCCGAAAGATGGTCAACGATGGCTTGAAATTGAACCATAATTCGAATTTTTTTGAGTGCTCAGATCACTTGCACATGTCTGCATGACCATTTTTATTGGTTATAACTTATGGAAAGAAATAGCGCAGACACTGAACAAGGATGAAACTTTCTAGTGCGCATGTTTTGAGTGCCTGTATTTGAGAATCAAATAGCATATTTTTAAAGGCTGTGCATTCAGCTGTACACATACGCAAATCATTCACATCAAAACTGAAGTTTACTTTGGGGTTAATGCAGACAAGGGAAGTATAATTTCTGCTTTAAAATGACTTAAAAAATATATAAGAATATTATAAGAATATTACATTGAAGAAAGGATCTGAGCCATATCTAGAGAATATCATAGGGACTTGGGGTGGGTCAGTAAAATGGTTTAGTCGCCACTGAGCAATATGCTAAAATTGTCTTAGAATACCATAGCAACCGCATAGTAATGCCCTGTCAACCATCTAGAGCACCATAGCATTGTGGCAGCGTGTTTTGTCCAGACCAGCACCACTCTCATAAAAATCTAGTTATCTATGTAGTCCATCTCAACCTATGTGGTTAAATCTGAGCTAACATCTTGCTCTCGCTGATGTCCATTGCCTCAACTCGATTACTGTTAAGTGAAACAGTCATTGTTTAAAGCTTTGCAAATGGTCTAAGCAGATTTACTACACTCAAGCTGTTCTATAGGTTCCTATTCCTGTTACATAAGTTGTTGAAGGCATTGTGGAAGTTTGTCTCCGTGACAGAAGGTGAATTTGGATTAAAAGCAAATAAAACTCAGTTTGAGGAGATATATGGTTCAGTTTGCATGTAACCTCTACAGTGCATACTGGGTCCAGTTCCCATGGTGTTTTATGGGAGTTGGTAGGGAATTCATTCTTCTGCCTAGAGATGTTGGAACGTTTGTAGATTTTTTTTTTTTTTTTTTGCCACTTCACTTTTACAGTGACTTGAATTATTCGTTTAGGGTTTCAAGGCACAAGAACAAGGAGACAACTCTCATTGAATTGTCTTCGTTGTCTTCATTTCATTTCGATTTTACACACACACTACATTCATCTTAACAGGAAATGTTCCCAGACTTCTGTTCTCATTCTTCTATTGTGTATCTCTGTGTAGGATGCGTGAGGACATGTCGAGCGTGGTGTGTGTGAAGGAGACAGAGGGTCAGGGGGACCCCGGAGAGAAGCTGTCCCAAGACGAGCTGCTATGTCGGACACGGGAGGTCATGCAGGGGCTGGAGGCGCTCCGTGCAGAACATCAGGCCATCCTGGAGGGGCTGATGGGGACCTTGCGCTGCCTCAAACAGAGCCAGGAGGGTCGTGCTGTTGAGGAGAAGACAGCCATGATCCAACGCTCCATGGAAATGCTGGAGCTAGGCCTTAGCGAAGCACAGGTGAAGTGTGGAAATGCTTCCAAAGTGGGATGAAATGGTGAATGATTTTTGAATTAATTTGCTTGTAACCTTTGTAACACCATGGCTACTCTCTGTCTTTTTTTTAATCGATCGGTGCAGGTGATGATGGCTCTGTCAGGGCACCTGAGTGCAGTGGAGGCAGAGAAACAGAAGCTTCGAGCACAGGTACATACACACGCACACTGCACCACATCAAAAATTAAACTCTGCTCTCAGGTTTATTGGCGTACAGGCTCACAGACTTGGTTTGATTGCAAAGTCCAAACGTAAATTTAATTCCATTCCCCTGCTCCCATTTGATATATTTCACATTGTATTATTTGGCAAATTGTAGTATGTTTATTTAATCAGCGTGAGTACTAACAACAGTTTACTACTTCAGATAGGTAACCACTCAGGAAGAGAAGGTGCCAAAAATTGGAAGCATGGTTCACTTGACATTTTGACTCATGGTTTTGGCCCACACACATAATGGCACTTGTGTATATCCTAAGAACAAATCAGTAGAGAGCATATGGTCAGTTTATGAAGTAAACATCAATAAGTCAATGTGATTTTAGTCTAATTTTTGAAAAAAAAGGTTTAATTGTCGAATTGGTTAGTGACTAAATTACCCACAACTGCCAAGAAATATCATAAAATGTAAAAATATCCTGTTAAATTTATGGTAAAAAAAACTGTGACAAGTAGGGGTGTGACGAGATCTTGTGCCACGAGATCTTGCGATTTCTCGTCAAGGTGAAAAGCTGTCTCGCGATATTGCCATGACGGAGTGTGAGGGTGAAATTAGGATAGAATATGCCACCACTATTTTTACATTATGCTTCCATTATCGTTTTGCTTTATAGAAATAAAAACCATTTAATTCAGTTGGATGATGGTCGCTTCAATCCCATCCAGCTCATCCAACACGAGCTGCAGAGTTGTAAGTAGTGCAGCAGGAATCAGAGTTCACTGATCATGTGACGAGATGACTGACAAGACCATGGTGGAGAATTCGTTGCACAACAGAGACTAAAAGCATCTGACAAATGTCTTATCTTGTAAAATTCACGCTCAGCACTGCCGCTCCCTATTCAAAATCGCAAAATCGAAAGTGAAAGTAAAACGCGACCGCGCATTCAAACACGATTTCAATACCCTGCATTTTACTGTATATTTTACAACTTATAACTGTATAGGTCATTAAATGATATAATGATTTACTTGAACAACCAAAATCTGCTTTTTACTTTAAAATGTACTGCTAACCACCATGAAAGCCACATGATGTTATTTACTTCTGAGCTGGTTGGTTTAGTAGTTATGGGGACTATGGGGAAATTAAAGGAAAAAAAGTACTTCCTGAACCAACGCTGCTGACAAAATGTGCGCTGTCAGTGTTGCTGTTTACTTCCACAAATTAGTTTAAAAGCTCTAGTGTGAAAATGCCCTGAAGCAGCTTTTTCCTGTTCTCCAGGTGCGGAGGCTGTGTCAGGAGAACCAGTGGCTGAGGGACGAGCTGGCAGGGACCCAGCAGCGGCTGCAGAAGAGTGAGCAGAGCGTGGCCCAGCTGGAGGAGGAGAAGAAACATCTGGAGTTCATGAACCAGCTCAAGAAATATGACCAGGACCTCAGCCCATCAGTGAGACTTGATCTTATTACCATATAGCCTTTATCTCTGTGTCTTTCTGTTTTTGGTCTCACTCTATACTTCTCTCCACCTCTTTCCATCTCACTCTCATCAGGATGATAAGGACTCTGATTCCAGTAGGGAGACACTGGACGATCTTTTTCCAGATGAGCAGGATGAGCCGGGTCCTGGCAGTAAGTACCCCGGTAGCACTAAGCTTTGGACATCTGACCTGGCAAAACACAGGGTACAGAGAAGCTAGTCGAATTCAAAATCTAAACTTGCCTCCACTAAAACACTATTGTATTATTATAATAGAAACACCATGATATAAGAATGAGGGAACCATTCAGGATTATTATATACATTTGTGATCTAAAAGTCTGAAGCCACTAGTAGAAACACTTCTATTTTGGACTCTTTTGGATTTTTTTTCTGTTTTTATACATTTTCTAAAAAATAAATAAATAAATAAATACAAATGTCACAGATTTGATTACTGTCTAGAAATAATTATTAAAAAATACTGACCTCAAACATTTGAGCAGTAGTATATACTGAATATATCTCTATATTTATATTAGTTTAAATATAAACAAATTTTCAATGTATTCCCAGTTTTAAATTCCAAGTTTTTCAATGTGGTCTCAGATTTTTGTACCCCACTGTACTTCACAGTAGCGTGGTATTTCCATCTGATACATCACTGTACCACGGTACAACCAGAATATGAAAATGAAGATACAAAAAAATCATATAATTTGTTTACAAGCTCAAAATAAAAATGTAAAAAGTGTAAATTATGGAGGACTTAAAAGGAACAAGGTATTGTTGGGGGAAAAGAAAAGAACTACAGTTCTTAATTCTCATATTTTCTGCTAAACAGTTTCCCGTCTTGCATTTTCTTCCCCCCCCCCTCCACTTTCTCTGTTCTCCTGCCTGATAATTGCCTCATTGACTGTGGAGGAGGATCAAAGGGCAGCCTCAGTCGTGTTGTGGCAGAAAGCGCAACAGTGCACGGGAGTTTAAAGCATCATATGTCGCAGGCTGACACTGCCGTGCTCAGATTAGCCCTGATTCTGACACATGAATGCCAGAAGGCTGTGTGACTGTCAGTGATGCATCCCTGCAGCAAATGATCTCCAGCTGAGTTTTTCAAAGGAACCGACATTAATCTGCTCTAAGAAACATCGCATTAATTCTTCCCCTCATTCCTGAAGTAGTGTGGATGTAATCCTTTCACTGTCATTTTGCTCTGCCACGTATTTGATAGTTCTTAGTTTATTTGAGCTGGCAAATTTAAAGTTTGTTTTGGTCTTTTTAAGTATGAGGCAAGTTTCTAATCAGGAAATATGTGCTCTTAGATCTTGTGCCTATTTATGACAGTCTTAGTAAGAAGTTCTTTCTGGGGTCTCAGTTCATATTTTTTTTTATTTTTAGTGGAAAGCTACATGTTGACTTCTGCTAATTGACCATCTTAATTCAAACAAAATGGGCTTTGTTCCAGGAAAAACCTAGTGAACTGTCTGCTACCATTTACATTGGCAGCTTCTGAAAGTGACTGATTTCAAACACCCCACATGGACAGCATGTTAACGACCACATAAGAGACTTATTCCATTAGTCTAGTGGTTCTCAACAAATTTAAGCTGAGGCTCAAGATTAAAAGTATTTAAATTATTAATCGATTTTTATTATCATATGCATTTGAGTCACAGCTTGAGGTTCAGGCTTATTTGTTCATTAATGAAGTCATCAGCGACTAGTCAACGTCGACTCAATTTTAATCATGTAAATGGCGACTTTAAAAAATCTGAAGTTGTTTAAAGGGATAGTTCACCCCAAAATGAAAATTATCCCGTGATTTGGCGCAAGTCAACTTGAGCAGTATGCGTACGGTCATCCGCCGGAAGCTAGTTATTTGAATTAATAAAGTTTTAAATATGGATATTTTTCTTACAAAAACCCATCACTTCACTTCAGAAGGTCTTTATTAACCCACTGGAGCCGTATGGATTATTTTTATTATGGATAGATGCATTTTTTTTTTTTGGCTTCAAAATGTGTCCCCCCATTCACAACCATTATAAAGCTTCAAGGAGCAAGGATATTTTTAAATATATTTCCGATTGTGTTCGTCTGAAAGAGGATAGTCATATACACCTAGGATGGCTTGAGGGTGAGTAAATCATGAGATAATTTTAATTTTTGGGTGAACTAACCCTTTAACCCCTACTATATAGAACATACTTTTTTAATAGTTTCAAAATAAATTCAAATTTAAATGTAGTACCTACTCAGACAGTATGCGATTTCGGATGCAGCAAATGTGCCTTTGAAGGCACACCATTTGTTTTGGGTCTGTTTTGCTTACTAATGCTGTCTAGGTAGGCAGCTAACTAGGTATTGGAACATAGCTATAGACAGCAGATATTAAAAGATTTTTACTATGTTTTATGATTTTTTTTTTTTCTTCCCAGTCCAGCCTCCTCACAGCAGTGCAGTGGCAGCAGCGCAGCAGGGCGGTTACGAGATCCCAGCTCGTCTCCGAACCCTCCACAACCTGGTGATCCAATACGCCTCACAGGGCAGGTATGAGGTAGCCGTTCCTCTCTGCAAACAGGCTCTGGAGGATCTAGAGAAAACATCTGGACACGATCATCCCGATGTAGCCACCATGCTGAACATTCTCGCCCTTGTTTACAGGTCAGAAAAGAACTTTATATATTGGTTAACTGTCCGCTCAGCAGACTTTACTGTACAATTTTCAGCATGTTGGTCCTGCTCATTTATGTACACTACCATTCAAAAGTTTGGGCTCAATAATTTTTTGAAAAATTACTACTTTTATTCAGGAAATTAATCTATTTCAAATAATTGCTGTTTTTGAACTTTCTATTCATCAAAGAATCATGAAAAAATGCATCATGATTTACACAAAAATATTAAGCAGCACAACAATGCTTTCAACATTGATAATAATAATAATACATTAATAAATTACATTTTAATATATATTTAAATAGAAACATTTATTTTAAATTGTAATAATATTTCACAGTATTAGCGTTTTTACTGTTGTCGATCAAATAAATGCAGCCTTGGTGAGCATAAGAGACATTCCAAAAACATTAAAAAACTCTTCGTTCAAAAGTGATGTAGTTTGTTTCATGTTAAATACTTTGTTCTATCACAACTTAATATGCAGCAGCGCTTTAAGTGGAAAAATTCCCTATTGAATCTCTAATGTATCTTAAACCGCAGTATGGTATCAACAAGTGCTTTAAACAAATGGGCTGAGAACCTCATTTTCCATAGCTTTTGTTGTAAACTATGGTAATATCCGGCTCACAAGCCGTTGGGATATTCAGCTATTGTGCCACCACCCTGTTGCCATGGAAACAGCTTCTTGTGAGAAAGACCTTTGTTGCACAACGAGTCGCAATAGATTGATGTGAAAGTGTTTTCTGCTCTCCAGGGACCAGAATAAATACAAAGAGGCAGCAAACCTCCTTAACGATGCATTGGCAATTAGAGAGAAGACCCTGGGCAAAGACCACCCTGCGGTAAGAACTGGTCCTGCTCTCATCAGTGTGCTCTCCACATTACAGGGAAAACAGTACAAACAGTCCGTCTGTGCTGTGTGTGAGTATATTGTGTGTATTGAAATAAGCGGCACAGACTGCTGAAGTTTGAGTTTGTCATGTGAAGCTTGTGTCTTACCCTCTCATCAGGACCAGCGTCCCACAATTCTCTGCAGAGGTTAGATGCTTTAACACCTTTTATAGATCTGTCTTCTGTTTCGTACTTTATCTTCTACCTGGCTGTTTCCTAAAACTGGATGATATATGCTGAATATTCACAATATCTTTGTGATGATTTTCTGGGTGATATGAAATTAAACAACATTGTGAATATAATGACTTTAATGCACTTTTCAGACTGGTTTCACAATCCTTCCTCGTCTCACAACTTGCAAGTGTGTTAAGAACGAAATTTTATTACTTTAATATTTACCATCTCTGATTTAAACTTGCTGTTAGAATTGGCCAATTTGATTCATTTCTGTAAATTAATTTCAGTTTAATATTTTTGTATCAATAAACGGATAAAAAAAAAAAAATGTATTATTGTTTGCATTATCAAATAAGTTGTGTAAGGGTCAATGACGTGACGGGTCATTTTTTTTATTGAATCCAAAAGGTTTTAATTATATTTTACTACATATAAAGGTATTAAGTGTCAAAAGGTCATTCGGTTTAACCATCCAGAGGCCAATACAGCCATTTCATTTGTGGTTAACATATCTTAAAATGTAATAAATGTGTGTGTGTGTGTGTGTGTGTGTGTATATATATATATATATATATATATATATATATATATATATATATATATATATATATATATATATATATATAATTTTTTTTTTTTTTTTTTATTCTGGCATGAATTTATAACATCATATATCAACATAGTGCAAAATGGTATTAAAATTGATGTGACATGGTTCAGACACCTGCAAAGGACCACATGGTCGTGAAGCAAACTAACTCTCTTTTAACTATTTGAAAAATTCATGTTTTCACTTGCTCATACGCATGTCCCGAAACATCAGGTCATTCGGTACAACCGCTATAAAACATGGAAAATGTTGTAATATTTTAAAAACTTGTACTAAATATAAAATTTTTGATTGTCCTCTTGCTAGCTAGCTAGATATCAGCCTGTTGGCATAGTTTCAAAATATCGTCATTCGGTCTAACCAAAAGTGTCATTCAGTAAAACCGAAATTTTGGTTAAACTGACTTTTTGGTGCCAAATTTTGTCCATCTTGTAAAAAATGACAAAAGCAGCGTTAATTGATTATAAAAACCGCATAATCTCATTGTTAACGCTTAATAAAAATTAATTATATCTCCATTATGTTTTTTTTTTTGTTTTTTTACACTTTTAACAGCCTTATTCATCAATAACCCATAAACATTATGATTAAATATTATTATTATTCATGGTGTTAATTTAGTGGTAAAACAGTGCGGAAAAAACGGCTTGATTCACTTTTTTTCTTCCTTTTTTTTTTACTTTGTTTTAGTGCTTATATTAAACAGAGAAACCTTCATTTCATCAAATAGCTGTTGCAGCCAAATACTAGATTCAAACTGATAGAAAAAACAACCCTTTTTCAGAATAAATATGTAAATATAGAGAGATGAATATAAATATCTAATATCATCACAAGGCCAAAAAATATAAATTTGCCCTTTCCTTTTTACTTTTTCTCACTCTTGCTGTCTGTCACACACGTATGTGTCTCACATGCACTGAAGTATCTTAATCAAAAGTTGATCAGAACACATCTGTCACAATGCACAGGGTGTATATGCGTGTTAATCTGCCAACACTAGGAAAATTTGACCTTGATCGGATTTCCATCAAGTAATCATTTTCTGTAAGATGAAATGACTAATTGTATATAAATGATTGCACCAATTCAGAATCATTGATGGGTTGAATGAGTTTGAAATATATCTGTGTATATAAATATATGTGTATGTTTTCCTGTGTATGCAGGTGGCTGCCACTCTGAACAACCTGGCCGTTCTTTATGGCAAACGAGGGAAGTACAAGGAAGCAGAGCCTCTGTGTAAAAGGGCACTGGAGATCAGAGAGAAGGTGAGTCAGAGGTCAAATTAATGAATTATGTGTATGACTTTGTGATAAATTTGATCTTTAAATCTTTCCCAACCGGTTTTGCATCTCAAAACATAACTCACATTCTGAGTTCTGTGCATCACCTTACTCTCTCCCTCTCTTTCATTCATCCCTGTGTGTTTCAAAGACGAAAGAATAAAGCATCCATTCTTGAAAGCTCTGACTTATTTTAGGCTCAGGAGAGATGTGGAAAGACTCTTAAAACATTTATCTTCTGAGCTCTAAGGGTGTGTTCACACTTGTAGTTAGGTTCTCGTAGTTCTTTTGGTCTGGACAATACATTTAGTCCTGGTTCGCTTAGCGTTCACACTGTCATTTTTAATACCGAACCTAAAGATACAAAAAAAAAAAAAAGTATTTGTGACGGAACTTAAAGAACATCCAAAAGCAATGCTGTGTTCTGGGCTAAATGCACTTGTATGTGTGTACGTATGATGGTATTTTGATCAGCTGAGAACTTTAGGACTTACTATTTTCGTCTACATGGAGTTTTATTATGATATTGTTCTTCCGTAGTTCTCTTCACACTTTTTTTTCTTTCCCCCTTATCCAAATATACCACATTGCAGAATAACACACCTGTACAGATGAGAATGGTGTGCTTAGACACTATTCCCACTCCCTCCTGTGGCGCCACAGATTTATTTCGATCTCTTTATGTAGAGCGTTCTTCTAAGCCTGTGTGATAAAGCTCTTACTGCAAGTCTTGAGAGTCTTACTCAGAGTGCTGCGTCTCACACATGCAGAGCTGAGAGAAAGAGCTTAGACAATCTGCTGAATTCAAACTCTCGTCGCTTAACTTCTGCAGACATATTGTCCTTTCTATTGCGGTATGACCAAAATCTTACACTACCGTTTTCTACAGAAGAAATTAATACTTTTATTCAGCAAGAATGCATTATATTGATCAAAAGTGACAGTAAACATTTATAACATTACAAAAGATTTTTATTTAAAATAAATGCTGTTTTTTTTTTTTTTTTACTTTCGCAACTGTTTTCAACATTGGTACTCAAGAAACATTTCTTATTTATATCAAAGTCAGCATATTAGAATGATTTCTGGGTTATGTGGATCATGTGACACTGAAGACTGGAGTAATGATGCTGAGAATAAGCTGTCATCACAGGGAAAAAAATCATTTTAAAATATATTAAAATAGAAAACACACGTATTGTACATATAATGGTATATATCACAATATAGTTTATCTGTTGTTTATAAATTAGCTTATTTATTATAGTTTATTAGAACAGTTTGTTTTATGGTTCAATGGCGTGACACAAATTTTTTTTTTTTGTGTCCATATGGTTTAATTAAATTTAAAAGGGTTAAAATTTCTAAATAAATTAGCAAATTACTTGCATACATTCACTTTTTTGAGGACCAAGTCTGTTTTAATTCATTTTGAGAGAATATGTGGAGGATGATTTAAAAAATGTCAATTTGCTGTAACCGTAAAAACTTTGTACCAAATAATTGATCTTGTTTAAAAAGGTGAAATTCTCAATAAAAAAAAAACACTTTAAAATAGTTCCAAATAGTAGGTTAGTTTATATTACATCTTTAATCAGCATCATAAACTATGGATATTTGACTAAATTGGCCCCATAACAGAAAGGCTTGTAATAGGAGTCAAATTGTGTAACCGGTTATACCATTTGACATTTCAATTTAAAATCAAATTTGACAGGCATTATCATGGACACCTATGTAAGCACATGGCCTTGTTGGGAATATTTAAAAAAGTTAATACTCATGTCACATGATTCTTGCACAATTTTAACAAAATGGCTCTTTGAAAGGTCGTTACGCCACCTTGACACTTCAGGAACTTGACTTGACTCACATGATTCCCCAAATTAATTTTAATATCCAGAACAATGGTGTTCCATTTACTTTTATTTACTGAGAATTATTATTGAGAATTTATTTATTGAGAATTTCACCTTTTTTAAACGAGATCAATTATTTGGTAAAAAGTTTTGACGATTACACCACATTGACATTTTTTGCAATCATCCCCCAAATATTCTCTCAAAATGAATTAAAACCAGAAATTTTAGACTTTGTCCTCAAAAAAGAGAATGTATGCAAGTAATTTGCAATTTTTTTAAAAAATTTTTAACCCTTTTAAATTTAACTAAACCATATGGACACAAAAAAAAAAAAAAAATAGCGTCACGTCATTGACCCTTATAAGATGTTATTGACAATTTTTCTGTAATAATATTGCTGCTGGCAGAGTTTTATAAAAGCCTTTTTGGGGGTTTTAAGCATCATGGTAGATTCACTTGAAGCACATGGTATCTGTTGTCATACTGCTCAGGCCTTATGTATTACTTCTGAAACTGATGTTGGTTTGGATAAAGAATAGCGATAGTGTTGGCAAAAGTTTTTTTTCAACTTCAAAAAACATTGAATCACAACCCTAGCATGCAGACGGTCACAGAGCCCCTCGCTGTGAAGAGTCAATATCTCTCAACATGAGCATGAACAACAATTGAGAGGTAAAGAGACAAACACGGCTGCTCATTGTAATTAATCAATAAAATCCCCCTTAAGGCCTGCCTTTTATGAACAGAGATAGAGACGGCTAAGAATGAAGTCAGGAATCATTTAATTTCAAACATATTTCAAATCAGCAGTAAAATCTAATGACATTAGTATTGTAAATGCTGCTTTTGCTCAAATCACTCTAAAAAAAAAAACACCTTTGTTTTTTAGACTGGTTCAATTCATTTGCATGCACTTTCTAGAGCAGTGGTTCCAAAAATTTTTCTGCTAGACCCCCTTTTGTAGAGAAATATTTTCAAGCCCCCCACATAAAGACTCAGGCATAACCTTGCTTGCATTTATTTGAAACATTGTAATAAATACAGTACTACAACTTTTCAACTTAAACAGGCTTCTCTTTGTTTTCATGATGTGAAGTATCTAAGTGGCATCTTAATTTATTCTGCTTCATACTGTCAGAAGCTAATATTCTGAGGCGCACACAACACACCGTGGTTTCTCTTTATTACCCACAATTGTACTGGTGAATCCGAGGGCTGTCTGGACGTGACAAAGCAAATGTTGCAAATCCATTTGTCCTTTGTGTCAGAAGTTGCGCGAGTGTTTGTAGTATGTCAGAAATAGAACGGGGCAACAGTTAATTGTCGGAAATTTGTCGCATCGCGCCGACGTTCAAAACATCAATGCTCATGTAGAATAACAATGTAAAAGAAGAAGCGCTGCAAAAGATGTGAGACACATGCACAATGGTCAAACACGTCCATCTAGCACGTTTACAAAGAAAAACAATGCGTTTTTGCATTCCAAATTCCATTGTTTTTCTTTGTAAACGTGCTAGATGGACATGTTTGACCATTGTGCTTGTCTGTGTGAATGGCCCAAGATATGTTTAAAAGATTAACTTTTTTACTTGAGCGCCACATTTTTAGAACCCTTTTACAAGCGAGCACAGTGGTCAAACACTTCCATGTTTACATAGAAAAACAATGGAAAAGCAGTGCAGTGACTGCAAAAGGGACCATTTTAATTGGTAGGTGGGACTTCCATTCCTACAGCCACCATAGTAAGCATTACTATACTTAACCTCTCCAAACAGCTTAAAAACCTGGTCATCCTCTCTCTGTAGGTGGGTGTATACTGCTACAATCAGTGTAACACAGATAAGGCAGCTGAATAACAGGGTATGTTTGTGTTTGTGTGTCAGGTGCTGGGGAAGGACCACCCTGATGTTGCTAAGCAGCTGAATAATCTGGCCTTGCTGTGTCAGAACCAAGGCAAGTATGAAGAGGTGGAGTACTACTACCAGAGAGCCCTGGAGATCTACCAGACCAAACTGGGCCCTGACGACGCCAATGTGGCCAAGACCAAAAACAACCTGGTACAAACACACTCGCACTTCACACCCTCCATTCATTTAACTAGCAAACAGACCTCCATTTGTGGAGTTATCTGAGCATGTTTAGAGAAAAACAAAGCCTCCAGTATACACTGTCAGAGATAAATAATGGATTAACTTGGCAATCAAATATCCCATTAGAATAACGCAGATTCAATTTGAAATGATCTTCTGTCTGGTCAGTTTTTTGATTAATATTAAGAAATGTATCCATATGCTGTGGTGTCTGCAATGTTACTGCTGTATTTCTGTCATCTCAGCAGATTATACACATCAGATATGGCTCATTGTGCTTTTGGTGTAATGGAAAAAGCTTTTAGAGTAAATAGTCCTGCTCAGACTAAAACATATTTCAGCAATGGAGACCCTAAAGGGACATGGTGAAGGAAAAAAATATGAGATGGGAGGAAAAGTTATAAGTCAGTGCTTTTGCGTTCTCACAAAAGTTCTGCGTTCCCCCGAGAAACTTTGCGTTCACTCTCAAAATGTGAAACTGTGTTCGATCGCAAAGAACACAAACATTTTGCGAGTAAATGCAAAGTTTCTCAAAGGGAGCGCAAAACTATTGCGAAGGAACGCAAAAGGATTGAAATATATTTTTTCCATCACCATGTCCCTTTAGGGGCTCTGTATTCAGCAGACTGATGTTTAGGGTTTATGCCAGCAATGATTAGATATAGAGTATATCAAACATTGATATTTATCAGACAATTATTGATCAAATTAACAACAAATGCAATCAAGCACAAGCACCAAAGGTTGATGTATTTAAAATTAATTAGTTGCATTTTTATTGTATTGTAGAGTCTAACTTTTTTCTGCACATAATATAGTCCATAAATATACTTAGTCAAATGTAATCTAGATAAATTGTTAAAAATGTTCAAATAAGTACATCCCTGTTTCTGACCCATTTCTCTCTTTCTCAGGCTTCATGCTATCTGAAACAGGGGAAATTCAAGCAGGCAGAGACTCTATATAAAGAGATCCTGACCAGAGCCCATGAGAGAGAGTTTGGCTCTGTAGATGGTATGTGTTTTTTTTTTTTTTCCTGACCTAAGCATTTTCACAATACCTTTTTTGCATTGTTCTCTATGGAATATTTAAATGTGCTCTACACTATTCTACTTAAAACTAAACCTCACAAACTTTCTGAGCAGGGTTTGTACAGTCAGCAGCAGCACAGCTTACCACACTGGAATTTTGCAGAATTCATAGTGAAGCTTAACATGCTCCTTACGGCTGGAGGATATGCTATTCATTCATTATATATGTGTTATGACTTTGCTAGCAATATAAAAATGAATCATCTTTGTGAAAATGGCAATATTTGGCCATTAAGTTTCCTAAAGATTGTGCCATTAGACTAATTTTGCAATTATGAGATCGCTTGCAGCTTCTAACCATGATAGTGCTCAGTCAGAAATGTTTTAATATTGTCTATAATTTTTTTAATACTGTCTCTGTTTAATATTGCTCACAGTGTGGTATTTTTCATACACTGCCTTTCAAAAGTTTGGGGGTCGGTACGATTTTTTTATTGTTTTTGAAAGAAGTCTCTTATGCTCACCAAGGCTGCATTTATTTAATTAAAATTACGGTAAAAACTAATATTGTGAAATCATATTAATTTAAAATAACTATTTCTATTTGAATATATTTTAAAATGTAACTTTTTCCTGTGATGGCAAATCTGAGTTTTCAGCAGCCATTACTTATGATGCTTCAGAAATAATTCTAATATTAAGATTTGGTTTAAGATTTGGTGCTCAAAAAAACATTTCTTAGTATTATCAATGTTGAAAACAGTTATGCTGCTTAATATTTTTGTGCAAATCGTGATCGATTTTTTCAGGATTCTTTGAAGGATCGAATGTTCAAAGGAACAGCATTTATTTGACAGATATTTTGTATGATTATAAATGTTTTTACTGTCAGTTTTGATCCATTTAATGGCAATTTCTTTTAAAAAAAATCTTACTGACCTCAAACTTATGAACAGTAGTATGTATTAACATGTTTTAATTAGAAACATACATAAATATTGGTAAATGTTGCTGTGAGATTTATTGATTGTCAGTGGCTGAAATATATCCATATATACAATATTTATATCACCCAGTCCTAATGTACACGCACTTTCAAACTCCTTTTTGTGACTATAGTTCTTTTATCTTCTTTCCTTCTCTTACACGCTCACACACTCTCTCACACACACACACTCACACACACACACACACACACACACACACACACACACACACACACACGCACACACACACTGGCAGGAAGAGATGTTGATTAATTTGTGAAGCTCTAACCAAGAGCTCAGTTGTAAGCTAAAAGCTCCCACTGTTTCTGTCAGTGAACTCACTGGTTACCTCAGGCACTGGAAAAACACCATCACTCATTATATTGAACTTAATGGCTAGGAATGTGTTTGGGCTTGAAGTGATGTTGTCCTCTGTTTCCCCCCTGCAGATGAAAATAAACCCATCTGGATGCATGCAGAGGAGAGAGAAGAGCAGAGCAAGGTGAGGACAAGTCAAGTGTCACCGGATAAGAGTAATGTTTATACTGTGTATTAACATTGAATATCAGCACTGTCCAGATGGTACTTTCACTGTTTTTGAGAGTGCATTTCTAAGTGCTTTCTGTGTTTCAGGGCAAGCAAAAGGATGGCTCTCCGTTTGGAGAGTATGGTGGCTGGTACAAGGCCTGTAAAGTAGACAGGTCAGATATTCCCTCATCTGCTGCATGCATTCATACAAATATACACATTTTGCATAGCCTCAAGATTTTACAGTCTTACCGCTGCAGCATCACAATGAAATGTCTTCCTGTCTGAATTTTGCTGCCTGCAGCCCCACTGTGACGACCACGCTGAAGAATCTTGGCGCTCTCTACAGGAGACAGGGCAAGTTTGAGGCTGCAGAGACCCTGGAGGAGGCGGCTCTGCGCTCCAGAAAACAGGTGTGTGTGGTCTGTTGGTGAAATACAAATGGGTCAACCTTAAATTGACAGCTGTCACTCAGGATTCCATTGGTTTTTATTAAGGTCTTATAAAGGTTTAGCTTGTTGTACTGCCAGGTGCTTAAAGCTTTCTATAATGCTATCACAGTCAGGAAGCTTATTTGGTTGCATAATTACGTAAAAGAGTATTTCCTTAATGGGAGTTTGCACGCTTTGCATTTGCATTTTACATATACTACCATTTAAAAGTTTGGGGTCAGTAAAAAGAAAGCTTTTTTAACATATATATATATATATATATATATATATATATATATATATATATATATATAATATTAGTATTTTGTTGAATATTATGTAATAATATTTTATTTAATATATATTTTTTAAAATTTTAAGGTTCTCTAGAATATAAAGTCACTATAAATTTCCATAAATATGAAGATAGGTTGTAGGTCAAAGCTGATTTAAAAAAAAAAAAAAAAAAAAATTTGGCTCAGATCATATTTGTTAATTTTCACTGCGTTTTCTCATCTGTCTTCCTGCAGGGTCTGGACACGGCGCATAAGCAGCGTGTGGCGGAAGTGCTGGGAGACCCTGAAGTACGAGAGAAGCAGCGGAGCCGTGAGAGCCTGACCTCTGACACGGTGAAGTACGAAAGCGGCCCTGACGGAGGAGAGGAAGTGAGTATGAGCGTGGAGTGGAACGGGGTAAGTACAGTACACACCGCCCAAGCCCTCACACACTACAATGTCCCATGGGTCCCACGAGTCCTGGCAGGCATAAATATACAGTGAGAGGATAGTGATGTAGGGTAGCATGTAATTCTGACCAGACAAGACACAATGATTCCCTCATACATCCACCCCACCTCACATCCAGAATTAGATTACATTAAGAATAATGCATTCGGATGTGTGCCAACGCATTGATCAAACTCTATTTAAAACAGGAGCATGAATCACTGGAAGCAGATCAAACCTGAAATCAGATGCAGTTAATTTTATTATAACAGTGGCTTGTATGGAGTTTAGTATCGAAAGTATGAAAGTAACCTTCAGCACTATTGCTCTCAAAGAGCAGCGTGTTAAATTTGCATTGGCCTGTTTAAATAGTGTTAAATTGAAGTTACTCTTTATACTTTCTGACTCCATACATTGTTGCAGTCATAGTCCTCATGCTGATTGAGTGTCTAATTTATTTGCCATGTAGTGCTTTATAGTGGCCTGACTTGAAAACCTATTAACACTTTCAACCATGAATTAACTCAAAAATGACATTATATCCATTGAGATTGTTTTATACACACTGTTTATATTTAGTACATATTCTTTATACATAATGCACTACCAGTCAAACGTTTGGACACGCTTATTTTGGACTGAATTTATATATGATTTAACAAAAAAATTTTGATTTAGAGTCTTATACTGAAGTTTCTTGAAGTTGTAGATGTATTTTAGATGCATTTAGATGTTAATTATAATGTTACTATATATATTTATAATAATAGCAATAAATTATTTATTATTCAATTTTATACAATTATTTTAATAATAAATGTAATATGTTATATTATTAATATTAATGATAATCATTATTATTATTATTAGAGTTGTCCAGACCTTTAAGTGGTAGTGTATTCATAAACAATTTATATACTAAAAAAGTATCAATATTTGATACTGTTTTATTCATATAAGTGAATTATTTTCGTCTTTCATTGTATTTTATAAAATATATGTATATAAAGGAAAAACATGTCTTTAAACAAGAGCAAAAACCATTATTTATTGATATATCTATGGTCTCTAAAAATTGCTAAGCAGGTGGGCTGCAATATTGAAATAATTCTCATGCATTTGCAGTTTAAATCACAGCTTGTCTTTTAAACACACTCAATCCTCAAATTAACAATTTCTTATGTGCCAGATACAATGAATTGTTTAAAAATATTCCACAAGTTTAATGAATGATCCGAATCATCATAAATCTAAGCAGAACTCATTCATTAACTTCCTCTTTGTAGCTGTTCATTAGATGAATATGAACTCCTTCTCTTCTGTAAGGCAGATGTTTCATAGCTGCTGTTTTGATCATCACACCTCTGCTGTAGTCTCTCTGCAATTCTGAGTCACAACATTTATGCTGCCGTAGCAACAGTAACCGTAGCTCCAAGACAACCAATCAGCATCCCCCTTGGCGAGAACCCGCCCCCCAGATTGTGGGAGGCTCCTATCAGATTCATCGAGCTGGTTTGGCTGTGATCTCATTCACCTGAATTTTCCTTCCCTGTCTTTCTTGCTTATATGTCCTTGTCTCTTTCTCTCGCACACATATGACCCAGTACTTCACTATATGCTGTACTGTTATGTTGTAAATCTCTTTCTCAAACATGAATTTGTTTTCTTACAGGCACTCACATAGACGCATAACATAAAATCAGCAAGGTCTCACATTCACGTGCTTGTTGGGGTCACACAAACAAATATGTTGGCGTGGGCTGTGTGTTCTGTACTCCTGGTGTGTTTTTTCTGATTTGTCTCATTGAATGCATGCTCTAATCCTATTTGTGAATGCGTGTTTGTTTGTACACTTAAAATATCCTCTCGCTTTTACCTCTTGCCAGCTCATTTTGTGCTATTGTCCTCATCTATCCGTATCCCTCTCCCAGTCAAATCTGAGGTCCATAATGTATCAGCTTGCTCAAATCAATGGGACCTCAGGGTTGATAGTGTGCCATTTTTAGACCTTGCTCAGGGTTGTAGGAATAGTCATGGAAAACAGCCTGTGGCTTTGCCCTCTAAATGAGACTACTGTGTGGAATTTATTTCGGTCAGCCATTTTACTCAAAACAAGCACATGATCCCATGTGTGATCACAGCGGCACAATATTTATGTTCTTTGTTTTGTTCCAGCTTTCATTTGCTTTGTTTATGCCCCTGTGAGTTGCTGTAGTCTTCTGAGGAGTATATTATTGCCGCAATCCATTCACGTTCCCTCTTGACTTAATAACACATACTATGCGTAAATGCAACATTTTAATACATTTGAACGACATTTGAATATAGACCAATGCCAAAAACCTGGCAAATACATTGATTATTTGATCCACAAAAGCACATATATCAACCTAGTACCTTGTAAACTTTGTTAGAATCGGAAGTTAGCATCACCCTTGTTCCCTCGACAAAAAGCAGACAGGATTTTTTTCCATTTGCTTTTGGATTATTGCTGAAAATAAGCTCTGTGACCAACAAAAGTTTATCATTCTTACACGCTTTGTTCAAGACAGTCTTCATAAATGAACATAACTTTTATGATTTTTGAAATTTTAAATACAATCACCAGAAGTAAAAAGCTAAATGTAGGCTATAAACGAATTACACCACGGTTGCATGACTTCAACTTCCACTAAGCGACCGACAACTTTCAATCTTTATTTAAAACCTAAATGTGGGAAAGTTTGAGTCAGAATAGTTTGCAATTTCACGAGAATAAACACAACGAGGCTGTAAAATGAGACTAGTGAGTAGATGCGTTTTTCTGTTCGGCGTGATGTTTAATGTCCCCAACAACCTCTTTAATCGTATTCAGCCACATGTTGCCCTTTTTAAGACAAGTAAAAGCTTTAAAAAGGGGGTATTAAGGATGCATTTTATGTCATAGGATAAAACGTGAACATATCTTGAGCTTGTGTTAACCACAGACATTATTTCAGGCATTTAACCAAAAACCCATTCAAAAAACCCATTGACTCCAAGACGATGGAACCATAAGTGCAAAAATGCTAACTCGTTTCTGGGTTGTTAAGGGGTCCTATCATGCTTCGTTTTTTTTTTTTTTTATAGATATTTTCAACTTTCTTTAGTGTGTAATGTTGCTTTTTGAGCATGAAAAATGTCTGCAAAGTTACAAAGCACAAAGTCACTTCAAAGGGAGTTATTCCTCCTTGAAATGCCTTAATTGTAGTCTTGAGTTTTCTTCTGTGAGCAAACGCGCCACAATATTCCTCATTTAAATAATTCCCACCCCAGGGCATAAAAAGGGACCGGGTTTGGTTGAGTTGCGTTAGTAGTGTGTTGTCAAAGAGACACTGTTTTTTTTTTTCTACCCCAGCTCAAGTCGTGCTTGCAAAGGTGGTTCGGGTTGATGAGCTTGTTCTAATTATCAGACTCTGGCTTGGGCTCGAAACTGACGCCATAATTAGTTTAGTTATATTAGTGTTTACAGCGCCTCAGGAAGCCTCCAGAGCTGATAATTGCCGGTTATGATGAGGGCCGTTACATTTCTGACAAGCTCTAAGAAGTAGGCCAATCACAACAAACTGAGTCCGGACCAATCAGAGCAGACAGTGGTTTTCAGAAGACGGGTTTTAAAGAAACCGAAACTAAAACAGCGTTCAAATAGAGGGTGAAAACAAGTGCTGCAACAATGTAAATTATAAGGTAAAAGGGAGTTTTTTGTTTTTTTTTTACTATTAAATGATGTAAACGTATTCTAGTAGACCCCATAAACAAAATTATGAACCTGTAAATGAGCATAACAGGACTCATTGCTGCAGAACTGCTGAATTTTGGATATTGCATGTCATATTTGCGAGAAGTATTCACTCATATTAAACTCTCCTCACCAAGATTCTATTCAAACTGTTACTTCACCATGACAGAAGCTGACCTGGAAGAATAAACTGACCATAGAAGAAAAAGTTTGCGCTAATGCTATAGTGCCCCTTGTGGCAACTCTGAGAATGCAGAGAGAAGAGTGTTCTGGTGTAACGGAGGCCAGCTAGTAAGAGCTGTGTGAGTAAACCTCACTCCCCTGGCCTCAAGAGGCACACTAGCGACCGATGCTAGAGGCTTCGGTCTTAGTGTCCTTGTTAGCGCTCTTGCCTTCCAAGCAGGAAATGCCAGTTCGAATCCGGCTCGGGGCGGTCTGAGTAGAACCGGACTGGTTACATGACCCGTGACCCAAATGGAAGTGAGGATTAGGGGGTGAGTGTAACGGAGATCAGCTAGTAAGAGCTGTGCGAACCGGAGGGGTTACACTGGCAAATTTCAGACCCCAATGGCATGAATTTGAGCATGTGTTCATTTGCTTGTGTACAGTATGTTTCAGGCCTTACTGCAATCTAACATTTTCTATATCTCTTGCTTTTTCATCTGTCTTTTTTCAGTGTCTGCACTTTCAATTTCAGTCTCCCTAATAATATAACATTGTCTCTGTTCCTCTTTCTCTATAACCTCTCTCCTCCTTGTGTACTTATTCTGCCTCCTCTTGCATTGCTCTTTCTTTCTCGTGTGGTTGGCAGGTATAACTCCAGATGCCTTGTTGTGGTTGTTGAACTTACCTTCTGCATGATGGATGCCCTCCTCACCCCCCTCTCCAGCTTTGATGTTTTTCGTCTCCTCTCTCCGAACGGCACCTTTCCTCCTCCTCCTCCTCCTGTGGGCATAAGTGGGCTAAAGCAGACCCGACCCAGGCCAAGTTCCTTGGCCTTTCCTTCTTGTCAAAGCTGAACTAAGTCTCTCTTCTATCCTGCAGCACTATAATAATCTGTCTGTCTGTAATATGCCCGTAAAGAGGTCTCTTCTTGTCTGTCAGTCTCTTTAACTGTTTGTCTGTTCATCTGGGATGTAAGCTATGCCACTATGTCTCTGTGTCTCTAACTGACTTCTCAGAGTCTCCTGCTGTATAAATCTCTTAGTAAACACACTGTTTTCCTGCTCAAATACTCCAGAGGGACTATCCTCCATTTTCCTTCCCATCTCTAACACTGACTGGAATTTTCGTCTCAGCTATATTTCGTCTCAGCTATAGTCTTAATATAGCTGCTTTGGTGTTTTTAAGCAATAGTTCACACAGGAATTGAGATTCTGTCATCATTTACTCACTCTCATGTCATTCCGAACCTATTTGCTGTTATGTTCTCCATAGTGACCATATCAGTCAAAAATAGTCAGTGACTTGCACTATATTGCAAATCTGTGTAAAAGAGCTGTGTAAAGAGAAAATACACATGCACATTTGGCACAAAATGAGATGATTCTTTAATGGAAAGCTGAGCTTAAACCTTAGTCGGAGTAGAAGTCATATTTAATTTGACAAATTAAAACAAACTCTACTCTGATTAATGTCTATGCTGTACATTTGACATACATCCTCCATAAAAACAATGTTCTGGGTTCAATAATAAGCTAAACCCGACAGCATTTCTGGCATAATGTTGATTACCGCAAAATAACTTCATCTTTTTCCTCAAATTTAAATTTTTAAAAAAGTAAAAATCATGCAGTAAATTGTCAAGCTTCCAAGTTTAATATAAATTCAGTTTGATTCAATATAATTGTGAAGAACTTTAAACATGTGGTCATACTTTTGAAACAATATTTATAGCTGAATTTATAAAAAATAACATTTTATTTGGCTATTATTTTGTCTTGTGGACTATATGGAAACATCTATTATGTGAAATAGCTAATTCAAGGCAGTGCTAAATAAAAAAGCAAATTGAAATCTTAAAGATCCTTTATATTTTCTTAAAATTATATAACAAAATAATATACAGTCAAACCGAAATTTATTTAGACACCTTGAACATTTCGTTCATTAATACAGTTTATTCACTATAGTTTAAAAAAAAAAATGGTAATAAAATATGACAAGATCTCAGAGTTAAACTGTGTCAGAAAAACTTAATCTTAATTATGTCAGATAACACTTAAGCAAAACAGGGTCAGGTCAAAGTGTCTGAATAATTTTTGGTTCCAAATTTTTAGCAATTTTACTGGTAGTCCACTGTATGAATAATTTTTGGGTATAATATGTCACAGTTTATTTAGCTATCCACTTACATAAATGAACTATAGTGTCCTGCACCCACTAGTAAAAATATATCAGAAATATCAAAAATGTCTGAATAATTTTTGGTTTGATTGTATTAAAACAAAACAAATAACCTGAGGTATGAGTCAGAATTATACATTGTGCTAATCACCATTATGCCAGAAATGCTGCAAATGCAGCTTCTCTTGTATCGACGCTAACATTGATTTAAGCTGCAGGTCCTGTTACACTTAATTCTCTCATTTCTCATTGGTTCCCCTCAATGTTTTGTAGTGCTGAGAGCCATTTGAACTTTGATCTGCTGTGTCTGAAAGTGAGCCCTGTAATGCTATCTCTCTCTCTCACACTTCCTGTACAGTGGATTAATGTGGCATGGTTGTGTTCTTCAGCATCTGTATAGTCCACTAAAACTTGCTTTCCACACACTTTTTCAAACCATTTCATATTGTTCATTATTGTGTGACATTGTACATAGTAGAACACTAGAGAAGGGAGATGGGTAGATGAGAAGAGAGGGATGAGATGGGACAAATAGAAGCATGTCTGTAGAATCTGATGCTCTTGTTTTCTTTCTTCTACTAACACGTTCTCTGGTGTGTTGCTGCATCTTGTGTCTTTCATAACTTCAAATAAAACTGACTTTGCTCACCACAGCCTCTGTCTGTGTTCTCCTTCTCTTTTGAAAGCATATGTGTGTTTTCCCAGTGAAATGTTTAAGCCTGATGTTGGTGTGGTTGTGAGCTGTAACTGCTTGTCTTTTTAATGGAGGTGGTTGTCATGATTTTTCTGGGTCAGTGTTGCATCTTCTTCAAACCTCTCCTTCCTCCCCCCTCCACCTCCATCAACCCCTCCAAAATCCTCATCGCTTTTCCAAGCCCCTGGATGAATAGCCAGGTTCAGGGGGTCAAAGGTGAGGGGTCGCAGCAGAAGAGACTGCAGCAGAGCAGGCTGTGGTAAAGATCGGAGGACGAAATGTATCGGGACCTACAGGGTTCATACTTTAATGGGAAGATTTCAAACCTGGGAACTTTAAGGAATTTTAAAATTTGGATTTTACATTTAGATTTCTATAGTGATCTTTCTAGAAATGCTCAGCTGTAAAATTAACTAGAAATTGTATAGAATTGTATAGTACAGTATAAGTCTGTATACAGTTAATTCTTTTAAAATAATTCTTTAACAATTTTTAATTATTATCTCGTAGTCATGAATAACTGGAAAATGTAACGGAGAGTCATTAAGAAATATTTTTTTGGAGTAGAGCATGAGAAAAGATTATTTATAAAGTATATTTTTTTCTTTCTTGAAAGATGAAAATAACAAATTGAACTGTGGTCATGTTTGAGCCATATTTAAGAGATTTAGAAAATAATGTTTTAGTTTAAAGGGCTAGCTCACCCAAAAATGAACAAATTTGCCATCATGTCCTTTCAAACCCGTAAGACTTTCATTCATCTTCAAAACACAAATGAAGATATTTTAAATGAAATCTGAGATAGACAGCTACAAAACTGACACTTTGTCTTTTCAAAAAGTTCATAAAGAGATCGTAAAACTAATCCATATGAATTGAGTGGTTTAGTCCAAATATTCTGAAGAGACTTGATCACTTTATATGATGAACATATTGAATTTTGGCTTTTATTTACATATAACCATTAATCAGCGAACATTAACAGAAGCTCAACCGAACCTGCTTGATGCGCGAGAACAAACCTCATTGGTTCTCGCACGTCAAGCAAACATGCTTGAGCTTCTGTTTACCACAACTGATGTGTGAGTTGATAAATGTTTATATGTGAATATAAGCCTTAATTCAATCTGTTCATCATATAAAGCAATCGTCTCTCTTCAGAAAATTTGGACTAAATTGCTCTTTTCACATGGATTAGTTTTACGATCTCTTTATGAACTTTTTGAAGCCTCAAAGTGGTAGTTGCGTGGACTGTCAATGGAGGGACAGAAAGCTCTCAGATTTCATTTTTCATGATTGCTTTTATATGTTCGTCATGTAACTATATGACTTAGAATGACATGAGGGTGAGTAATTTATGACAGAATTTTCTTTTTCGGGTGAATTATCCCTTTTAAACTAACATAACCATAACATTTCCAGATCCAGGTAAGTGATCATTGTGCTTGAGTGTGTTTGAGGATGAGCTTGTGACAAAGGACAGTGCCCTCTTTCACTAATGTGCAGTATGTGAATAAGTATGTGTGGTTTTAATGCTGCAGCCTTTCTGTTGGCAGGACGGCTCGGGCTCATTGAAGCGCAGCGGTTCCTTTAGTAAACTGCGGGCCTCTATCCGACGCAGCAGTGAGAAACTGGTCCGCAAGCTCAAAGGAGGAGGCTTACGAGAAAACGAACCCAAAAATCCTGGGTAACTATCACCACTTCCATCCCTATTTTCAGACCAAACCTCCCCTTTCCAACATCTCAAACCTTCCCATTTCGGACTGAACAATGGGTAGGCGAATATGACACCATCACCGTTAAACATTATACACTGGAATAGCAACTTGAATGACTATATGGTTTGAAAACTGGGAAAGGGGAATGCTCAATCATACTTTTGGGAAGACATTTTTAAAATTATTAAAATTGAGAACTCTGCAGTGAAGTAGATCTTGATGTGCAGGATTGAGCAGTTTAGGATCTCACAGGGACAGAATTACAATCAGTATTTCTGTCTGGAATGATGTCATTAGACATTCTAAAAAATAATTTAAATGTCATTGGAGTCATAGACTGTAAATATGGAGAGCATAAAGTGAATGTCCCAATCTGAATTACTCTAAACACTGGATGACACCAAAAAAAAAAAAAAGCTTTTCCTTTTAAAAGGGTTTATGGGACGGCTTTATAGAATGATCTCTTTAATGCGAGGAAGGCAGGTGGTTTACTACATGGAGATGGGATTTTGCACACTGTGATGACGTTATAATGAAGGAAAGTCCTCTGCTGGTATATGCAAAGTCTTTCTCTTTCACTACCCAGTTTTAAGTGGATGAAGGGATTTGCTTGCTTTATTAACTGGGCTGTATTTTTTTTTTTGCACATGTATAAACCTGCTTAACCCTGAATGACACATTGACATCTAACGTGACGGACAAATGACATTATGATGCAGTGTGTTCAGGACGGCTCACTGGGTTGCCTGTAGCATCTGATTTGCCAGATGTGACTAACTTTCTCTCCTTACCCTGTAAAATGCCATTTGTTTTTATTTATTCTTTGCATTTTAACTATATTTTCTGGTGTGTGTTATGATTACTTTGTTCATCTTTTATGCCGTTTTGCTCGGTGATTTTCTTGATGCCTTTTTGTGTCTGCTTGGATCTGTTTTTTATTTGAGGACTTTTATTACTTTGTGCTGTGTTGTACATTTGTTTAACTGAATAAACATTTCCATGCAAATTTGCTGTCTGCTGCATGCCTGTTTCCTCCATTTTCTGTCTTTTGGTTCCACTTGCGGTGTTATCCAATTTTTTTTTTTTAACCTCTTTTCTCATCTTTTACCTTCTGTCTACCAACTCCCTGGCAAACATCTTTTTACTGTCCCTGTACAATGGACCCTTTTCACAGACTGTGATGATGAACCCCAGAAACATGAAAAGGGTCTGTTGCAGCTCCTTTTTGGTGTCTGTTTAGTGTATATAATTTGTCCAATGTTTGTTAGAAAATCACCCTTTTCAGTCTTAAAAGAATAGTTTACCCAGAAATGAACATTTTGCCTTCATATACTCACCATCATGTCTTTCCAAACCTGAATGATTTTCTCCAAACGCCAACAAAAAATAAACATAAAGTAACTCTAAAAGTGGTCCAAAAGTATTCTAAATTCATACAACAGTTTTGTGTGAAAAACACTGAAATTGAGATCATTATTTACAAAGTAAAAATATCATATTCTGCCCTTCATATTCAAACTGGAGTGTAGTATTCAGTTACAATATATGCAAAAACCAATTGCGTGTTGGCATCAATGATGTCAAACTTGGTGTAATGCTTTTATTCACCATTTATAAATTTGAATGTGGAAAATAGAAATACAGGTTTGAAACAACATGAGGGAGAGTAAATACAGACCCCCATCAGAGGATTGGACTGAAATAACTCAGCAGTAATATTACATTTAAACTTTTTTTATTTTGTATGAGAATATTTATCTGTGAGTAATGAGAGAAGTGTCAAAAACAGGTGGCAGATGACTAACGTAACACACAGTGGCCACGTACACACTGTAAAGTTATAGGAGTGACATTTAAATACTGGAGTGAATTCCCAAAATTGTCGCTTTGTGTGTGTACGGAGAACGACTCGCTCCCGAAATGGCGATGATTGATGCGTGATAACCACAGCAACATTCTAGCATCTCTAAGTAATATTACAGCGACTGAAGAGATATTAACATAACAACTTTTTAGTTTTGTTTAAGTCTGTAAGGCTATTTTATGCAGCACCCTCTTTTAAGTGTTGCCATGTCCACTTATTATAAGTATTTTCGGGCTGCTTGTTTGGGTTTGGCGCATAGAGCGATCCAGTTTATGGCGTTTTTAAAGTGGACAGGTGCTGGTCATGATATTTCGGTCTTGTTCTCAATAATAAAGCATTTGGATTTATTTTTTTATTATTATGGGCTTGTTCTTGAATGAGTCAAAGCTTGTACCTTTATCCCTATGGGGCTTTTTTTTGCACCGCATATACAGAAGAGAGACACATCCATGATGCATGTTTAAATACATTATTAACTAGTTGTTCAGTTCGGTTCAATACCCACTGCATAGAATTTTTGTAAATGCAATCACTCCTGTAAATTAGAACAGGATTAAGCACTAAATGATTTATCTGCATTGTGTACATGGCCAGTATGTCATTGCATGTCTTTCCACTGTGGTGTTTTTATCTTAGTCCACATTATAAAGTAACATCATTGAGTGAAAGTTGCTTTTCCATGTTTTAACCCACACATTCCCATCCCTCCGTGACCCCTCACACCTGCCCTTTGACCTAACTGACGTGCTTGCATGTGGCTCTCTCGGATGCAGCATGAAGAGGGCCAGCTCTCTTGGAGTTCTCAACGAGCCGGATAAACCTGTGGGAGAACTCAAAGTAAGACAACATCTTTCTTTCCTGCTCTTTCTCTCTCCTGACAGCTTTCTCCTCAGTTTCCAACTCAGTCTGTTCTTGCTGTCTGTCTCCATCTTGTACATGTTTATCTTTCTGTCTCTCAATTCCTCCTGCTCTCTTTATTTTTTCTGGCCCATCTGTCTAGCACTTTACTGTCTTTCAGTCTCACACTGTTGGACTCTTTTGGGGGCGTCTATTATCAACACACCCACAGCTCTATCATTACCATATTAACTCACATTAATTAACTGTATGTGTGAGATCTCACAGCGGTCACAGACTAACACATCTGATTATGTTTGTTAAAATCCCCAGTAATAACTACTGATGGTCTTGTGTTATAAGCAAACACTTTGTTAGGAAAAAATCCTGAAGTTCAGCTAATACATTGATCAGTGTATTTATAATACCTAAAGAGATGCATATAGACACCTCAACAATAGTATTTCACATTATCTTTTTTTTTTTTTTTTTTTTTTTTCCCAGTTCTTTGGTGTGAATCTATAGAGTCTTTAAGGACACTATGAAATGAAATTTTTGTGAGTTTTAGTCCATGTAAGCTTTTCAGCTATCTATATGCTAACCAGTGTTGGGGTAATTAGAGTTATGTAATCAGATTACTTTTTTCAAGTAACTAGTAAAGTAACGCATTAGGCTACTTTTAAATTTACAACAAAATATCTTATTTTTTACTTTTTCAAATAAGTAACGCAAGTTACTTTGTTTTCCCATGTATTGACTGACAGCTAACCTGTCGCCATGTTAAGAGAAATGGAGAGTAAGTGCAGAGGCGTTGTGTGTAAACATGATGGTTATTATAGTTCTACACTAAATGTGAGCATTTACTCGTCTCACTTGCACAAAAACAGAGTCAGTATTCCTCAAAATGAATAAAAACTGTGAAATGCAATCTCAGAATATTGCACAAACCTGCAATAAAAAACAAACAAGCAAGCCCAGGCCATGTGAGAAAAAGCAACGCAAAAGTAATGTAACGCATTACTTTCAATAAATAGTAACTAAGTAACACAATTAGTTACTTTTTTAGGGAGTGACACAATATTGTAATGCATTACTTTTAAAAGTAACTTCCCCTAACACTGATGCTAACATACTCATACAAGTTTTATTACATTTTGTAAGACAAGTTGAAATGTACAGTCTGTCTTTTTTGGGAAAATGCATCAGAAACATAAATGTCTCATTTTGTTTTCATAGGAGTGTCTAGCTTTTTGATCAATCAAATGCTTAGAATGTGAATGCTCCTCCCTTAATACCCCCTGTCAACAACTAGCATTAGCAAGTAGCAGATCATTTTTCATAGTGTTGTTAACTCAACCTAAGGTGTGTCTGACATTGCAACCGATCTTACGGCAATTCGAACATATTTTACGAGGTGGCGAATTCGTACGACCTCATACGAATTCGGACGTTTTTTGCTAAATCGCACTTATTATATGAGTTGCCAAATTCCTATGAATTCGTACGAATGACCTACCCCTAACCCCGCCCCTAAACCTACACATCACTGGGGTTTAGACAAATCGTATGAATTCGTACGAGTGACGTCGTATGAATTAGCCACCTCATAAAATACGTACGAATTGGTCGTGAGACATTGCATACTGCCTGAGTAAGTACATTTGATGAGGAACAAGCTTTAGTATGGATGGTATGTAGTGTAAATTAAATCCAGACATAATACATTCGGAATGACATGGTTCTCTCATGACTGTAACTGATGAACTGTCCATGACTATATGATGTTTATTCATTTAAAATGACATTGAATTCAGCTATTTTTGTCCAGTGATTTTTAATTAAAAAAGGTTTGTTTGTTTGAACACTTTACAAGGTGGGTGTTTTGCAAAAATGAATTTACATAGACAGTGAAACATTTTTCAGCCAGACTGCAAGATGTTAAACTTCTTAGTTAAACCAGCTCTTTTTAACATGACTGTGGGCCTTTTTTGCCCCTAACACTGTGTCCTGGCAAAATATCAACTAATACAATTTTAATGTCTGAATTGATAATGGGATTAAATGGTATAAAATGTAAAATAGACTGCACAAAACAAAGCTACAGTATACAAGTAAGGTTTCAGTTTATAATATGACGTTTGTATATAACGTATCTTGACGGTGACCTTACATTTTGTTCACCTCCTTCAGGATCTCTTGAGCTCAGTTTACTGCATCTTTCTTACAGGAACGAAATTATCGTCTAAGGCAGATGCGGGACCTGAGTTCCAGTCACACTGACCTGGCGCATTGAAGGTCTGCTGTTTGATGTCCCAATGAAGAGAGGTACTAAGAGGTCTCATCATCTGGCTGACCTGAGCTGTTTAGACAGGACTACCTTTTCCGGAGGTTACTTTTGCTCTCGAGTCTCTGTATATGTATTTAATTTCTGGTAAGTTAGCTGTAGAAATGACAACTGATGTAAAAAAGCTAAACAAGAACCAAAGTGCACAACAAATTTGAGATTATTATGTTCTGCAAAAATCTGAAAATAGATATTTGGGCTCAGGTTGAGACTAGGCACTCTAATGGCATTTTTTGCTGCTTTCATTTGATTTATTTTTCTTTGTTTTATTTCAAGATGTACTTTTAAGCTTTTTTTGAAACCAACAATTATAGGACCGTTTTTATTAAGGATTATAATGACTTAAGTAATGGAGGTGTGCATATTTGTGTGTTTATAGTAGTTTTTGTCCCATTTTCCCTCTTTGTGACTTAATATTCTGCCATTGACAACTTCAATGTTGTTTATACCTTGAGTTACACCAGAGGACCATAATGCTTCTGTAAAGTACTGATACAATCAAACTTATTCCCTTGATAAAGTGAGAACTGCACCGTGTTAATGAAGGTCTATGTTTACATGAGTGATGGTTCAATGATGCACATTTTCTTACTGCTTTTGAGAAGTGGGAGGGACAGGCCTTATTTTTTATCTGGTTTAGAAATAGTTCAAAGAAAAAGATTTTAGATGGTTTAAGCTGACATGGTTACATAAGAACGTGGATTAAACCTCAGGACTGAACGAACAGATTCAGTATGCAAAGTAACACTGCACTTTGAATGATCTCCTAGGATAATGTTACACTTTTCAAGCCATTAATTGTTACAAAACTAAACTGAGTTGTTTACCTCGGTTTTATCGCTTGCATTTGGTAATTATTTCAATGTTTTGACTGGTTTTACTTCTTACGCCACCGTAATATTTGCTAATGAGGTCTGTAAACTGAATATTGCAAGTTTTCATGAACAATAACTACAGGAAGCCTTTGTCTTTCTCTAATTTGTGAGGTCTGTTATCTCACATGGAGTACTGCTACTCCAGATAAACATGCACTGGAATATGAATTCTGTCCCCTGATGTTTAACTACAGTACCTGTTTGAAAGCAAGTGTGCCTTGTTGTGAGTGCCTCAGGCAGGTTCTTACTAATGAATGTGGAAGTTATTGATTTTGTGTATGACGACAGAACAGTTTGAGCTCCTTAAGGTCAAATGTCAGTCAGGATTTTACAAGGTAAATAATTTTTAATACTGTGGTCAAATAAAAGCCCAATATATATCAGTGTATTGTGTCATGGATTTATGCTAATATAGTGCACTGCTCAACTGGCCTTCTTGACTTTGTTTCTACTTTTTTTGTTTTCTGTATCCATTTAACACTTTCCTAATAACCTTTCTATTGGTGTAATATATTATATTACTGCCTGATGCAGTAATGAATTCATCATATGTGTGTGTATCAGTGTTTTCTCTGTAAAATTCTCTGCATTGTGACAATGTGCAATAGGGTAGCTGCTGTGTTGGGTGAATTTGATCTCACACCCAATGTTTTACTGACAAAAGCTGGAATATCTGCTCGGCTTGTGTGTTTCAGTTGTCTTTGTACTCTAAATGAATAAATATATCACTTGCATTTTTATACATAGAGTATACACTTGTTTTACTTCACTAATTTGAGCTTTGCTACACACTTGTGGGACTAAATGTGCCCTTCACATGTTTGAATTTCATTTTCAGACTGTTTATGTGCGATTAAATCCGTGTTTTTTTGACTGTTGATCAGTTTGTGTTCTATTTGGCTGTTATTTTTATATTTTTGAGAACGGGGTTACTGATGTGGCACTCACTCCCTTAAGTTTTTAATGCTAAATCCATATGCAATTGCATAGTATTTGCAGTTTGTGACCCTAAAATGCAGGCTAGGACTCAAGAGGTTCCGATTAAATTTACCTATATACCATCAAAAATATTATTATAAAATTATAGAGACAAAACCTGTGTGTAGTAGCAGGGACTGTTGTTACCTGTATAACCCTGACATATTTATTTTTGTGGTTTTTGATGTTGCATTTCTACTGTCTGTCTCTGTCTTCTACAACTTGTGTTCATTGTTTTGTATTTTGTTGTATGTGTATGTTTGTGTGTATCCTGCATATCGCACTGGACTCATGTATCTTCCACTTTCTCAGGCTGCCGCTGTGCTGGCTAAACTGCATTTACTGCCGTGTTTGTGGTGATGTGTTGCTCTGAATATCATATGGTATAGTGTACATACTTGAATAAAGACAACAGAAGTACTCTACTACTCTAAGATTGTTTGGGTTTTAGTTCCCCCTGTTGGAGAGTCGAGTGGTTTTATAACTTTTTCCAGCCATTCTATGTATTACCTTCTTTATGGGGTTTAGTTGGCCTATGGCTGATATAGATATACATAGTAATGTAATCGTTTTTATATTTATTTATATAATCTCACACTTTTAGGTGTCTTTACTATGTACTTGCATTTAAAAAAAAAAGTAGGTACAATGTACTTATTGTGTTCATGTTGTATTGCAAAATGTAATTCAAGGTGTTTTTTTAGTAGGGCTGGGTATTGACACAATTTTCACGATTCGATTCGATTTTTTATTCACATGCTTGTTATTTGATTACATTTTTGGATGTTGTATATCAGAAACAATACGTGGCAAATTTTCTAGAGGAAAAAAAATCAACTAATGCTGTAAACTACATGGGAGTCAGTTGGTACTACATTACTATAATATTGTTACAATTAACTTATTTATAATTAACTTATTTATATACAAACACTTAAATTACACTCAATGATGGTTTTTAAAAAAAAAAAAAAAGTTTAGAATTACATTCATATTTCTACTCCAATTCATTTTTTTTTTTTTTTTTTGTGGAAATATAAACATTTAAATTGTGGCTGTCATAACTGATTCATTCAAACATGCATTAAATATTGAAGAACATTACAAATTACAATGAATATGTAACAGTCCATAGCTATATTTTTCAGATAGCTGACTTTCTAGAGTTCATTTTTCTAGCTGACACGAGTTTATGGTCACTGAATATGGCTTTTCTGAGGTAAACGTGACGTTACGTGACATTGTTTACAAGCTGTTTTATTGACGTCTTTGCGAGGTTGAAACACTGATTGAGCTATTACACGAGACGTGATACGGATTTCGGTAAGTTGTACTGTATATTTTAACATACCTTCAGATGTTTATGCATGTTTATTTCGCGCTGTAACTGGTATTAAAGCGGAGGAGAGGATGCTCACATGCGCTCCGTGCTGCCGCTTCTCTTTAACTGAGGCGCTAAAGCGATCTGTCACGCCACATTAAACAGCGCCAAAACGGTATTTATTTTTTGAATCTCATAATAAGATAGACGTCATTTGAAATCTGAGACTTTGCTTCATATCAAAAGTAACAAAACACAAAGATTATTGCGATTTATTGGATGGGAGGAGCGCTACATGTTCTGTTCATTCATCAACTGAAAACAGACTAAATTAATCGATTCTTGGGATTTAAGAATCGATATTGGTTCGTAAAAATGAGAATCGATTATATCGTGAAATCGATATTTTTTGCCCAGCCCTATTTTTTAGTATAAGTAGGCCTACAGCGTAAAAACATGTACGCAATAGTGCTTTGTATCAAATTCTAGTTCAAATGTTAGTACGTAGCAGTTAAAGACACTTAAAGGGTTAGTTCACCCCAAAATGAAAATTCTGTCATTAATTACTCACCCTCAAGTCGTTCCAAGCTCGTAAGACTTTCGTTAATATTCAAATGACGATCTTTTTGATGACAGAATGCGGTCAGATTTCCTTCCATCACTGCCTTTGCAACTGAAACTTTGACGCTTCAAAAAGGTCATAAAGAGAACTTTTTTTATGATGGACAGATTTAATTTAGGCTTTTACTTGCATATAAACATTGATCAGCGAACATAAACAGAAGCTCAGCCGAACATGTCCGTAACTTTTTTTTTGGTTAAAAATGATCCAAAATCAATTTTTGAGCAAGTACATAACCAGCCAGTGTTCAAAACTGTCTCCTTATCTTTGCCCAATTCACAACGGTAAGCTTGTAAAAATGTTTCATAATAAAATAGGTACTGGTGGGTTTCCATGGGAAATTAAAGCATGTAGCTGTTTGCGTCATTACGTCATGTCTGTAAACAGAAAGAACCAGAATGGCTCTGGAAAGAATGAGTCCCAGCTAGTAGGCTATATGTGAGGATGCTACTAGCGTTTTCTCACAGCAGCTGGAATAATTAAACGTATCATTTTGATGGCGAATTGTAATCCAGAAAGGTCCAAATGACAATCATCAGTGACAACTGGAGATTCACCCGTAGTCAAAAGCAAAAGACTTCGGACTGCGGAGTGGCTACAGAAATTGAAATCTACAGGTAACACTAATACACACTAAATACACGCAATGCTGGTGTTGTTAACATTAACAATTTGAGAACAAAGTAATCATTTGCACGGTTTGGTGTGATCCAAGCTAAGCGATTGTTAGATTTAATCACCATTGGCAGCGCGATTTATGCTTTTTTTTTTTCTCAGTTGGTCAGAACAAAAGTGGCAGATTTGTTATTTACTCCTTCAGATGACATTTTCCGGTGAAAATTCTTATTTTGGTCATACTTCTAAGATGTAGAATCTGTTATTCTGAAGTATAGTATCACCGATGTGGTGACTGACAGCAAACATTAGATTCATCCGCGCTGAGGAGCCATGCCGATGCACAACCCACGTAAAAATAATTCCACAAAATAACTGCAATGGCAGGTTTCAAACAGAGATGGCGACAAAGAGGCAAAACATACAGACTGCAGCTTTAAATATTGTACTATTAACGTATCGCACATGACAGAAACTGCAGTTACTTGGATGGGAAACTACTTCAGAGCTGTAGAGAATAATAGTAAGGAATAAACAGGCTTTATGCAAATATAATGAGGATAAATATTGCATTAGTCAAGTTCACAATACGTTCATTTTCTAGACTAAATGTCAATGTAATATTTAGGACACAAATTTATTGCACACGATGGATGCTTTTATTTGAACAACTTAAATACTTTTTAGGCTTTTACTAATCCAACATAAATTACATTATTTTCAGATGGTCTGAACAACAGTAACAAATACAGCAAACTAGACTAATAATAACATACATTGCATTGATCTTTCCTCAGATACAGGAGGAAAACTATTACAACAGCATTCCCATGTTTCACAACTTAAATCAAACCAGTAATGTTCATCTGACAGTCATATTCTGAGCAGCTGTGAAGATATTTAATCACACATCTTTGGCTAGATGATGTTTTCCCTCATTCAGGCTACATACAACTGTCTTCAGTTTTCTTTAACAAATATTCAAAGACTGTACAGCAAAGTCTTCATGTAAAAATTAGACACAGACAGACATTACAAATAAGACAATAAGCAACGCAAAGATGCATAAAAAAACTTGGATAACTGCTCTTAGTAGTAGTGTTGATGATCGCAAAAAAGTTGGCCTTTCCTTCAATACTTTTTCATTCTATTTAAACTCCTTAAATTTAAGTCCTTTCTCTTTCACCAAACAACCTTAATACTGATATCTGAATATCACACATTCAACCTTAAATTGCTGCTTTCTTCTTCTACATCTACTTGCCTGTGTCATCTACATCACAGTCTACAGGTCAAGCCATCAGAGTCTGCTGTTAATGAACCACACCGTTCACAGGACCTCAGTCATATCTGCATGCACAGTAAGATGAAAGGTCATAAACCTGTGCAGATTACGTTTGGAGAAATGACATTTAATGACTACCGGTGCACACAAACCGACTGATAAGCAACCCGTATTGTGTGCTAAAAAAAAATCCAGAGAAATCTTTTGCAGCTCTGCTAAGCATAAACCATTTCAACAGTACAGAAATATAAAACAAGAGTAGAAATAATGCATTCATCTTAAAGGAATGGTTCACCCAAAAATGAGAATGGCCTGATTATTTACTCACCAACGGAACTGAATGAACACTGAACTAACTTCAGCTGAACAATGACACTATTTTCTTCTAGATCTGCTGTACAGCCAAATGAATGTTTGCATCATTGAATCATTTTCCTGTTACCAGCTTTGAAGCAATCTCTATTGAATAAAGCGCTATATAAATAAAGGTGACTTGTCCTGACTAATCCCCAAGGTCATCCAAGATGTATATGACTTTCTTTCCTCAGCCGAAGAGAAATTAAAGGGTTAGTTCAGGCAAAAAAGAAAATTCTGTCATTAATTACTCACCCTCATGTCGTTCCACACCCGTAAGACCTTCGTTCATCTTCAGAAAGATATTTTTGATTAAATCCGATGGCTCAGTAAGGACTGCATTGCCAGCAATAACACTCCCTTTTGTCTAGAAAGCTACTAAAAACATATGTAAAACAGTTCATGTGACTACAGTGGTTTAACCTTAATATTATAAAAGTGACGAGAATACTTTTTGTGCACCAAAAATAACAAAATAGCGACTTTATTCCACAATATCTAGTGATGGGCGATTTCAAAACACTGCTTCATGAAGCTTCGAAGCTTACGAATCATTCGTTTCGAATCAGTGGTTCAGAGCGCCAAAATCACATGATTTCAACAAAGGAGGATTCGTTACGTCCTAAGTGTTTTGAAACTTCAATAGTTCACGTGACTTTGGCAGTTTGATACATGCTCCGAACCACTGATTCAAAACAAAACATTCGTAAAGCTTCGAAGCTTCATGAAGCAGTGTTTTGAAATCGCCCATCACTAGATATTGTGGAATAAAGTCGCTATTTTGTTATTTTTGGTGCACAAAAAGTATTCTCGTCGCTTTATAATATTAAAGTTAAACCACTGTAGTCATATGAACTGTTTTAAATATGTTTTTAGTAGCTTTCTGGGCATTGAAAAAGGGAGTGTTATTGTTGGCGATGCAGGCCTTACTAAGTCATCAGATTTTATCAAAAATATCTTAATTTGTGTTCCAAAGATGAACGAAGGTCTTACGGGTGTGGAACGGCATGAGGGTGAGAAATAAATGACATAATTTAAATTTTTGGGTGAACTAACCCTTTAAGGCTTTGGAGGAAAACATTCCAGGATTTTTCCCCATCTAATGCTCAACGTAGACCATTTTTGATGGTCCAAGCAGCTTCAAAGGCCTCCACATGACCCCAGCCAACTTCGAAGAAGTCATATACATCTTGGACAGCCTTGGGATAAGTAATAATCAGGAAATGTTCATTTTTTGGTGAACAATTCCTTTATGTAAAAACTTAATTTTCTCTAGGTATGTAAAAAGAGCCTTGCTTTTAACATGCTTTGACATGCAACATCTCAGTCCACCAAAGGTTTAGTCATTCAGAAACTCTTGACACAGTTTGAAATGAACAAAATAACTATTGCGAATAACTATTATCAGTTGTCTATGAATAGTAAGTGATGAGTCGTGAATGTTCATGACAACACAAGCAGAAGGCAGTGCTTCCCCAATTCCCAGATGTTCTTGATTGCCTGTCACGAAGTAATTATGAACCTAAAATGTGTCTGTACAAACAATAACAGAATCAGTGGGAAGACTAAATCTGGTCTCACTGGACAGAACAGTAACAATGCAAACAGATTATCTTCTGCTACTTCTACCAAATACTGTCTTGTAGACATCACAACAATGTACACTACACTGCAAATCATAAATATCTGAATCTGAGAAAGACTCTTTTGTGGTTTAAAAACCATTTAGTACACTGAAGATAATAGCACAAAACGCACAAGAATCTAATAGATAATACAGTTGATGGGACACATACAGGCGTATACAAAAGGCCAGATAAGCATGTGGAAGTTAGTGTTGACAGACTGTGAATATGTAAGGCACTAAAGTCTCAAATCCATCCTCCGTTACATCAAGGTGCCTGGGAAAGTCCTGAGGAGTCTTTTTGACACAACAGATCTGGGGCATAAAGGAGCTAAACCCTACTCTTTGGTTTCCGCTCCTCCTTCAAATGTGTGCTCGCAAATTCAAGTCTTTAAATCACATAAGTGTTAAACTCCTGGACAAACATAGTCTCGATTATCAGTGTACATGCTTGGCTTTAGAAACAAATCGCTCTTTTCTGGGTAATGCTACACTGGTATGTGCACAATTATCCTCACCTTCCAGTCTTTCCTTTGTAAACTCGTGCTCTCTGTGGACTCTTCTGTGTTTGCTTTAGAAATGATGGATGGAAACGTGAAGAGGAGGTTGCCTGTTACAGAAGTGACCCCATGTACCCTCTGTCCTCTTCAGACAGAGATGAAACCCTTGTATGTTCAGCCCCAAGATCAGGTGTAGACCATTAAGCCTCTCAGATTGGATGATGTTGTTTTCAGGCAGGACTATGGGGATGGGGTTTGCATGGCAAAAGCAGCATCCCGCAACAGCAATTTATAGTTTGATGAATGGGCCGAACTGATGGGGTGCTCTTATCTTGGGTGAGGAGCAGGAGTTGGTGGAAAGAGATGGAGAAGTGGAGAATGGAGGCGAGGATGAGAGAGCATCTGCACTCAGAGAGAACACTGTGGAGATGGCCACATCCATGATGCCTTGACATAGCTCAGGGTAGAGTTTCCTACAGGAGAGAAACTTTAATATCAATATTAAACATTTTAACTTCATAACATAAGAAATAATTGTAGGAAAAAAAGCTTTAGCATCTGCAACCTAGTCCAAAATTTAATGGATTTAATAGAGTGACTTGTAATTAACATAAAGCACGGAAAACATTCACAAAGAGAACACATTTGGATTTGTGCTGAATGAGAGTAGAACCTTTTTTTGTTAATAAAAAACAAACAAGCAAGCCCAGCTGAGAAAAAGTAATGCAAAAGTAACATAACATTACTTTCCATAAAAAGTAACAAAGTAATGCAATTAGTTACTTTTTTAGGGAGTAATGCAGTAAAAATACGCATTACTTTTACAAGCAACTTCCCCAACACTGCATAAGCATATTTGAATAGTGCATTTCCCACATGCCGGAACTTTAAATAAATTAGTTAATTAGATAATTAATGTTGTTTATAATGTATGCCACTATAATTTATGGTTGTTTTATACTACGAGGCTGTTGAATGCTTTATACTGATTGGTTGACCAATGTTCTAAGGTGTGCAATTATTTTCCAGTAAACACACGGCTAAAGTAGTTCCAGACAGGTCTTGACTGCATTACATTTCCAAATGACTTCGCCAAATGATTTCAGATATTTCAAAGGTTATTAAAGCCTACAACAAAAGAACCAAAACCTACAAAGACTGACCAAGCAAATAAAAAATAAACAACAGGATAAAAATGATAAACCTTTTCTCTGTTTTCCCCATGAAATTGCGCTTCATTATCTATGGCATGCTCACTTTCTCTTGCTCTCTCTCACATACAAACACACACACAAACAGTACAGACACACAGAAGGAAACAAATCTGAGTACAATGTGACTTGGGCAAGAAAATAAAAGTTGCTTGCCAGATGGGGAACTGCAGCATTACATGGTTTAAAATGAATTTTTAGAACAACAGTCTGTTAGATGTCATCATGTTGCAACTCACACTTCTTCTAACAACTTTACCTCGGTGTAAAATTTACCATCATATATTTAGCTAGGATATGCCTAAAGGGTTTTTTTTCTCTCCCAAAACTCCTTGTCGTGACACATACTGTATGTAGGAAACTTTAAGCATTAACATACCAAATATGAATATGCTTTTCATATATTGAAAGAAACTAAAGCAAAACATTGTGGACATAACAAATGAGAAAACACAAGTACTCACTGTGCACAGGCAGGCGCCCCGTTTATCTCAATTAGCCAGACTTTAAAGCTCTCGTCCAGCATGAAGTCAAAGCCAAAGAGCTGGAAGCTCTGGTAGGACAGGTGCTTTGTGCTGATGGCTGGCTCGATGCATGTGAGACAGCTCCTGTTGAGACAATGCCACAGTTCGTTAGACTCATCCAGAAACTGTATATTGGGGTACAAAAATCTAAAATCTTAAAATCTGTTATTCTGCATTAAAAAAAATGTAAAATCTTTTAAAAAATTTGAAAGAGTTTAACAATTTAAAACAGAAAGATTATGTAAAATTTGTAAGAAATAATTAAGATTCTGAAACTTGTGAATTCCATGTCAGCTTGAGTGCTGCCAAAATTCATCTACATTTTTTATTATTATTTCTCAAAACTTTTCACTCAATTGTTAAGTTGTGATACAATTGCAAGTATTAACTAAAACTATTAAAAATAACATTTGTTAATTGAAATAAAGCTGAAATTAAATATAAATATTAGACTAAAACTTCTTTTAACAACTAACTGAAAATAAGTTGAAGTACTAAAATTACAATAACTAAAACTGAAAAAATTAAAGCTAAACAGAAAAAATAAAAAAAAAATGAAAAAAAAATGACACAAGTACATAAAATTTCTAAAACCTAAATTTAAAAAAAAAAAAAAAATTTAAAATTATTTAAATTAAAACAGAAAATATAAAAAATAAAGCTAATTCAAAATAATAATAAATACTATAGTAGCATATAAATAATACTAAAATAACAATGATTTGTTTTGGGGGAAAATATTTAAATTAGAAATTATTTTCATTAGTAGTCTCAAACTTTTGGACCCCAATGAACATCTCTAACAAAATGATCTTTTGAGAAATATGTTTTGCATTTTTCTACATGCATACTTATATAACTCATTTGCAGGCACAGATAACATGCAATCATTAAAAAAAACAGATTTTTATGGTGAATTTGAGGAGCACCTGATAATATGCTTGATCTGAGGTAAAATAGATGTTTCCATGGCAACATTGTGTGTGGTCAACAGGTACTGTCTGAACTCATCAAAGAACATCTCGTTGCCCTCCTCATAGCGGCCGTAGTTCTGCGAATGCTCTTTCTGGATGCAGTGATTCGTCAGGTGACTGGTCATATCCTGGAGATCTGAGCTGTTATAGGGCTCGGAAGACGTCCTCAGCACACCCTCACGGTACAAGTAGATATTGTACTGATGGTCTACAAGCACCCAGCTCCTACAGACAACAGAATATCCACCGACTTTAAAAGTACTTTGACTTAATTAGGATGGGACAATGCAATTCCTGCTTTTCCATAATCGCATCAAAACATTCAGCACAAAAGATTATATAGCTCATTTTACCTTATATCAAATTTGCGATGTCCCGGCTCCAACAGCAGTGGTTTTTCCAGATACTTCTGAATGACATGCACTTGGCCTTGATTATCGATGAACTCTAGCAACTGGTTTGCATCATGAGATATCAGTATACCTGCACCTAAACAAAGATAGGGAAACTATTAAATCATACTAAGATTGCACTCTGGCATCTCTCTTTCAACTTACCATTTTGGATCGATAAAGATTCGTACCTTTTGCACCTGCTGATGATTTGGCAATCCACACCGTTCCCTCTCCGCTTTCCTTTCTTAAGTTATATGAAGCTAAGAAGACCTCTCGCTCATCTGTCTTTGGGTTGCTCTTCATATGGCTGATGCCATTGGTTGCTGGGGCCACTGGGGTGTTGAGGTTGGTTGGGTATATGATGTAAGACTCAGGGAACCAGTTACAGGAGTCCTTTAACTCTGGACTGGTCTTGATAATCCTTAACATCAAACATGCTTATATAAATATCAACAGAAGAACTGCAGAGTTTATAAATCAATAGCATGGAAGAAAAGGAAAGTGTGCTTTGATGACATTACTTATAGGGATAGTTCACCCAAAAATGAAAATTATCCCATGATTTACCCACCCTCAAGCCATCCTAGATGTATATGACTATCTTCTTTCAGACGAACACAATCAGAGTTCTATTTAAAAATGTCCTGGCTCTTCCAAGCTTTATAATGGTAGTGAATGGCGATTTTGAAGCCCAAAAAAGTGCATCCATCCATTATAAAAATAATCCATACGGCTCCAGGGGGTTAATAAAGGCCTTCTGAAATGAAGCGATGGGTTTTTGTAAGAAAAATATCCATATTTAAAACTTTATAAACTAAAATAACTAGCTTCCAGCAGATAATCGACGCTTGGAAGAGCCAGGATATTTTTTTAAATCATGAGATCATGGGTTTTCATTTTTGGGTGAACTATCCCTTTAAGTAAGCATTAGCTTAACAGTATCATTCCTAAGACCATTTCAAAGCTCTCATTAAAGTCAATTATGGTCATACATTTGAATGGAGGAAGAAAACTTCATGAATATGAATGAGTAAACCACATACTTGACCAATGATGCTTTGCGACACAGTTTATCGGCTCCTCTGTAATAATTCACCAGCTGCATCAGTCCTGGTTCATGACCTGTAGAGGACACAGCAGGGTATCTGACACTGAAATATCGAAATATTGAGCCATGACAGCAGTGTCCTGCAGCTAAAAGTACTTTAATCAACATTTTTGTATTTCACCACCAACAATTATGCGCACACTACCACTAAATGTTTGGATTTGTTAAGAATTGTTTTTGAAAGATGTCTCTTATGTTCCCCAAAGCTCAATTTATTCGCTCAAAATACAGTAAAATCAGTAATGCTGTTACTTATAATTCCAATATTAATATGTTTTAAAATGTAATTTATTTCTGTGATGGTAAAGCTGAATTTTCAGCATCATTACTCCAGTCTTCGGTGTCACATGATCCTTCAGAAATCATTCTAATATACTGAATTTGGTGCTGTATTATTGGTGCTCAATTATTATTTGTAAATGGTTCTTAAATAGAAAGTTCAAAAGAACAACATTCATTTGAAATAGAAATTTTTATAAATGTCTTTACTACTTTTGATCTAAAGCATACTTGCTAAATACAAATATTAATATTGCTGAATATTAGTATTATTATTATTATTATTTTTTTTTTTTACTTTTTTAATCTTATTCCGAACTTTTGAATGGTAGTATATCAGTTTCTGATAATAACTTATAATAATAAATGTGTGTCACATATATATACATATATATATATATATAATTCCATATATATGGAATACATGTATAAGTGTAAGAAAATGTGTATTTTAAGTATATATACTTAAAATACACATGCCGCTATTAATTCATATATAAATATTTATAAAATTCTGATGTTAAAACTTATGTTGAAAAAAGTTAATGTCAGTGTTATTACATGTTACTACACAGAACCAGTGGTACAGATCCACAGAGATGCATTATAAAGCTAAATTTTTGTGATTATTGCTGGTAGACAGCAGTGTATTGTTTTATCACGCATTATCATAAATTTTATAGCTTGTGCTGTCATAGTCTCCAAAAAGCATGGTGTACTGAAAATGAGCACGGGTTATATGCATTAACTTGCTGAAACTCGCAACTTTAAATGAACGCTAAAATATGTAAACAGCATTATAAAACAATCATAGCATTATGTAATATAAATATGCAGCTCTTGACATCATTTACCCAGTCGTCCAAAAGGCAGCCGATTTCTCTCTCCTAGCATTAAATTAAACCGAGGATTGTCCTTCTTCAGTCGTTTCCATTTTCCGGTAGAGGTGAGGATCTTGGCGACTTCAGCATACACAGTACTGTTGTCATCTCTCAAAACAAAAGTGTACATTGGTGAACTCATATTCCTCAGTCTTCTGCTGACGATCACACACTAAGCTAGCCGACTAACGTTATCTGTATCCCAGCAAAGTAGACTGAAACCGGACATACATGACCTCACTTCTTAGTTCTTTTGCGCAAATAAGAACAATATCTTTATAAGAAATAATCTAGCTGTACTTCAAAACGAAAAGCAGGGTCGGGCATCTGTACCCGCAGTCGCGTGTCCGGTGCGAGGACAGTGAATATTAGGGTGTGACTCTTACAGGATTTGTCTTCTGAATTCTCGCAGCTAACAGTCTACGCTAGCTTCATCTGTTCCGATGATTGTCTATGAACAGCAAATATTAAAAAATACAGTCCAGTAATACTCTAGCTCAGTACAGAGTCCAAAAATAGAGGTCGACTATATATAGCTATGCATTTAATTCCTCGCTTCTTGTGTACTTCGTCTAGACAGTAGACATCAGTTTAAATCCCCAGTTGAAGCCTCTTTATCCCAACACACTCATGATGTGACGTGCCGCTGGGAGTGAACGCGCACACGCCGCACAGAATTGTGGGTATTGTAGTTTTATGTTACATTTAGGCTATTGAGGGGACTTACGTCACAATTGTGGTGATATTTAACGGCACGATTGATATTGTGGTTGATTAAGTCAGTGTTAGCTACAAATAATTATTAACACATTACGTTGATCCTGTTTTGGCTTATATTCGAACAATTGTCATGATTTTCAGAGCAAAAATTATGGAAGGCCATTTTCACCACAGAAGAAAAAATAACATTTTGGTAAATCATAATTATCACATAAAAAGTCATAATTATGACATCAAAGGTCGAAATTATGAGTTACTAAGGCACAGTTATGATCTTAAAAGTCGAAATAATGAAATTTTGTCAATTAATTTTGTCATAATTCTGACTAAATATGACATAATTTCGACTTTTTATCTCATAATTATGACTTTAATGTTATAATTATGATTTACCAAAACGTTTTTTCCCCTTTATGGCATAAATGGCCTTCCATAAAAAATGAGCAAATTGCTACCAGTTATGTTGAAATGTCAGTTACAGTACTTTTTGTAAAAACATTGTACAATATGTACATTCATATATAAAAAATATAATAAAAATATAACATAAAAATCTAACCGTCTACATGACTTGTAAATGTATTCAAATATATATATATATATATATATATATATATATATTTGATTACCTTTGTTAGGGTCCAGCCACAGTTGACCACGTTCAATACCTTTTTATTGGCAAATTTATTATTTTGTTCTAGCCTGTCTTTTATTCAGTGTTATGACATTTGAGAGAGATTAATATAACGAATAAAATATGATAAAAATAAATAAAATTTAAAAAAAGAATAAAAAGAAAACGCGAACCTTTAGTTACATTCCCTTAAATAAACGCAATGACTGTCTTTCGCCAGGCGATGGCGCGCGCGATCTTATTTCTGAGCAGCCGGAAGTTGCTGGTGCGCGCACATTGGCGCAGATCATAAAGGAGGCGCGAGGTTATGGTAGTCAAAGTTATGGTTGTTTTGTTCCGTATCGTTGTTTAGACTTTCAGGTGTTGTTGAGCTTTACAGCATTTACACAAGAAAAACGTTTAACAGAGAGGTAGGTTGCAACTTTCCTCACCCAAAATAAAGTGCACACGGCAGTGTGTTTGAAGCTGTATTTGTGATTTGTTTTCCTGTTATCAACTCACGTTCTGAGTTTGGATAAAGCTACATTGTCCTCTCTATCTGTACGTCCTACAGATATTTCATACAATGTGTTGATACCCCTTGAGACATTATTCGTAGGATCGTTATTTACGATCTTTATATTGTTAATACGGTTCTTGTTAAAGGGGGATTTCTTTTATCACGTTTCTGTCATATAACATTGGTATATGTATACCTGAAATTAAATGGTAAAGGTACCATTCAAAAGTTTGGTCACACATCTCATTCTTTGTTCTTAACACATTTCACGTTTTAAAATAAGTCACCAAAACAATAAAATCACGCCAAACAAAAGTATAGGAATTTTTTACAGATCAACAAATAAAATCTAGCTTATTTGATCTCTGCTCACTCTTCATTCTCTAAACCAACTTCATGAGGGTTTTATGCACAAATGAAGTTCACATTTATGCTCTTCTCTTGACTGCTTTTTTCTTCATTATCTGGTCTATGTCATTCATTGAAAAATTGTGATTTTTATTTATTTTTTTAATTACAACAGTTTTGCAAAGACATTTATAGGCATTCCATAGTTGTCTACAAACTAATTTCAAACATTTAATCAAACTTTTGTGATGGAAAATTTTATCAAATCATCAGAAACAGTCAAGTATGTAAAAATGTTTGACTGGTACTGCACATTATACTCTTTCTTACACACTGTCTTTACAGAATTAAATGAACGAAAGCGAAAGTAACAAATAAGATATTTGGAATTGAATATAACTGTCTTGACTTTAAAACAAAAAAGGGCATATATATATATATATATATATAGATAAACATACATTTATTTATTTTATTTTTCAGGACAAAGCTATAAGTTATATAAATGATTGATGATTGTCTCACTCGCCAAGACAGTAGGCCTGGGAAATACAGCAAAAAATTATATCGCCATACTTTTCTGCCTTTTGACAATATTTGATATACGTATAACAATATTTATGTATTTTATCTGAAAGAGATTAAAAGTATAATACATTTAAAATTAATCAGGGTGTTTTCCACACTGTTCATTGCTTAAATGAACTCAGGGAAGAGTGATATTTTTAATTATATGCACCAATATAATTATACCTAATCATAAACATTAGTATTTACTACATAGTTTTTTAATACATAAAAAATGTGACAGGCAGTTTTGACTCGATTCACTGGATCTCTCAGAAATTAATCAAAGGAAGCAAACTGATTGTAACACTGTTTTGTAACTGCAGGTTAAATTATCTGATTATCTTAACACTATTAAAACACTTCTGCCTTAAAGCTCTCATACTAGAAAGTAAAGCTTTAGGAAACCTAACAGGCACATAAAAAGTGGATTCAAGTTATATTGCCTGCAAAATCATTATTTCACCTGCGTTATCATCATCACCCTTCAAGAGCCCTATTGTTGTGTGGTACTTCTCTACTTTTATACATTATTAATTGATCCTTTGCCCACTTCTTATGCAGGCTGGAGCAGGCCAGGCATGAGCAGAGCACACCTGGACGAGTGGCAGAGGAGGTCCTTTGACATTTCGTCTGGCTCTTGTACACCTGAACAGACGGCCAATGCTTATCGGGCACACATCCTGTCCATTCAGTATGCATGGGCGAGTGCTGAGCTCTCTCCGGCTGGAGCTGCCAGCCTGCTCAGGACCTACTCAGAGCGGTACGCCGCAGTCCTGGACTCAGACGACCCACGCACCGGGCTAAACAACTATGCAGAGAGTGCCCTGCACCTGGCCCGCAATCAAAAGAACCATAGCGACAAATGGGAGTCATCCCTAACGTTCGAGAATGTGTTCAATCTGCCGTGCGTGCAAAAGATGATGCAGGCTGGGTCAGAAGGCGGCGCTCTCCCAGTAGATCCGGCAGATGTTAACATCACTGTTGGTGGTGAGGTCGGCGAGGGTGGGGAGAAAGGCAGTGCTCTCTCTGTTCCTCTTGGATTAAAACGAGAGCCTCTGGCTCACGGGCCCTCTGCGCATCCACCCAGAGCTGAGATAGGAAGGGGGATCAGTAACCCACTTAGCGGTGCTGAAGAGTGGGCCAGAGGACTTGAAGGAGCCCCTCCACGTTTGACCATGGCTCCAAAAGCTCCAATGGGATCGCCTGTGTTTGGCCATAACTATATCAGTTCCACAGGCAATGCTAGTGTTTCTCAGTCTAGTGTGAGTTGCACAAGTGGATCCAATGTGCATAATCAGCCTGTGTTCTTTTCCTCCACAAACCCTTCCAAGAGGAAGAACTTCTACAGCTCAGGAAGTGAAAGCAACAGAAGTTCATTCCCATCACAAGGCGAGCGGGAACCGCGAGGGAGGGGACAGAGAGGAGAAGAGGGTGTCAGCGCTAACTTTAGAACAGCACGAGAGCAGTTTATCGTTGACCAGCAAAAGAAACATTCCCATCAGGGCCAGCGAGGCTCTGCAGCCAACGTTGCTACAATCACCAAGAAATGCCTTGGGGCAAGTCGGTCTCGTGGGGCATCCTCCAAATTTGTCTCTCCAATGCCAAGGCAAGAGGAAGAGAGTTACTCGAAGGACAACAAACAGCAAGACACGCAACCTGTTGATGAGCGTTTAAAGAACTTTGAGCCTAAGATCATTGAACTTATCATGAGTGAGATCATGGACCACGGCCCCCCGGTAGCTTGGGATGACATTGCCGGCCTGGAGTTTGCCAAAGCCACAATCAAAGAGATTGTAGTGTGGCCAATGTTGAGGCCTGATATCTTCACTGGTCTTAGAGGTCCACCTAAAGGCATCCTTCTATTTGGTCCTCCAGGCACCGGTAAAACTCTCATAGGGAAGTGTATAGCGTGCCAGTCTGGAGCCACTTTTTTCAGCATCAGCGCCTCGTCGCTCACTTCAAAGTGGGTCGGGGAGGGCGAGAAGATGGTACGGGCGCTCTTTGCCATCGCTCGGTGCCACCAACCTGCAGTCATCTTTATCGATGAGATTGATTCCCTTCTTTCTCAGCGCACAGACGGAGAGCACGACTCATCTCGTCGAATTAAAACTGAATTTCTTGTCCAGTTGGATGGAGCTGCCACCTCAGCAGAAGATCGTATCCTTGTGGTTGGTGCCACCAACCGCCCACAAGAGATTGACGAAGCAGCCCGTCGTCGCCTGGCTAAGCGACTCTACATCCCTCTCCCAGAGGCTGAGGCTCGGCGGCAGATAGTGACCAACCTCATGTCCCGTGAGAAAAGTCAGCTAGGAGCAGATGAGATGGAGCAAGTGGTGCAGGGAACAGAGGGGTTTTCGGGGGCGGATATGACACAGCTATGTCGCGAAGCAGCCCTAGGCCCCATTCGAAGCATTCGCCTTAGTGACATTGCTACCATCACGGCAGAACAGGTTCGGCCAATACTCTACACTGACTTCCAGGAGGCTCTCAAAACAGTGCGGCCCAGTGTCTCTTCTAAAGATCTGGAGCTATATGAGGAGTGGAACAAGACTTTTGGCTGTGGTCGCTGAGCACACGTGTTCTGATCATACTGATTGAGTTTTATGTTAGTATGACTATGATGTTGGGTTCATTTCTTGAAATAAATGGTTGATTTGTCTTGGGTCTTTTTCATGTTCTTTTACAAAAAAATTCTGTTTTGTCGCATAAAAGTTAATGTATTCATGTAGTCAGAATGGATATGACTCAAAACAGCACACACGATTAGGTAAAACTGAACTTTTTACTGTATTCATTGCCTCAAAATTAGCATACCGCAGTTGTGTCTTCCTGAAAACAGTTGCATCATTTAGTGGAGCTGTTTTCCCTGTAATATAGAGGAAATGTGCCAAGTTTGCACTAAAAAGGAACATGGGGTCTTGAGTTTGTTTCCCTCTGAATAAATGCACTTATCCAAAGGGGAACTGTCAGCTAGTACAATGTTCAGCCAGCCCTACCTTCAGTGTGTACAGAATGAATTCAACGGCTCTTCATGTTTATCTGCTCTCGCTCCTGTAGAGACAGTGTTAGACACCTTAGGGCCAACTCTCCCATTGTGTTCTGTCTTGGTGAATGGATTTGCAGGGGAAGTTGGGCAACACTGCAGGCATTCTGCTCTCATGATAAGAAGTACCCACAGATCAACTCTTGCAGTGCTCTTCCTGTTGCTAAGCCAGTGTGGTCTCGGACCACATGTGGTAAACCAGAGGAATGGCTTTGTGCCTTGGAAGGGGTTTTAAAGGTGGACTCTTCATCCTCCTCCTAGAGGAAAGTTTGTTGGGTTAGTTTTTTTTTCTTCCAAGTTACACATGTCTGTTCATCTGATCTGTTTCTATCTATCTGTTTGTCTGTCCTATGAAATCGTTTTGTTTTCCTAGACGTAAAGGTGAACTCAAAGATGGAGGGAAACCATCAGAATTGATATTTCATAAACCAGAGGAGTTCCAGCCCTGACACCAGCCATGAACCTCACAAAAAATTATGCATTATAGAAAATAAGCAGATAACAACTGTGGCTTGATGCATTTACTGTTGATGGATGGAGAGGAGCATTGTGGAGCTCTAATTGAGTGGCCGCAGATGGCATGAGGAATAAAAGTTGCTGGTGCAGTGGTGAGGAAACTCACCCAGGCCAAATTGCAAAGCAATGAATGAATTTTAACATGAATGGTTTGGGTCTGGTTACAGAATATAAATCATTTTTTGCAAAGCTCAGAATGCTGCCAGTTGTACTTTCAGTCGATTTTGAATTCACTCGCTTTATTTGAGTGAGACTTGCTTCCCTGAAATGTTCTTTTTGTTTGGTGTTTTTCTGCCTCTGCATTAGCATTACATTTTCATTGGCAAAGTACAACTGATTTGTGTTGAAGTGAAACACAAGGTCTGTGTTACGTGAAAACTGATGACTGCGGTCTGGAAAAATTGAAAGAGAGATGGCTGATTGATTTGGTTGCTGCAAAACCATTCTTACAGGAAGTCAGGCTGAACTGTTAATACACCTCAGAAGACGAGTGGGATTCAACAGTCTAATTCAATTCTAAACTCTGACTCTTGGCTTGTCTTTATCTGCATCCGATTATAGATTGTGCTCACATGAAATGAATCAGTCATGTAATTTTCATGAAACAATCTTAGAAAAACTGGAAGCCCATGAAAAAAGGTTGTCATTTATTTTTCATCTTTTTGTCAAGCGGGTTAATGAATATTTTAGAGCTGTGTGGTTGGCCGGAGTGTTGAAACTTTGTAAAATTAGCCAGCAGTGCAAGTAGTGAGTCCATCCCTGAGGAGCAGTGGAAGGCTGTCAGAACCGCAGGGGTAGCCCACAGCTGGACTATAGCAGGACAGGCACATCGAATTCCTCCACAACCTTTTTCAGCACTATACAAAAAATATTAACATTTGCATTATTATTTTTTCTAGTTTGTCTTAAGCTGTCTACATAGTTTATGTATACAAACCGTTTTAATGCTTCATAGTGGTGGAATGTATTTAGTGAGATGTCAGCAGAAAGACTTTGAAAAATCTTGGATTTCTCTTTGTTAAAGTTCCCCTGTTTTTAATGTTGTTTATATGTCTATGTGGTGTTTTTAATATGCATTAAGACAACCATGTGCAAATTCATAAGTCAACACCATTGCTGAGTATTTTCTATTTAAAACTGCTGTGAAAAAACCCGCGGTTTGAAATCGCTGGTGTTTCTGACGTCACAAACTACCTTGTAACCAATCACATCAATGTGCCGGCGCGCTTTAGCATATCATTAACCATGACCGTTCTGAAGCAGGAGAGTCTCAAGAGAATATATCTAGGTATATTTTTCTCGATTGATATAAAAAAAGTGGGTAGATTTTGGAAATATAGCTGGTGTATGATATATATAACGATGTTATGATGAACTATATGCCTATCTCCGCTGACGTTAAGGTGTTCAAAGCGTTTCTAAGGATACTGATTGTTAGAAGACAGCTGTCTGACTCGCGATCGGGAACATGGTTTGTGTAACATTAGCAACACATTATTAGCTGATTGATAATGTAGTCAAGCAAAATCCTAATCATATTAATTACCGTTATGTGTCCGACGTTGTAAAAAGCGATACCATTGTGAAGCGTTTACCTCAGTAAGTTCACCGAGTGGATCTCTTGAGCTCGTGCGAGTGAGTGGAGGCAGGGGCTAATTAGCATATTTATAGATCCGCGTATAATAAATGAGGCAAGGGTGTAGAGTTACACTGAAGCAATTTTAAGACTCATTTAAACATTTTTTCCTGTCATTTTGGTGATCAAAGATGAGTTTTAAGGGATCAAATTATTGACTACAGGTGGACTTTAACTCATTAAAAACTGAATTTTTACTTTATTAATTTAATATATTATTCCTTCTACAAACCCGATTCCAAAAAAGTTGGGACACTGTACAAATTGTGAATAAAAAAGGAATGCAATTATTTACAACTCTAGATCTAGATAACATATCAAATGTTGAAAGTTAGACATTTTGAAATGTCATGCCAAATATTGGCTCATTTTGGATTTCACCAATTCCCCCAGTGCTGCGGCGAAAAATAGTGGAGCAATATCAGAAAGGAGTTTGAAGTTATCATCATCTACAGTGCATAATATCACCCAAAGATTCAGAGAATCTGGAACAATCTCTGTGCGTAAGGGTCAAGGCCGGAAAACCATACTGGATGCCAGTGATCTTCGGGCCCTTAGACGGCACTGCATCACATACAGGAATGCTACTGTAATGGAAATCACAACATGGGCTCAGGAATACTTCCAGAAAACATTGTCGGTGAACACAATCCACCGTGCCATTCGCCGTTGCCGACTAAAACTCTATAGGTCAAAAAAGAAGCCATATCTAAACATGATCCTGAAGCGCAGGCGTTTTCTCTGGGCCAAGGCTCATTTAAAATGGACCGTGGCAAAGTGGAAAACTGTTCTGTGGTCAGACGAATCAAAATTTGAAGTTCTTTTTGGAAAACTGGGACGTCGTGTCATCCGGACTAAAGAGGACAAGGACAACCCAAGTTGTTATCAGCGCTCAGTTCAGAAGCCTGCATCTCTGATGGTATGGGGTTGCATGAGTGCGTGTGGCATGGGCAGCTTACACATCTGGAAAGGCACCATCAATGCTGAAAGGTATATCCAAGTTCTAGAACAACATATGCTCCCATCCAGACGTCGTCTCTTTCAGGGAAGACCTTGCATTTTCCAACATGACAATGCCAGACCACATACTGCATCAATTACAACATCATGGCTGCGTAGAAGAAGGATCCGGGTACTGAAATGGCCAGCCTGCAGTCCAGATCTTTCACCCATAGAAAACATTTGGCGCATCATAAAGAGGAAGATGCGACAAAGAAGACCTAAGACAGTTGAGCAACTAGAAACCTGTATTAGACAGGAATGGGACAACATTCCTATTCCTAAACTTGAGCAACTTGTCTCCTCAGTCCCCAGACATTTGCAGACTGTTATAAAAAGAAGAGGGGATGCCACACAGTGGTAAACATGGCCTTGTCTCAACTTTTTTGAGATGTGTTGATGCCATGAAATTTAAAATCAACTTATTTTTCCCTTAAAATGATACATTTTCTCAGTTTAAACATTTGATATGTCATCTATGTTGTATTCTGAATAAAATATTGAAATTTGAAACTACCACATCATTGCATTCCTTTTTTATTCACAATTTGTACAGTGTCTCAACTTTTTTGGAATCGGGTTTGTACCTTGTTACTGTTACAAAAATAACCTTAGTGCTGACATGGTATCATGCTATTTCATAGTGGTGGTTGACTGATGTTTTTGTACATAAAAGGTCTGAAATGCAATAAACATGCATTTTACTTAATGAATTTTCTCAATGTTCACAAAATGAAATTTATTTTATTAGTTTATTATCTATATAATCTTGTAGATTTTGAAACACAAGAGGCTGTTAATCAGCCTGACTGATATTTTGGTCTCTCATTTGGCGGACAACTTTAAAGTTTCTCTGAATGGGTGGGGTCTATTTGTGCTGTACTATCATGAGATGAAGCGGAAAAGAGAAGTGAGATTTGGGATTGAGGCTGTTGGGGATGGGGTGATGTGTGTGTAAGGAGGAGGGGGGGTGCTGGCCAGATTATCCCTCTCATGCAAATGCACTCTCTCCACGGTTAGGTCCCAGTGAAGCGTGGGGGGCTCTGCGTTGGCCACAGCTGCTTCTCCTTTCTACCCAATCATACAGCAGCCATCTGGACACGCATGTCGTTGCGAAGAGCTGGTGAGTTCTTGGGTCGGGGTCACTTATGCTCTCTTGACAGATATGCTCTTGTTCAGTTTACTCCATCACCCTTTGGCCATTGTGCACTCTTACATATTATAGCCTGACTACAAATAGTTTAGAATCATAATATCAATTGTTAACACCTGAGAAATAGTGATTCCTTTTCTAACTCCAGAGTTATGAAAATGCTGTTTCAACCCTACAAATTAAATATTATCCTTAATCTCTAGGAAAAGAATCCCAGTTTAGAAAAGACACTTTAACCTACATTTTGTTCTAAGAATGTATTCGTAAGTATTCAGTAGAAGTATTCCGTTTTATTCTCGAATTGTATAGTGTAAATTTCTGCCAAGCAATTTATCAGAAAGGTGACACACATCTTTGGCTTGATGTTCATTTAACTCAATTATTTAGATAAAAAGCAATTATCTAGAAGTGTGATGCTTGGTTGCCACATCCTTTCTGTATTATAGTATTATATAAACATAAACTTCATTAATTAATTTGGTGTGTTTGTGTTATACTCAGTCTGCATTAGCAAATTAATTAAAATATAAAGGGATAGTTCACCCAAAAATGAAAAATCTGTCATCATTTACTCACCCTCAAGTTGTTCCAAACCTGTATGAATGTCTTTCTTCTGCTGAACACAAAAGAAGATATTTTGAAGAATGTCGGTAACCAAACAGTTGATGGGCCCCATTGACTTCCACAATATAGGGGGAAAATACTATGGAAGTCAATGGAGCCCATTAACTGTTTGGTTATCCACATTCTTCAAAATATCTTCTTTTGTATTTAACAGAAGAAGAAAATTCATAGAGGTGAGTAAACGATGTGAACTATCCCTTTAAACAAAATTTGCTTTACAAAACTTCACACATTATCAGAGGTTGAACAAATGTAAAATATCTTTTATTAATTTTTTGCAAGCATATATATTCTAGTATGTTGATGTAAATATGGACGAGCAAAATGCTGCCAGAACTTTTAAATAGAATACAAAAAACAAGCAGAAAAAAAGCTGTAAAATAAAAACATCAAAAAACAGGCACAATATGTACTGCCATAGATTTGGTTCAATATACAGGGGAGCATTTCAAAAGGGAGTCATCTTACATAAAATGGACAAATTGTGAAATAATTTCATTGTAATAAATTATAAAATGATATGAACTTGTTCAGGCTGCATAATATAAAAAATATAATATATTTAAAATTAAATGAAAAAATAACACAGAGTTTTCATAACAGTTGGAAGACAGGGAAGTGAAAGATACAGATGAATTGACATCACTTCTATTACAAATAATTTTAAATGTGTCATAATTGTATGCATTATTTTATTATTAGTTTTATTGTTTGTCTTCATAACTATAGGGCAGCTAAAAACATGTCAATTTTAGATGAGATGATATATAAATTTTGCACTTTCAAACAACACTTAATTTATATTTTCAGTTACAGTTCTTTCTTTTTTTGTAAAGTCTCATGGGTTTACATACAAGTCACAACATTGTAGAAAAATAGACAAGACAGTGAAATATATAGGCTAACTGTATGTACATATGTCCAAATCAATGTTACACTAAAAAAACAAAAAAACAAATCCAGTGTTTGGACAGTGTCTAAAAAATTCTGTTGAATTGTTTCATGTGTGTGTGTGTGTGTGTGTGTAGTCAAGTGTATGTGGAACGTCTTTTTGTGTTAACTCAGAAGCGGTGCTCTCCACGCGTGATGTGCGATGAGAACTCGTAGCGGTCCTGACTGCGGTAACCACACAGGTTGCACTCGAAGGGGTCTCGGAAGCCATGGCAACCCATGTGGATGGTGTACATGACGTGGTCCAGGAACAAAACTCTGCAATGGATGCAGCGATACGCCCTCAATTCTTCTCCCTCTCCACTCAGCACCTTAAACCCCTCCGATGACGCCATACCCAGCTCCATACCTGCTGCCCGCAAGGCCTCAAAATGCCGCTGCTGCTCTTCTTTTACCACTGGCAGACCTCCGTTACGCATACCTGGAGCCATGTGATTGGTCAGGTAGATGAGACCACCTGCGGCTGTTCCCCCGCCTCCCCCGGCCGCCCGCTCATCGTTGTTGCTCTCGGTGTCGGTGGAGTCCTGGCCGCTGGGGCTGGGGGAGCCGTCCTTCTCCACGGAGGCTGATTTGGACTTGGACAGCAGAAGGAGGTGCTCTGCGGCGCTGTCTTTAGCAGATACGCCGTTGCCTTCAGCTGATTGTGTCTTGTGGAGGTTGTAAATAGGGCTGACCACCATGTCAGAAGAGCCAGGGGAGGTCTGAACCAGAGGCCGCAAGGACTCTGCTCCCAGATAGCTAATGGCACTGTTGATGGCCTGATCGATCACGTGAGGCTGCATAAGCTCACCTGAGCCGCCCTCGAATGACAGCTCCGACAAACGATTCTCTCCTGTTGAAGAAAGCCAAAAGAGTAAAGGTTTTAACTCGTCTGAGTTCTGAGAAATGGAAAATAAGAACTTTAATTATTTGCATCAATGGACCTTTCTGCACCATTACTGGTAGGCACAAATTCTGACATTTTACTTGTCTTTTTACAGTATTAACTATTACTGTGGAAATGAAAAGACATTTAGGCCCTGTTGTTTCCACCCAGTATTAAGATGCGTTTTGGTCGATCTGTGTGAATGGGATGTAAAACGTTTTGAGCTTGTCCACTTTCGACCACTTCCAGAGGTAGTCAAAAAACGCATTTGACTGCATTGCTTTTGTAGTGTAAATGCTCATGTGGTCGAATGTGTTCGAACAGACACAAACCGTCTACTCTCCGCCTACTGACCTAATGCATAAACATTATGGAAAGTGCGCTAGCCATATGGGATTTAAACTTTGTCAGCTGAAGACCCAAGTTTGGCTTGAAGACAAAAAATGTACCAAGCACAATGTTCTCTCACCATTCCTGATTTCTAACACGCACTCACAGTGTTCGGTGTGGTCTTGCGGCTGTCAGAGCAGAAACGAAAGCTGGGCGCGTTCATATGTAAATTGTGCAAGCTTATTTTGTCCATTAGATCGAAAGATCTGAAAAAGCCCATACATTTACCCGCCCATAGACCCTCCCCTCGAAGAAATCAGGACAGAAGGGTTTTTGAAAGTGGACAAAAGAAACAGATTAAAATACCAGATGTAAATGGGTATGTGTCTCCTTTGTCCACTTGTGATCTGATTGACCAAAATGCATCTTAATACCAGGTGGAAACAGGGCCTCAGGTGCAACCCTTTGAAGAACTTCTAGGTACCTTTCAAAATGGACAGTTCTCTGAGGAACCAAATGGAGCTTCTGCAAGAACTCAAAAAGCCTATTGTAATGGTTCATAAACTTTTTGAGACACTGTCTGAAAAATAAAGGTTCCAAAAAGAGATTTTCGCAGCAATCCCATAGAAGATCCATTTTAGATCCCCAAATAACTAAAAATCTGAAGAACCTTTTTCAGTACAAAAACCTTTTGTGCAATGGAAATATTTTTAATGGAAGTTAAAGGTTTTTAATGAAATCATTGATGCCAATAATGAACCTTTATTTTTAAGGGTGTACTTAAAAATATATTTAGCTGTGCTCTCTTAAAATAGAGTTTCCAAAAGAGGTTTCTGCAGCATTTCCTTAGAGGAACCATTTTGGGTTCCCGAAAGAACCTTTCAGTGAACAGTTCTTAAAAGAACCATTTTTTTCTCAGTGTGAAGAACATTTTATTAATCTAAAGAACATTTTTCCACTATGTTAAAATGTTTATGGAACCATAGAAGCCAGTAAAGTTCTTTATTTTTTTAAGGACCTTCAGCAGGTTGCCTAAAAGTTCTCCAGAGTGTTCTTCCTCAAATATCTTTACATTTTTATAATACTCTTCAGTAAAACACCAACACGAAAAGATGAGAAAAGGGCTTAGTAGCACATTATTCTAATAGTTACTATAAAAGCAAATGAAATTTATAACCACAAGCAACAGTCAAATTCATGTTGCATGCGATTATCCTGCTTTTTTCCTGCTTTTTTTTTTAAAGTCAACTCATCAAAGAGAATGAAATGAGGGAGCTGCCCATCATTTTATGTCTCTGCAATGTCTTATTTCTTTTAGTCAGAGACATACGTGCATTTTGACGATGATCTAACAACTTCTGCGATATGTACTGTACAATGAAACAAACTTCAACTCTTACCCACAAACCTCTGGGGCATAGAGCTCTTACGCTTAGCTACATTGTTAGCTATCCTGTCTAGCACCAAGGCTCTCTCAGATGCAGGCATGTCCTCCCTCTGCTCATTCTGGCTGTTCTCTTCCTTCACTATGGAAAGCAAGACAAAGAAACCACGCATAAGATTCAAATACCTGTATCTAACCTGAGCTCATCCTCTGACATGGTGCTAACTATAATGAAGAATGATGTTTCTTCGATCATGCATTTAAGATGTGGCATATACCTGTATCTCTGAGGCACACATCATGATTTTCTACCCCTTACCCTAAGGAGTTTTTTTTTTCTTGGGACACTTTTTCTTAAAGGGTTAGTTCACCCAAAAATAAAAATTCTGTAATTAATTACTCACCCTCATGTCGTTCCAAACCCATAAGAGTTTCGTTCATCTTCAGAACACAAATGAAGATCTTTTTGATGAAATCTGAGAGCTTTCTGACTCCTCCATTGACAGCTACGCAACTGATACTTTGACACTTCAAAAAGTTCATAAAGAGATCGTAAAACTAATCCATATTAGCAGTTTAGTCCAAATTTTTTCTGAAGACACTTGATCGCTTTATAGGATGAACAGATTGAATTTAGGCTTTTATTCACATATAAACATTAATAAACCCACACATCAGTTGTGGTAAAAGCCTAAATTCAATCTGTTCATCATATAAAGCGATCAAGTGTCTTCAGAAAATTTGGACTAAACCACTCAATATATATGGATTCATTTTACGATCTCTTTATGAACTTTTTGAAGCGTCAAAGTGTGAGTTGCGTAGCTGTCTATGGAGGGACAGAAAGCTCTCAGATTTCATCAAAATGATCCTCATTTGTATTCTGAAGATGAACGAAAGTCTTATGGGTTTGGAACGACATTAGGGTGAGTAATTAATGACATAATTTTCATTTTTGGGTGAACTAACCCTTTAAGCCTTGAGACATTACGGGCATACATATAGCTGCGAATCATTTCATACAATTGTTCAGTTATGGCTCCAAACATCTGAATGGCAATATTTGTCCAGTGTCACCATAAAGAACTACCAGAACATTGTTGATTGTAGTTTAGGTCCTCTAATACTCCACATTTAAAGCAAAGGTTGTACTTTTCATTATGGTGACAATAAACAACATTTAAGCCATGGTCATGGGTCAGCCACATTTCCATCTATTTAGGAATAGAAAACACTTTAGTGAGAGAGATAGTATGCTATCATTCACAGACCTGTATAAATGCTATTCTGAAGGCCCATGCACTGCAGGTAGTTGTGACATCTCTCCTTATGTTCTTCCAATGAGCTCCGCTGCTTGTAACTGCGCCCGCAGTATGCACACTTATGAGGTTTTCCAACTGTCAGAAAAAAATAATAACGAAATCTGCTCAATCACACTATACAATTTAATCTCACACAATAACAACTGATTTGCTGAACTGGCTCAAGTGATTCAATCAGTGTAGTTTTATGTAAATGAAGAAATCAAGGCACGTCTGTCTCTTTACATCACGTAGGTGATGAAAGCGTGAGTTACCAGAGTGCGTGCGCAGGTGTCCGGTAAGGGCGTCTCTGCGGCGGCAGGCATAGTTGCACAGGTGACATTTGAAAGGTTTCTCGCCAGAGTGCAGTTTGATGTGTCGGAGCAGGTTACCCTTCTGAGTGAAGGAAGCACCACACTGGTTGCATTGGAATGGCCTCTCCCCTAGGAGAAAGAAAGATAATGCATAACTCATGTGCTCTTGGGATTAGGACATTTTCATGTAAAATTACTACATACTGCAAGTGATGAATGATGATAAAGAAACTACATTTTTCAGCATATTCTCCTTTCTAGTGGTCTCAAAATGAGCCACACTTAAAAATGTATGAGTGTCATTGCAATCGATATCAATATATTTAACCAGAAGCACAGTTTTCAAGCAAAGAGTAGGCTATGTATGATAAAACAATAGATGTACTTTTCGAAATGAAGATTGAATTTGTTTCATAATTGATGAATTCTGCAACATTAACACTGTTATTTTCCTGTTTGTTACTGTGAAGCTGCTTTGACAGAATCTGTATTAAAGCGATATATAAATAAATATGACTTGACTTTAAACTGACTAAATACATCCACAAAATTTGCTTTGGAACCCATTGGTTTAAGGTAATCGCAAAAAAAAATGTGTGACTTAAAACTCCAAATACTTTACAGTTGTGCCTAATTTCGACTCCCTGCCAAATTAGTTATTACCCCTCTCCTTGAAGTCGCTATCTGATTGCCTAATCCTAACCCCACCCCTAATCCTAACCTCTTCCCCACACCGATATCCTAAACCTACCAATACTAGGGGGGTAATAATATGGCGGGGGTAGGAATTCGGCACACCACCTGTTCTCTTTTATATTTTTGTGTGATAAAGTAGGACACAAATGAAACCTGCATTCACAAATAAGTTATTCGGCATGCTTTAACACATGTAGAAGTTACATAAACGCCTGTAGTTCTATCAAACTGTATTTAATTTGAACAGAGAATGCCAGCAACAAATGGCCATGTAAATGGTGAGCGTCTGAGAAACTATATCGGCCCTCTGAAAGCAAAGCTCCGCTGCTGTAGCGCTATTACACTGTGAATGCGGGGTCACTGTCCTACACGGCTCCACCGCGCTGTTACATCTTCAACAACGCAGCGCCTCGCGCCAAAGCTCAATCAAACACGCCAGCGGAATCTCGCACGTGAGCGCCGCTCTCCGCTCTGCGCGCGCTGCCTGGCTCCGCGCGCCGACTGGCGCCCTGATCGAACAAGAGGCTTTCAGACGCCGCCTGCCAGTTTCGTAATGCACCACTGCCTGGGTCAATTTGATCTGAAAATCTCATTTTTTCCTCTTCTTCAGCTCTAAAATAAGAGCGGCCCATCACAATGCAAATGCAGAGCTCATTTAAATAAAGTGAAGGAAACACTTTGTGTTTGAGAGCCAGTCTTCCTGATCAGCGCCCCTGGAATAAACCAATATCCAGCTCCTCCGAATGTTGTGGCATTCTCCGAGAACGCTATTAATACGGCGCTCTCTTCAAAAGCCCTATAAAATAAGAGTCACCAGTGAAGCAGCAAAAAGACGGAAAAAGAAACTCATTAAAAAGGCATTTCAGGAGCTCGGTACCTCCTGCGAATATTTTGATTTAAATAGGAAGCACTTCATTATATCTTTTATTATACGTTCTTTTCTGAATTTACATTAGCCCACTGTTCCTTTCTTCCATTTTGAGTTTCATTAGTTTGTCAAGTGAGGAAGTTAAGTGCCTTTTTGAAAAATGTTCTCACCCACTGGTTTGGCTTCATTGCAGCGGAATATCAATTTGAGAAAGGGAGAAAATAACTAATACTGAAATAATTGTCATTTGAGAGAGACTTCTTCTTGGTTAGTTCTTTCTTGTTGGATTGTCGTAAAGAAAACTAAACAAAATGTCACATTTTGTTACAAAAACATCTCATTTTGATCATAATCATATTAATTAGGTTACAGGTGAGCCTTTAAAAGGATAATGAAAAATTCTGTCATCATCTACTCACCTTTATGTCGTTCCAAATCTGACTTTCTTTCTTCTGCAGAACATAAAAGAAGATATTTTGAGAAATGTCTCATTTTTTCCCATACAATGGAAGTCAAAACTGGTGTTCCGCAGAAGAAAGAAAGGACCACTTTATATTAGTTGTTATTGTGTTGTATTGCAAAACAGTTATTAAATATGAACCCAATACCCAATAAACCCAAAAAATGTATGTATACAAGTATCAAATGATTCATTAAAAATACATAGTAGTTAAAGACACTTAATATAAAGTGGGTCCGAAAAAAAGTCATACAGGTTTGGAACAACATGAGGATGAGTAAATGATGACAGAATCTATTTTTTTTTGCATAAACTATCCCTTTAATGCAGACGTTAGCCAAAAATGCTGTCCTAATATTCTAAAAACACATTGCAAACAGCATATTGAAGTATTGCGTCTTTATTAATCATTTACATCAACTTGCATTTCTAGCAGTCTCATCCATTCAAGTCAAGCAGTGTCTAATACACAGCTAGTTTCTGATAAACAAAAGGATGGTTGCATTTAAAACACATCCAGGGTCTGTCTCTATCCTGCTCTCTCTCTGTGTGTCTCACTATGTGCGGATCAACCTACCCAGCCCTGCACCCTGTCAGCTGTGAGTGATAGTATAAGGAGGGAAGAGTAGATGGCAGTTGTGCTTACCAGTGTGACTTCGCTTGTGCACCATCAACACATTGGGCCCAATGCAAACTATCCCACAGATATCGCACTTCAGCTTCCCGTTGGGGAGGCGGATGCCCCCGGCCGTGGGGTAGGCGGCCGGCTTGCTGTCAGGGCCTGCGTGGGAGCCGTTCACTTTGGCCCCCGAGCCATCGAGCACGCGCAAGTCCTCGGCTGCACATTCCTCCGCCTCTCCATTCATCTCACAGGTCAGCCCGTTTTCCTCGTCACTCCGAGCCTCAACTTTTATATTACAGGCTGGAAAAGAGGGTAGTGGGCCTGTTAAGTAAAGTGGCAGGCTGGGTGGTTATTTTCTCTGAGTCGGTAACTAACACCGCTAAATCTCAATGTTCTACAACAAGAAGTGCACCTGCAAAGCAACTATTTTCTTATCTATTTTATGATTAACAGCTTTTGTGTGTGTGTGTATGTGCAAAACATCATCTTTTATTGCGTTAAAAACATTTCTGAAACATCCTACTTGACATTATGAACATTAACTGCATTTTTTGAATATCGTCTTCTGTAGACCAGTATTGTGAGGTGACTAACTAAAAGTAGTGACTATCTTAACTAGTTACTAACTTAACATTTTCAGCTGCTACAGTGTGCAAAAATGCAGTTGTGCAAACAGACAATAATCCAACATGCTTTTGCAAATGTGTTTTTTTCTTTCATTTGACACTTTGTGAAATCTGATTCAACTGATGTTTCTACACTGAGTTATGTACTTACATATACTTAACAGGTAATGTTGCCTTTAATAGCTTCAGTGTACACTACTGCTTAAAAGTTTGGGATCGGTAAGATTTTAAAAAATGTTTTTGAAAGAAGTCTCCTCTGCTCACCAAGGCTGCATTTATTTGATCAAAAACAGTAGAGTAAAAATAGTATAAACAGTATAATCAGTAATATTGCGAAAAAAGCTGTTTTCTGTTTGAATATGTTTTAAAGAATTGTTGGTTCAACTTAAAAAAGTAAGTAACCTGGTTGCCTTAAATTTTGAGCTCAATGAAATTAAAAATTTGAGTTAATACAATGAAGGTGATTGGCTTAATCAGCAGAAATGCAAAATATTATGTCATCTGAACCACATTAATTATTTAAGTTGATTTGACAAAAGAAAAAATGATGTGATGACTAATCATGAAAAGTGTGTTATTACTCCGGTCTTCAGTGTCACATGATCCTTCAGAAATCATGCTGATTTGCTGCTCAAGAAACATTTATTATTATTATCAATGTTGAAAATAATGTATTTGTGGAAACCCTGAATTTCAAGATTCTTTGATGAACAGAAAGTTCAAAATAAATTGTATTTAATTTACAAAATAAATTTTATTAAATTTTAGTAGAAATCTTTTGTATCATTATATTACTGTCACTTTTGATCAATTTAACCTGTCCTAGTTGAATAAACATATAATTAAAAAAAAAAAAAAATCTAACTGACCCCAAACTTTTGAACTGTAGTGTTAGTAGCTTGTAACCCAAAAATAGCTTTAGTATACGTACATAAGACACATGTTTACATAATGACTTGGTGAAAGCTCCCAACTCCCTTTAAGGAAAAGAGAAAAATGGTATTTGAAAGAAAAATATTCCTCTTTATGAATCATAGAGGATTCTTCTATCAGGCTGTCTGCTCACAAACCATATCACCATCTCATTCACCATCACACTTCTCTGAAACAAATGACTGATAAACAGGAAACAGAGACACAGGAAGCACTGTGAAACTGAGGACTCTCAGCGGTGTAAACCAGACCAACAAACCGTGGTAAACACATACACACACATACACTCACATACAAGCCTAGAGAAGCATAAAAATAGAGCACACAATCGACTAAGGAAAAAACTTTTTGTTAAATATTCATTAAATTCTATGGAATGTCCAATCATAAGCTAGATCATTGTTCAGATGCCCGTTCAGCCTGATGAAGTAAACATTTTGAGGTTTTCAGGCAGTTCGAGCTCAGAGTAAATGCCCTGTGGTTAACATGCTGTGGTGCCAGGCTGATTTCCCCATGCCTCAAGCCTGTGTTTGTACAGACTCAAGAGGAACAAGCAGAAATAATGAAATATGGGAATCCGAGGGAAAAGGGGAAGCTTCAGCACCCGAGCCGGCCCAACCGAAAAAAAGGACAAGAGTTATGGAGAAGTGACAGAAAGGGAAGCACAGACAGGGAATTGTTAAGCACAACAAGTGAAACAGTTTTTCTTTTTCTTTTTTATATTCAGACTACAGGGATCAGCAACTGAAGCACGTGATTGAACTGGAGAGTACCGATAGACTGTTTTCAGGTTACTCTCTGTCAGTTTACACAGACACTCCTTTTACTGTGTTTCCAAAATAACTTGCCTTGAGTTTTACAGCAAGTGATCCAGTTTCCAGTATAATCGTCTCCAGTGACTATAGAAAAATAATTTTTGATCTAATCAATATAGGTGGAAATAACTAACTAGGACAGATAACTTTTATTGAAACCAAAAGAACTGTATCATAACACATCCTTAAATTCAAAGAAGGTCCTGACTGAATAACTTCACAAATGACGTAAGTCAAGCAGGCGATTTTCATTTTTAATGTACGTTCCTGTTCTTAATAAGCAGTATTCATTGGTGGACGTCCATGTTTTTCTTTGAAAACTTTTATCAAAACTCTACATCTACTTTCCTTTTCAGCTACAATATGAATCCCTCATACTTTTTAACATCATGGCTCCGATTGGCCGCCCTACATTTTTTTCCTACTGAATATTCTGTTTTACTCTAATAATGTATGTCCGATTAAGTAAAACATGTTGTAACCACATTTTATGTTTACTTTAAGGATGGTTTATATGGATTTCAGTGTCAATGTGTGAATGAATTACGGCAGTTAATAACAAAGTCAATACAGGAAAGCAATCTTCCATTAACACCCATAAAAGGATGTATTTCTTCCTCTCGCACACACACAGATCCACTGACAGCCTTTCTGCTTATATGATATGATGATTTAACCAGTGTGATGTGACCTGAGTTTGGCAGAGGGAACTAGGCCTGTTGTCATGATACAGTCTCTCATGGATCTTTTGGGGAAGTTGTGACTAAACTGGGGATGGGAAGAGGAGCTTTTACTTTGTATAACGTTTGTCACACATCCTAATTTACCCATTTTGGGAAGCAAGTGTCAAAAGCCACAGACAAGGACAAACAAAAGAGCTCTACATAGAAGAGAACGACATAACAGGCAAACATCACAAACATCACTGTGTAATTTTAAACTAGATTAAATTCTTTCTTTCTTTTTTTTTTTTTTATTTCCAGAGAAACTCTTTTTGGGGTTTGAACTTGTGACCCTCCACCACATCGATAACAAAAATGATCACAACATTGCACTTTAGCAAAGGGATGTATTCATGATGAGGGCACTATAAATGAATGTAACTCTGCATGAGTTAATACAATTAATTTTCGTTTATGCTTCAGTCGAGGCACTGAAAATAACCATGTTTTAGCTTATGCGGTACAGCAGAGCTACATGCACGTTAACCACGTCTCCACATTGGGTGGGTGAGAGTATGTTTTAGCATGCATGTGTATGCATATGTGTGTGAGATGTGATAAAAAAAAAACCCTGCTTTCGCTCACATTTTTAGGAACTTGCTAGTGAAATGTTTGCCTCTGATATGGCAACAGGTTTAAGGCCAGGCCATCACCTTCATACATTTAAAAAGAGGAATTACATGATAAAATCTGCTCCGCACCATGAAAACCTTCCTGCACTTCACTGGACAGCGATTTTGCCATGCAGTGCTAATAAATACTAAATGATCAAGCCAAACTGTTTACCACAACTTAAAGTTAAAATGAAATCAGAAAGGACTGTTTACTTTCGTAATGGATGTTCTAGGTCTTATTGTGAATGATTTGTCGGTGCACGTGATTTAATGGAATTAAATAGTTTATTTTTGTAATCTTTATCCGTATCAGCAAGCGATTTCTGAGAAACCTGTTGAAAGTGGACCGGACTGAGCACCACAACACACTTGTAGCCAATCAGCAGTAGGGGGCGTGTCCACTCATGAGCAAGAGGGAGATTTGAAGATAGACTGTAGAAAGAGAGATGGCTGAGAGACATTACAAAAGAGAAAAGGTCAGAGGAATATCACAAAAGAAGGCTTATGATCAGGCAAGAAGTTTAGGACTCATGTTAATATTAGAGAAGCTTTCCAGCGCTGTAGAGACCCTAGAAAATGGACGCAGAGGTTGCGTTGTTTCTGCTCCGAGTAACATTTGTTTTGCTGTTTCACAGAACCAAGATATGCTGTTGTTGTAATGTTAGTTAGAGTAACATCAGTTTTGAGTGCCATTGTTTGTCTGGAGCTGGTTTGCTGCTGGTGACTAATAACCAACTCTTGCTTTAATATATGTACTCTTGTGTACTGTACATTCATTTTTTGTTCTTCCTTGTCATTCGTCATCTTCACTTTATGTTTTTGCAAAGCATTATTTTGCTTCACTTCAGCTATGATAAAGAGACATCCACTCTTGCATTGCGTGTTCGTGCATTTGGGGGCGGAGCAATGAAGGGGCGTGTTTATTTGGGTGATTTCAAATATCAGCAGCGTTTCTCAGAAATCGCTTACTGCACCTTTAATCTATAAAAATGTTTTTTGTCTAAAACGGCTTACTTTTCTAGCTAAATGAGAAAGATAACTAATAGCCAAATAGCTATTTATGCATTGTTTTAGCAAACTACACTTGATAGTCCAAACAATTCCTGTCCATTTTATCTCTTTGAATATCTTGTTTCACTAAGAAATATATCACATTACAGAGGGTGTGAACAGCAATTCCCCTTGTGAAAAAGGAGTACACTTCAGCATACTTTAAAAGAAAAAAAGAGTTACTATTATGGAAATTATATACTTAAGGGCAAACTGAATGTAATGTTTTCGGACACTAAAATGCAATTAAATGAAAATGTAATATAATTTAAATTCATATCAAATGCAATTACCTAAAATTTAAAGTGCTTTTTGACCCGCTTAAGTACATCTATAATTTTACTGTCTTTGAAATATGGTTAACGTGCACTGAATGTACTGACAAGCAATTATGGTGAACTAAAATATATATTTTATGTAATTTCTATTGAAACATGTTTTCCATGTATTTAAATATATTTGCACACATTTACACTCATTACACATTTGTAATAGTGAAGTTGCAATTTAGTACATTTGAAATAGATTAACTGTAAATGTAATGTCAAAAAACACACTACAAATAAGTGTACTTCTTTAAAGCCTGACAAAAGTTTTCAACATAATGATTTAAAATTAAAACTTTTGACATTATTACAAAGTGCACTTTTCAAAAGTGCACTTAAACGTGTAAACATAATCATAAAAGTGTTCTCTCTTTAAGTATACTCAAGTGGTCTTTTTATTTTATTAAAATTATACGTAACACTATATTTTGATGGTCGATACATCAACTTATCCTACTTACCCTAACCCTAATCAAACAATCTCTAATGAGAGTTAGTTGACATACAGTTGCAAAGTTACTTATAGTAGAATGTCTAAAGTGCACCATCGAAATAAAGTGCAACCAAATTATATTATCGGCAGTACATTTTTTTTTTTTTTTTATATATATATACTTTTAAAATGTGAAGTACACTACATTTGCACACATTCAGTACAATTAAGCACACTTCTCATTTTTCCAAGGGTCACAATGACTTTTTGACTTCTCTCATATTCCTACTGAACTATACATTCCATTTGTAGAGGAAAATGTGGTTTGGCTCTTTTTACTCGCAGATTTTAAATTTCAATACGCAAATGTTTTCATAATCATAAAGGAGTTTGTAGGTCTTTCATCGTGGCAGGAAAGCAAATACACAGCGCTCTCCGAGAGTCATCTCGCATCTGATTGAGCAGCGTATACTGCACAGTCTGCACAGATACTCACTTAATCAGAGAAGCAATGATGCACAGTGAAGATACAGTCTTCACATCCTCTCACAAACTGGCTGATTATATCTTCAGGGACAACATGCAGACAGATGCACGCACATACACACATATTCACGCAAACCTTTGCTGATGCAAGAGTTCAGAGTGTTTGAAGTTTAGTTCCCTGTTTCTCTCGAACAATCCATGAATTTTTTTTCTATATATGTCCTAAATTATTCTTTCTATACATTCTTTAAATACACTCACATCTCAATTAGGGAATTTCTTCAATGTAAAGTTGAGAACTGTGTGTGAAAAACAAGTGTCATTTTGAGTTAAATGCCATTTTAATACTCTTATTAGTGTTCAAAATGTCATCCCATCAATTCAAACAGATGACTAACAAGGGGTGGTTCAACAGTTATATGCTATAGCCTCCGTCAGCATCTATGGTCTCTTATTACTTTATTGATATGATTTTGACTTTGCTCCTGATATACGCAACGCAGGAGGCAGATATGAATGCGCTATTTTACTGAGAGTAAAGCATAGCTTTTGGACTTGCATTTGAAAGTGGGTGGGTGTGTGGAAGTGTGTGAATATCGTGGCAGTTGAAGTGAAAGCATGGCAAAAGTGCAGGTGCAGAGTTGTGTGTAAGAGAGCGTATACTCGCATATGTTGCGATACTGCGCCTATCTAGTGTTGCTCCTGAACATTTTATCTCCCTGAGTGAGTGTTGAAACTGAGTTCTGGCAAGTTCTTCTTAGGAAACTCTTGCACATCCTATTTCAGTTTCCTCTCACATCTTTTTTTTTTTCTTTCTCTCTCTCTCTCTCTCTCTCTCTCTCTCTCTCTCTCTCTCTCTCTCTCTCTCTCTCACTCACTCTGTTTTTTACTTTCAGTAGCTTCAAAGTGAGCGGGTCACGCATTAAGTCCAAGTTAATCTGGAACTTCTGGAGGGGAAAATTCCAAACTAAAATACATCAAGATATTAAACAGGCCATCTGTTAACTTCTGGTTAGCCAAATTTATTCCCACCCATTTTCGCCTCTAGTTAACCCACTTTCTATTTACACTGCTAACACTATATTTATTAATATAAAGACTAACTTACATTTTTTGTTACCACCTATCCTTCACACATGACATTTTCATTTATATGCTACCATTCAAAAATTTGGGGTCAGTATGACTTTTTTTTTTTTTTAAGAAATTAATACTTTTATTCAGCAAGGACACATTAAATTGATCAAAAGTGACAGAAAAAAAACTACATTATTACAAAAGATTTCTATTTCAAATAAATGCTGTTCTTTTGAACTTTCTATTCATCCAAAATGTTTCATAGTTTCCGCAAACATATTAAGCAGCACCACATTTTTTAACATTGATAATAAAGCATAATAATAATAGAGCACCAAATTAGCATTTTAGAATGATTTCTGAGATATCATGTGACACTGAAATTAATTTCACTTGCCATTACAGGAATAAATTATATTTTAAAATATAATAAAATAAAATAAAAAAACAGCTATTTTAAATTGTAATAATATTTCATAATATTACTGCACTGTAAAAAAGAATTGTTGGTTTAACTTAAAAAAGTTACATGGTTGCCTTAATTTTGAGTTCACTGAAATTAAAAAATTTAGTTTATACAATAAAGGTGATTGGTTTAATCAACAGAAACTCAAAATATGTTATCTGATCCACATTAAATTACTCAAGTTGTTTTGACAAAAGAAAAAATGTTGATGAATCATAAAAATAATTTTTGACAGTGTGTTTACAATAAAAAAAAATGCAGCCTTGATAAGCATAAGAGACTTAAAAATCTTAAAACATCTAAAAATCTTACTGACCCCAAACTTACCTTTAGTTTTTGACATTGGAAAACTAATTGTTTTAATAGTTTTTCAATAAAATTTGAATTTACATTTATTCATTCAGACATTTAATCAGATGCTTTTATCCAAAAGGACTTAAAAATGAGGGAAAAAAACAAGAAACGCAATACAGAATTTCAAGAATAAACCAGAGAAGTACAAAAGGAAGAAGAGAAGTGTAAAAAAAGTAGAGAAAAATTTCCTAATAAGTGTGGGTTAAATAGTTCATGGCACAACTGAGCATGTTATGTGTAGGTTCAGTCAGTGAGTAAACACTGTTTCAGTGTAAAATTAGCAATCTGTTGTTTAAATATCCCACGGTTTCAGGAACCAGTAACTATTACTCTGATGAGAGGAAAATAATTAATTTGTTTTACTTAAAGTTTACAGATTTTCCTTTTCGATTTGATGTTTTTTTCTTTTCTATGTGTGGCAATAGAAAAAAAGAAAGAGGCATGATCTCATTACAAAAGCTGAAGATACGCATCATGAGCTAAATTGAATGCTTCGGACCCTGCGAACCCTCAAACAATCTAGTGCACTCGCTTTGTGATCTTGCAGGAAGAACGTAAGATCCTTTTCATGTGTAGCATTGCATTTTAAAGTTTTATCTTTTGGGTTGACCTTAAGAGTGGGCTGCAGTGGGAGCTATATCAGACTGAGTATTGCATGTGTAAATGAGGTAGTTTTGTGGTTGTGTCCCAGCTTAGGCTGGTCTGACTCACCCAGTGGTTTGTCTGTGCGGTTGTTGTGTTGGAGGCCCGTGCTGGCTGACAAGTCTTCAGGAACAGGCATAGCCTCATCTTGGTCCTCTCCCCCCTCGTTTGCAGTCGGGCTGTCCCTTCCTAAGCAGAGAGTAGAGAAGTTACCAATATAGACTCAGACCAATCCCTTTTGCATACTTTACCTTAGGAGATGAAAAGATTAATCTAAAATTTTTCGGGTTAATAAGTAAGCCATTTGTAGGCTGATTCCCCATCATTGACTCAACCAGTGGCATTGGCTATCTGTTTGTCTGACCAGTGACAGGTGGTTTGAGTGTTCAGGAAACCTGTTTGAAAATAGTCATTATGTGTGTTCGACTTAGCAGATCGATCGATATCTGACTTAAAGCAGTGCATGTGGGTTAGCAATTTTGTCCAACTAAAGACAGTGCAGATTCCACGTTACTTTGACCAATACTTAAAAGTAGAGAGCAGCGAGAGCAATTCGAGAGCAGTCGGCTGGCTCATTCTGCACAGCTTCTTCAGAGTGGCTGCACAAGATTGGATAACATCACAGCTGTTTCACGATTAGCCGGATTCACTGATGGCAACGATCACTTGTGTTTTATGTTAATTCTGACACCTTCAGTTCTGCTAATGCTCACACATCCATGTTTTTATAACAGTAAAACTCTTTTCATTTAATATTAATGTTGTGTAATGTTTATCTAAATAAAACTGATTTAAAATATAGACCCCGCTTTATTGGTATTTAAATAGTATAGGCTTATGCTAAACTTTGTTCTTGTAGATACAGGTGCTGAATAAGCAGTATTGAATGAAAAGTGTTTTTGGTTGCTACATGAAAACATCTGAAACGTCTGTGTATTTGACAAATATTGCTGATAATCCACTTCCACTATGATAATATATGAAAAAACTGCAATCATCACTTCAGGAATCAGAAAGTGTCCTACTTTATGTTTCAGTTTTCAACTCCTTCGACTACAAGCGGCAAATCGCACTGATCGGTTAAACTGAACACACCTATTATTTTTGTAAATCCGTTTGGTGATACTAGTACCATAGAATTTGCACACTTCCCCTTCAAAAAAAAAAAGGGGGTTGTATTGTGGTTGCGCAGGGTTGTATTGTATCCCCCTTGTTGACACTCAGAAGCATTAGTGAGATTCCTAAACATAATTTTTGGAGGGGTGGACCCATCTAATCTTTCAACTGCTGGAGCATTTGAGCAGCAGCTCACCTTGCTCCAGCATCAGCTGTTTCAGCATCCCTCCACCTCCCCAACTTCCCCAGCAACATAGTGTTGGCCCATATCCGGCCACATACCAGATGTGGGACGGATCTGGGCCAACACTATGTTGCTGTCTGGGACGCCAACATTATTTAGCAGTCCTGAAGAGGGGTATATCTAAGCTCAAGTTAAAGCTGTTTCCTCAAACACCTCCACTGCGGCCACTGAGCAAGCCAAATAGCAAGCCAAACCTCAAAAGACTAAAGAGTGTAAAATATATTCTCACTAATGCAGAAAGATTGGAGCTCACTATAATGAGTCTTGTGCAAGTTTCATAACTTTATTTAGATATGAAAATGTCGACAGAGCACAAATGCTGACCCGGTTACTACATTCAGAGTGTGTTCCCTTTTTCCATTTATCTATTTTCCTGGAAAAGTGTTTGCATTAACCCTGTGCCGATTCCAGATGTCATCCTTGAGGTGTTGTGACACAGAGAAACAAGTGCGAGAGGTCACAAGTTTAAATCTTGCTGAATGTATAGTTTAAAATTGAATCTCTTTGTCAGTATAGATGTATATCAGTAATGAGAATGTACCATTTGGATGTACTTGACTTGGTATTTCACTGGAACACAGAGCTTTCAGATGAGTGATAGATATTCCAAACCGTGACTTTTTTCTTCTGCAGAACCAAGATATTTTGATGAATGTTTTTGTCCATACAATGAAAGTCAAGGTGACAAGGGACCCCACTGACTTTCCTTGTACGGACAAAAAAAAAAAAAAAAAGAACATTGAGACATTTTTCATCTTCTTTTGTGTTCCACAGAAGTCAAAAAGTCATATGTTTGGAATGACAGAAGTTTCATTTTTGGGTGAACGAACCCTATTAAGTTTTAAACTTTTATTTTGTTCCTTTAAACTGGCAAGAGGTCATATATAATGACATATTTTTAAGAGTTAATCAGACATTTTTGTGAGGTGAAGCCTCCTAAATGTGGTCTAGAATCACCTATGCATTAACATATATCTGATGAGACAGACCTTTACACATAGGCTGTCGTTGAAGAGTCAAAATACGGTTATCTTTGCTTGACTGTTTTGATCGTCTAGACCTTTCTGTGGCTTTGAGCATATGAGAGGCGACTCTTACCTGTTATCTGGGACATTTCCTGTGCCTCCTCTGTCTCCATCCTGTGCAGGTATTCTAAAAGGAGCAAAAGTAAGAGAGAAAGTGTATCATCAGCGCTTGCTGCCTCAAAAATAACCCTGTATAAGAGAAGTGGTTGGTGATTAAAGGAGAATGGCCTTTCTTTGTGTATCTCCATCACCCTGGCAAGAACAGCCCCATTCCAGCCACACACACCACTGTCTTCCACATTACATTACAAAGAACTACAGACATTTTCATTACCGCTCTGACAGACGGGGTGAACTAAGAGAATATATTTGGTGGAGTACAAGGCCGAGGATGGGGTGGGGAGTCTCGAAAGGAACAGGCTTTCAGACCACATTTGTTATTTATTGTTAATTTCCCACCACATAATCATCCAAAAATGCAAACTGACTGCCGCAAAATTAAGCAGAAAATTAGATGGCCCGGGGTCATGGAGGATGCGGGTGTTTGGCATCGCCAGCTGATTGGCGCCCGTGTTCACACTAATTTACTGAGCATGCATGGGTGAGCCCGGCAAGCCCAACTCTTTCTGCATCTCTCTGCTCCTCTTTAACACACACACACACACAGATGTAGAACGCAGACGGAAACATAGACGAGATGTGCAATGAGTAAGGTGACAGAGGGAAGACGACAGCGAGGGTACAAATTAAAAAAAGCAGATTTATCGGAGACAAGAAATGAACAGATGAAGAAATAAGGGAAAGGTTAGGCGGAAATAACTCACTGAGAGAATAGCACGAGAAGAAAATGTGAGGGGGGCCAAAATGAATGTTTTTTGACTCCTCAGAAGGAGTTGGTGGTGAGCACTTCCTCAGGCCAGGCCTGCATATCTGAGAAGTCACCAGCGCTCGTGGCCCCATTAATAATGTAGCGGCCACTTGGGCCCACAGCAGATGGGCACAACAGCCTCGGCCTCGCTGCCACTTCAAGACGCTCCCGCTAGGGCCCCACGCCCGGCCCCGCCAGCCACACAGGGAGCAGTGAAGTTCCTGAAAATAGCCAAGCAAGCTGAAAAGAGCTCCTGGGAGAACGGGGACGTAGGCCTTCCTGTTTTTAAATGACAGATGGCTCCACGCACTTGGAACAAATAGTGGGAAAGCAGCGGCCTACCGTCTGTCGCAATGTCCCAGTCTTCCTGGGGATTGCACTTCTCGGAGGACTTACGACCAGCTCGCACGCCCGAAACCCTGATGAGGGCTCGTTTTTCGTCTGCCGTGAGATACATATGTGCCAGTGCCAGTGGAGAAGGTTAAAGGTCAGTGGTGGGTAAAGGATCGCAGGTGGACACGACAAGCTAATGGCGATTAAATGTGATTTAGCTGAAGAGAAATATGTTTTCTGTGTGTGTTTCTCTCATTCATATCTTTATATGCAAATCTACATTTGTGGTGTGTGTGTGTGTGTATAAATTATAAAAACTCAAAAGATGATATATTTTCCTCTGAATATACTGTATTTTAAAAAGTAGTTGTTTAGATGACTTCTTACCCTTTTTTCTGTGAATCTGACAAAGTACATGAACATTTTCTTAATAAAATTTCTGAAGAAATTACTCATTCTGCATTAACTGATTCTCATATTTAAAAATATACAATATAAATCATTTTTGATTGCACAATGTCACTAGTAAGTTTACTGACTCTGTGACATTTTTACATGCAAACCGCAGATCAGATCAACTGTTATGAAGACCAAGGAGCTGCTCATGGATCTTCACAGACCTCTTTGACTGTCTAAATGGGACATCAACAATCTTTTCAACACTTCACAGAATTGGCCACTGTGAGATAGTGGCCCAATCTGGATAGAAGGAAGGCGTTTGGCTTCCTTGCCAGTTTCTTGCCAGTGGTCTGGCTTTGATTTTTACCAGGAGGCACATGTTGCCATCAAAAGCAACATGGTTTGGGTAAACGCAGGCAAAACTTGATAAGAACCTGTTTCAGTGGCCCAGCAACACTGAATTATAACTGAAATCTGACAGGACCTGAGAAATGGTGAATTTATGATAATAAGTTGGCATCCTAAGGTGGAGCTTTTGCAATAAAAAAAAATGTCAAAGTTTGACTCATGGGTGAATATTTGTATAAATTAGAAATCCATTGTTTCATTCTGAGGAAATGTTTTATCTGGACTTTTTTTTTTTTTTAATTCAAAGTGTCATACTGAGAAAAATATTTGCATTTATTGTATTATTTTGGGGATTTTTGAAAATGATCGGTCCCACTTTATATTAAGCGTAAGGTAACACTTTATGGTAACACTTTATTTTACAGTGTCCTTGTTACACATGTTACATGTAGTTACCATAGTAATAACTAAAAATTATGCATAATTACATGCAACTAACCCTAAACCAAATCCTAACCCTAACCCTATAGTAAGCACATGTACTTAATTAATATTACTCAGTACTTAAATACATAATTACACTGTAACAAGGATGCCTTAAAATAAAGTGTAACCCTTTAGTTTAAGGTATCCATGTTACAGTGTAATTATGCATTTAAGTACTGAGTAATAATAATTAACTACATGTATAGGGTTGGGGATTGGTTTAGGGTTAGTTGCATGTAATTATGCATAATTTATAATTATTACTACAGTAACTACATGTAACACATGTAACAAGGACACTAAAATAAAGTGGGTTACACTTTATTTTAAGACATCCTTGTTACAGTGTAATTATACATTTAAGTACTGAGTAATATTAATTAACTACATGTACCTACTATAGGGTTAGGGTTAGGACTAAGTTTGGTTTAGGGTTAGTTTCATGTAATTATGCATAATTTTTAGTTTTAGTTTACTATATAGTAACTACATGTAACATGTGTAACAAGGACACTGTAAAATAAAGTGTTACCAAATAAAGTGTAACCTTATTTTCTAATATTTAAATTTATAAATAGATACAATGCACTTAAAACACATTTTTATTTTGTACCTATAAAAAAATACATGCATGTAATTGCAGCTGTAATTAATTTTTGTAATTACATGTACAGTACAATCACACCGCTGACTTTTCCAGTATTCAACCTCAAAATAGCAAAAATGTTTTGCAATTATTATTATCATTTCTTTTTTTTTTAATGTAAGTGCAAAGTGGTTAAAGTTGCAGCTTTTTAAAAGATGTTGATTGAGGTTATAGTCAGGTCAGATTTGGGTTTGGGTTAGGTGCAATAAAAATGCATCATATGTGACGCATTCTTCATACCACAAACTAACCATCTATCATCTTGAAGGTTGATGCACTGTTTTTTTCATAACTAAGACATATGAACGGCTCTATGGAGTGGAGAAGTAGAGTGCATCAGGTGGATGGCGGTATGGTATTCCCCTACGCCCCCTTCTCTGAGCAGATGTGAGAGGGGAAATAGTGATGGTGTAGACAAAGAGCGAGGAAGACAAAGTAAAAATACTCCTCATGCATAATTATTTTAACCAGAGGAAAATGCTTGCTTTATTCTCCCACTTAAGCCACTCTGGACTAGTTATCATATCAGTTATCTGATCAGACTTTGGTTTCACTTTATTTTGATGATCCCTTTAACACATTCAGTTACACTTTATTTTAAGGTGACGTAGTTACATTGTACTAACTCAAATAGGTACTGAGTAATATTAATTAACTATATGTACTTAATATAGAGTTAAGGTTAGGGTTAGTTACTGGTAATTACGCATAATTAACTGTTATTGCTATATTAAGTACATGTAGTAACGTGTAACTACGTCACCTTAAAATAAAGTTACCACACATTCCGTTGACTAAAGTAATGTTGCACCTACATGTCTACTAACTATCAAAGTGTTAGGAGAGTATTACTGGTAGGGTTAGAACAAGTTGACATGTATTGCAAAGTTACTTATAGTCAGTAAAATGTCTGTTGGGGGACCATCACAACAAAGAGTTAGCAGATATTGAACAGACAGTCTACTAATACTCTAATGAGAGTTAGTTGACATGTAGTTGCAAAGTAACTTATAATCAACAGAATGTTCAAAAGGGACCATCAAAAATAAAGTGTTACCCTGACCTTTTATAAATACAGGTAGTAAAAATAAAATTGTCACTATCCCAAATGTTATCTCAATTCACACATTCAGTTACTTCTTTTTTTCTGCAGTTTTTGCTTGTGTTGTCAGACCTCGGTGTGTAGGACAACTGGTCACAGTCAAGACAGGAGATTAGCATAGTCAAGCATATTATCATAGCGACAGGAAGAGCTCTGTGGGTTTTAAAACACCATTAGTGTGTGTGTGTGTGTGTGTGTGTGTGTGTTTGTGTGAAAAAGGAGTGTAAAGGCTAGGAAAACAGATGAATGTGTGAAAAAAGTTGAAGAGATGGGTGGAGACTCTGCACTGCAAAACCGTTAAACAGACAAAATGCCAAAGCAGCGCTTAGAGCCATTCAAAGGTGAGTATGACTTAACTAAAGAACTACTTGCACCAAGTGCAGTTTCATCATTTCACTCAGGGACGATTACATAAAGGACATCTTATTGTTATGAGTCAAGAAGAGTTGCAGAGGGTAAATGGTGGAATTTTTGCCTTTGCATAAAACAGCAATATTATAAAAGGATGCAAAACAATTCTGGGAATTTTTCCTGATTTCAGTGGGAGCAATAATGATTTAAGTCATAGCAGAAATATTTTTTTTTTTCCCCCCATTCTAAATATGATACAAACACAGATGCCTCATTCAAATAAATATTTTGATGCTAACACAAATGTAGCCTTTTGCTGCTTTCAGCTTAAATAATGTAATCTATTATTCAATTATTCATTCATTGATATATTCATTTAACCGTTTAGTTTAATTGTAGTAAGTTCAAATGAATATTCTAACATGAGACAAATGTAATAGTATTCCTTGTGGACACCTGAAGAATGTTTAATATATTCTGGTTCACACAGGTGGCACTAATTTAATATTAATTTTCCGTGAGCAAGCATCTTCACCACGTTCCTTTTTTTCTCTTGTTACAAACAATAGTTTATCTTATCTATGTATATATATATTAGGATACTTTTTTCAAATCATCTCAATGGCAAAAAGTTTCCCAATCATGCTGAATTCACCCATATATATATATGATAAAAATAAACATTAATAAACCAATTATAAACATGCCTTCAGAAATTACAAATGTGGCTCTTTTGCATAGTTTGTACATATTGGATAATGGTATAAACACTGTAAAAATAATGATTTCTAATTAGGAGAGCTGAACTTCTAAAAGCTGTTTAGTTTTTCTCTGTAACTTTTGTCAAATGGGATATCCATTGACTGGCCTGCCTTGCATCAGTGAGTATTTCATCACATTTGAGGGCGTAGGATAGAGTGATTGCTATCTTTCAAAGATGATATGCAGGAACTGCTTTCTGAAGCTGTCACAGAAATAAAAGAAGCTCACTTTAGAAGCCTCATTTACATTGGCCACACTTCATCACTCTGCCATTGAGAACACTCGTTTTATTCACTTCATCATTTCATTTCTCTCTTTCTCTGCGCACATTTTAAGGTGCCACATTAACGTGTAAAATAGATTTTACATTCAAACACGCCTGAAACAAAGTGCAATAAATGTTGTCATATATAGAGGTATTACGCTATTGAGATGCGGAAAAAGTTACAAACATAAACTGTGAAACTGTTATTTTAAGTGAACGGATGTGAAAGCCATCCTTTTTTCTTTCTTTAAAAGATAGATTAAAGTTGTTTTAATCGCCTCAGTAAGTTAAAAACTGTACGGAACTATAAAAAAGCGGTTATTGTTTTCTTGAAGGCCTACATTACAGATTTGATAATTATTTTTAATTGGTAATTATTCGTATCTTCGTAAAATAAAATTTGTTTGTCTATTGTTTGTCTTAAAAAAATAGATGAATCATTTATCTCTAATAATGTGAGAAGTGTTTTTGTCTCTCGCGCGCGGTGTATTTTTACACAATCGATCAATACAGTTTCTCTTGTGTTGCACATATGACTCGTTCCGTGAGCACTAACGAGTGTACATGAAACCAAACAAGGGCACAAAAGAGAAACTCGAGACACTCACGGATCCACGGAGAAAGAAATGACCAAAGACATCGTGTAAGTCATTTTCGCCTGTCTATCACTGCACATAATAATAATAACAATAGTAATAAAAACTGCTCACAAAAAAATAGCCTAATATATATTTTTTTAAAAGTATTATTAAGTAAAAACTAACTTGCTGTGATCACTTTATAAGGATCACATTAAGTTTCAACCACTTTGAATTTAATTACTGAAGAAAATCGAGTAAAAATGAAAGTGAAATGGATGGAAAGATTCTGTTGGTACATAATGAATGTTTTAAAAACTACTTCTGAAAAACACATTCTTAGCTGGAAGGACAAAACTAACTTTTCGATTTCATAAATTTCCCCAGACATATTACTGATAAAAATGGGGATGTTATTAAAACAGGCTTTTTTATTTTTCAAAGAAAATGTGTTCTCAAAACTCCATATTGCTAAAAATAGTGAGGAATTTTCATACTGAGCAACAGGTGCGTATGGTAAGATAATGAAAGTAACGTTTAAAGTTGAATTTAAACGAAATATTAACAACACACACAATTAAGGAATACATTTCGTATATTTTAATGTCATTATCAAGTCAATTACCGGGAAAAATTCCACTCAGTTCCACGTTTGGGACATCGGGAAACTTTTTCCATATGGAAAACTGGAAAAAATAAAACGATGAGGCGAAAAAGAAAAGAAAAGAGGAAGAAAAGTAAAACATATCAACTATAGTTAAAACTACTGACGAAGAAGCCCTCGCGCAAAAGTAATGTAATTACGCTTACGCGCGCGACGAACACGCCTTTCGCCATGTCAAGAGGATGTGAAGCGCTTGCACCTGCTACAGAGTTCAGGACAAAAACTTCCATTACGCCAGTTCTTCTCACTCTCACTTACTTAAATTGTACATTTTAATTAACTCTTTGACATGTGTCACTTGGAAAGGCCCGTGAGGGTTATTTACCTGCTATTCCTTGAGTTTGCAGTATGAAGCTCTTCCAGCTGTCCCCCGCCGCTCCATGCGCACAAGTTCTCAGCGCCGCGGCAGCAGTCTGGAACTCTGTGCGCGGTCCCTCCCCTCTCCACTGCACTTCCTCCTTCCAGCCCAGCATTGCTATGTCTCTGTGCTCGTGCGAGACATTTTGCAAGCTTTTATTCCAGAGGCCGAGTCTGCTCGGGGAATCGAGGCAGCGGAGCTTGGCACTTCGCTTTGTATCGTGCCAATAAAAGCTGACACCCAGTAGACCATCACTGGCAGCCATGCATGAGATGGGATGAGGCGGGTTAGGACAGTGGACTGATCATTTCTTATTTATTTATTTCTCTCTCTCTCAGAGGGACGGGGTCTCTTGATCTCGTGTCACCTGTTTTAGTGATGTCAGAAGAATACTTTTCTCAAATGAGAAGTGAAATGATGTCTGTTTAAATGAGAAGCGGATAAGTGCACTACATTGTTTCATTAATTAGCCTAATTGCTGTATAGGGCAAAGGGGCCGGAGCCCACTAGAGGGCCTCATCAAACTTACAAAGGGCCCCAGATTGATTTCAAATCATTTAAAATACCTTATTTAAGAACAACATACTAACAAGAGTGCTGTTGTATTAAATATGAGCACGGCTTGTGATTGTGGTCGGATCTCAGACATGTTGATATTCAGCAGGATTGTAGCAAAAACAGATACGGTCATGAGCGATCACAGTCCACTGCCAACTTCAGTGAAATCACTCCCTGTTCCGCTTCTGCTCCGCACCACACATACTCTGATCTGGAACGATGTGAATGGATAAGCAGAATGATACAAACAGTGAAAAGTCCCAGAGCTGTTATAGTAAATATGAGCACTCTTCAGATTAGAACTAATAAAAGCTGCTATGTTGTCTTTACTGAATGTTACATTTTTCGTTAAGAGCCATAAATTAAATAAAAAATGGGTAACACTTTAGCTTAGGGTCCAATTTTCACTATTAAGTTGCTTATTAGCATGCATATTACTAGGATTATGGCTGTTTATTAGTACTTATAAAGTACATATTAATGCCTTATTCTGCATGACCATATTCTACATCCCATAATCCTACCCAATACTTAAACTTAACAACTACCTTACTAACTACTAATAAGCAGTAATTAGGAGTTTATTGAGGCAAAAGTCATAATTAATAGTTAGTTAATATTGAGAATTGGACCCTAAACTAAAGTGTGACCAATGCATTAGAAGGCTTTGCATATTGTCTATGGGGATTAGAGGGTGGAAATAAAAGGTGGAGAACTACTTCCAATGTAAACTCTGCATCCATATGCATACAATTTAAGCTAAATATTATCTTTAAAAGTACACTTTTAGAAAAAAGGTTTCATCAGACGCACGCGCGTTGCCACTGTTACGCGCCTGGCCCGAAGTTAACTTCCGGTCTGTGTTCGTTGAACGCGTCTGGTAGTAACTTTGTCGCATTTAAGTTTGGCCAAGTAGCGGTTCTTTACTTCTACTGGTACCCCAAAATAATACTAGCTAGACATAGTTTTAACTTGCTAGCTAATGTAATTTACTTATTTATTTTGCTTGTTATCAGAAATAATCTACTTTGGACTCTGTTGTTATCAATTCTTTGTGGAAGTGTACCAGAACTTAAGTTTGGGCCACAAAACATTTATGTTGTTGTCGATGAAGCCAAACCTAGGGTTCTTGGCTCAATTTTAAAGAACCTTTATTGCAAAAAATGTTCTATATACTGTAAGGAGAAATGACATAATAGGCTACTTTCATGTTTAAGGATTTCAATATGTTTCTTGTGATAAAGTATGCTTACAAGCAAGCTGTTTAATTCATAAAACTGAATAAAGTAAAAAATAAAATTAATTAAAACCAAATCCATAAAATGATCCCATGATGGAAACCCTAAACGACCTGACAGAACCCTTTAAGTTTGTACCTTTTCTTCTAAAAGTGCACTACAAAACTCTCAAATCACACTTGACCGATTTGTATCTTCTGGGATTTCAATTAGATTTTAGAAAACACACCTCATGGCATTAAAGAGGATGTTGCTTGATATGAAAGCTGCACATCCTGTCAGTTTCTAGTTGAATGAAGGGTACTTCACGTTTGGAGGAACGGCAGCATTCAGCAGACCAAATCTATTAATTGCATCTTTTAGTTTTGCTTTTAAAATACCTCTAAATGTGGTATTTTTTTGCGTATGCATTATTTTTTTTTTATTAACAGTTAAAATTTTCATAAGATGTGACAGTACAAATTGACCAGGGCTGTGTTTCTCAAAAGCATCGTAAGCCTAAGTTGATGGTCGACCCATTGGTGGCAATGGTTCTATAAGCTTGTTCAATATTACTTTATTAAAATATATCATTATACTCAGAATGGATGTACTAACAATACTGCTACCAATCATCCAAAGAGATATAATTTTTGCATTAATATTTATAGAAATAGTCAATAAATAATGAGTTAGAAAGCAATTTTGGCTTAAACAAATAGGGTCATTTAATTCCCATGTTTTGTCATTATATTTTAAATGACGTTTCCGGTACATTGCCTCATGGCTGTGGCATTGCCGTAATAAAATTTTTTTTTTCTCCCAGTGATCCAAATGTTTGACCGTTCCAGGTAGCCATATCTCAGGAGCTGCTGGTGCTGAGTCATGTTGAGTCAGAAGGAGGCCACTCTTATCTCCTGTCTCCAGGAGGACTTTTTCAGGCTGTTGGGTGTGGGGTGAAACAGGAACCCTGGATGATGGTGTCTTGTTTTTTTCAGGACAACCTGTTGTTTGTGTAATTTAGTGACCCTCTGGAGAGCCAGAAACTTTTTCTTCTTGTGATATCATAATAAATGGAGTAAAAACTGGCTGTGACATTACAGAGGGACAGAGACGACATTGAGGGAATGCTTTTGGTGTAGGGTGACTCAGCAAACTGTGTTCTAGCTCCAGACATTGCCAGCAGAGCAGAGAAGAGACTCGCAGAGCCACAGAGGTGCATGATGACTCGCACAAACTGCTATGGCTGAGAGCATGCGTAGCCTTTTGGGGGTTATGATAATGAATGTGTTTTCTTCAGTCAACAAACTTTTGGACTGTTATGTGTTGAACATTAAATTAGATACATTTTCAATTCATTAACCATTTACTTTCTGCTATTCAGTTTTGGGTTACCCTACACAAGTAATTAATTACTAGCTACTAATTACATCTTCAACAGTGTAATTAGATTACTGCAATAATTACTCTCTGTAAAAAGTATTGTTTATTACTAATCACATTCTAAATCCCTTATCAGTCTCAACCATTTGAACAATACACAGATAAACAGCTCTTTTAATTCTTTCAAATAAGTAATATAAAATTGCATGAATGTTTCTTGAACTGACCATATTATTTAAAGGCAGAAGGTTACATTTAAAACATACATTTTGTCATTGAATTGTTTTATAGTCTATTCAGTATTTAATGCAACTGCATCAGAAGTAAAAATTAAGACTAATCCCTAGGTGCGTCCCAATTATACACTATTCTATGATGTTTTTAAGTATAAATAGTCCAAGTAGTGCGTTCAAACTGAAAATTCCAAAAAGAAAAGAAGTACACTTTAAATACCCGGATGATGCACTAAATTAACGGGAAAAATGAAGTGTGGAATGTTCGTGCACTCAACTGTCGCAGCTTTAATTACGTTGCGGAGGGGGAGGGGTGAATGTTAATGTTCATAATATCTTAATATCTAGTTTATAGTTGCACTTAGCAGAGTAAAGTTGGATGATAAGTTTCACTTTGTGATGATATAAACAATCAAGCATATTGAGATTTGCTTTAGTATAAATCGCTTTACGCAAGTGTACTATATGTATGAGGATGAAGTTGGATACTTAACCAACTTTATATAGAGAGCTGGGCGATACATTTTGACAAATCAGAAAATCAGGCAGTTGAGGTTTGCTATATACAGTAGTATATCACTTTTGTAAAAAAAAAAATATATATATTTTTTAAAGTTGTAAATAAAACAGATTATTGGAGTACATTTTAGAAGAAAATACTATCAGTGTTTCTACTTCACATTTATTTCAGTGTACTTGCCGTTTCTTAGAAAACTGACAGTAAATTTCACAAATAATTACAGAGTAACCATTTTTTTCAGTCTGTATGTATGTGAATAAAGTTGGATATAATATAGATCCTACTTTATACATATAGCTGTGTGATAATAGTTTGCATTTTCTGCAAAAAGTTAAATAAATACAAAAAAGTTCTTAGTTACGGCCCAAATGATGCACTACACACTATGGATTTATATGCACTATGTTCTCAACAGTCTAGTGCTCCAACCCTTATCAAAATCACCTGCCTGTAGCCTTCTAGTAATCCTGAAGACATTGATTAGCTGTTTCAGGTGTGTTTGATTAGGGCTGAAGCTAAACTCTGAAGGACAGCGGCCCTCCAGGACCCAGTTTGCCCATGATCTAGTGTATGAATTTTTATAAGGTTATTTTGTCATCCAGCATCAGAGTCTGATTTGGCTACATAAAGCAGCAGATGAGTGCATGAAGTGTCCAACATTCCACACTTCCTTTTTTCGGTTATTTAAGGGCATCATCCAGGGATTTAAAGTGTGCTTTTTCTTTTTGGAGTTTTTTTAGTGTGAACGCACTACTCACACTATTTATACAACAACATGGCATAGAATAGTACATAGACAAGCAAATTGGGATGCAGACATAAATTTAGGGGAATAAATAAAAAGTGCCAACAAATGTAAAACTAGTACTACTGATTCATATAGACACATCAGTGCGCTTGTTTGAAGTTATAAAACATCCATCTATCCATCCATTCTCAAAACTGCTTGTCTTATAGGGTTGCACGGATATAGAAAACTAATTTTAACTTAGGTAGCGAATGTATAACTGATTGTAATGGATTTGTTTGAAATTGACTCAGAATGAAATATTTACCATGTTAAAATGTTTTGCATTGCAAATAAAGTTACATTTGAAAGGCAGGAAAACATACTAAAACTACAACATTTGAGAAATTCTTGTAATACAACATTTCTATGTCAGCATTAGATAATACAATCAAAATAACAACGGATAATACTTTTTAAATAAATGCTGTAAATGTTCATTTCTACATATACTAATACATTTTGATAATAATACATACTTGACATTTGACTTGACATTTGATATTCAACAGTGCTTTGATCTGCCTGCATTGACACTATTCTTTTAAGAGCTGCTGTGCAGCCAAATAATGTACCAGTTATCAATGTAAAGCTGCTTTGACACAATCTACATTGTAAAAAGCGCTATATAAATAAAGGTGACTTGACTTGACATTTTAATATTAAATAAAGTTGTATAAATTATCCTTAGATTTATTTTATCAACAAATATAAATTAACAATGAGCAATAATATAAATTAATGTTAACGTAGATTAATAAATGCTGTAAAAAAAATAAATAAATAGTAGTTCATTGTTTAATACCTAATGCAGAAATTCCTTAGCACTTATTACTAAGCACTAGCTCTTGGATTTGATAGGATGAACATTCACTAATTTCACCTTGGAGAAACAAGAGCTATTAAACATATTATCTTAAGTTATCCAGTAGCAAAGTAAACCAACAAGGAAAGAACAGAAACATCCTCTTATTGCTTATTTCATGGATCTTTGAGCAGCTTTCACACCCTCTAATTTATGACTTTAACAACATGTAATCCATAATTAGTTTAACTACCTAAATAAGTCAGAGATGTTTGAGATTGGTAATCACCTTAATAGTCTGCTGTATTTAAATTCTTAATCTGGGGCTGAAAAATCTCACTTTCTTTGGGAAAGCATTATGCAGGGGATGTCAGAGTAAATTAAATTCCCCTCTGCACACTAAAGCATCAATTTCCTTATGGTAATTATCTGCGGGAATAGATGTGTCACTGGAGGGAGTCAGGCATGCTTGACATTTAGCCTCTTTATGTGGAAATGACAAAGAAAAAAAAAAAAACTTTAGCGGCGGGAGGGAAATTAATCTCTCGGCCGAGCGAGTATGGTGAAGACCCTAAAGGACTGTCGCTGAATCAGTCATTATGTTTGTGACCCCATCTTGAAAATTGAGCCAATGATACGATGTAGACAAGAAAAAGACTAAGCTCAAGGAACTGCGAAGAGCGGAGTAAAGTATAGTTAAAATGATCATGCCTCTAAATTTGGGGGAAGCTTTTTGAATGGTGCAGTGAGCTTGGCTAAAAAAGAGAAAGATGCTAATAGTTAGAATGGACAGAGGTTAAATATAAGAGGCATTTCTGTGAATTATCGTGTTTAATGAAAACAGCAGCTGTAGTAGATTTAATATCTTAGGTTACTGAATCCTAATCCAGTTATTACAAAATATGAACACAAATTATTTTCACACAAATTACAATTACAGGGGGGAGATTATTGATAATTATTGATATTTTTGTGTGGTTCTTGCATAATACTACGTTATGAACTCAAAATACTTTTTCTATAGTGCATAATTTGTAAACTAATACATTTTGACATTTGAATCATATAATCATCTCCACATGTATGGATTTTCTGATGTAGTAAACTTGCTCGATAGCTCACCTGGTACAGCATTGCACTTGCGGGACTCGAGTAAGAGTCACAACACTTAGTAAAAGAGCTCAAAGATTTGTAGACGCAAGCTGAAATAGCATGGTTGTTTTTCTCATGCTTGCTAAAACTTTCGGTTAGGTTTAAGATAGGGTTTAGTTTAGAAGGTAAGTTATTTTCAAACGCCATAGCGCTACTCACCGGACATTTCATTACATTCATACGTTTTGGAGAAAATTGAACAGAAATTCATAATTTACCCTATTCACTTCAGTGGTTCAAGTCTTCTCAGGTAGGCCCTTCAGGGTGTTTTGAAAAGGTGAGGTGTCTAAGTCACAACATCTAGCTACTGGGGTGCCTCAGGGCTCAGTGCTTGGACCACTTCTCTTCTCCATCTACATGACATCACATAAACAAGGCTTTTCTTATCACTGCTATGCTGATGACACACAACCCTACCCCTCATTTCTATTGGCGGTAGCTACTTGCATCTCAGCCTGCCTGAAAGACATTTCTTGCTGGAGGAAGAACCATCACCTTCAACTTAACCTTGCCAGGACAGAACTGCTTGTGGTTTCAGCCATCCGAACACTTCATCACAACTTCTCCATTCATGCTACACAACTCCTTGTTCAAGCTCTTGCTCTATCCAGGCTGGACTATTGCCAAACTAAATGCACCTAATTCATAACTTTAACAACTATAACTTGTAATCCATAATTCATTTAACTATCTACACAAGTCAGAGGTATTCAAGATTGGTAATCAAGTTAATAGTGTCTATAACTTAATAACGTTTGTTCGTATATCTGCTTCTATTGCTCTCCTCATTTGTAAGTCGCTTTAGGTTAAAGCATCTGCTAAATGATTAAATGTAAATAATGCAACTTATTTAAAAAAAGAGAGAGAGAGAGAGAGAGAGAGAGAAAGAGAAACTCCCTTCTCTCCAACCTCCTGACTCTATTCTGCCTCAGGTGCTTCTGTATCAATGCTAAACAATACCTTAGACAACAAATACTCCCGATGGATATAATGGATAAAATTAAACCAGAGCTATAGATTTAATGATTCAAAGTCAATCGTTATCATGCACGGACACATTTACCATTGTTCAGCGAGTTTTGCGGGTGAAATTCAGTCATTTCAATATGAATGCACACAATCTGGAATATTGCGAGAGGGGAAAAGATTTCGCAACGGTTCAAGCTGCTCACACGAATTCACTGTGTTGACCAACAGAAAGGGTTGTTATGCTGTGCGAGCTCTGCTTCATACATCACTACACTATTGCCAATAGACAATGGTCTTTCTTTTTTGATCAACTTTCTTTTTTACATCAAAAGATAATTAGGAAAATCTCATAAACATAAGAGGCTGTGTCAACAACTTAAATCTATCGTGCTGAGTCTGTCTCTTCTCGGAAAGGGCTTTACTTTGTCTAACGGGCTCATAGCGATGGGCTGAAGGTCACCTTATAGAAAGCGTTTCAGACCCTGAAACAAAAGACAAGTCTGATCCCTTTCATTGGCCTCAAGATGGACGTTAGTTATCTGTTAACCACATCTCCATCTCTGGAAATACCGCAGAGAGGGTTTTATTCCCACCATGGCTCAGCTGTCAAACTAACTGAAAACAGAGAAAGTTTTCCCACTGCCCAAAAACAGATTTGATGTTCAACATATAGTGCAAAGCATTAATTACAATGACATCTAACAATTTCCTCTACTCCTGTGTACTGACTTTTGATCACTTTTTCAGTCATAAATACATGTTGATTCTTACTAGTTGGTGTTTTCTAGGTGTTTTCAACTGGTGGATTCAACTGAGCTGCTTCCAGAGCGGACTGTTTTCAACATAGAAGTGCAAAGACGACAAAGGGGGAAACAGGAAACCAGCATGTTCCTATTTCCTGTAAGCAGGTGAAGCTGCACTGGTATTCTTTCTTTTATTCTCCAAACCACAGTTCTTGGGGTGCAAAACTAGAGCATTTCAGAAATGCATGTCTTTTGTTTTCTTTTAAGATCAGATCAGGCAAAGTTTTATTTGCATTGCCATTGCTGCGTAACCACAAAGTAGCTCTCTCCACGAGCAGTTTGTAAGTGCGTTTTGAATGTATCAAGGCAATAAAAGTATGCAGAAGAGGATCTATGAGAAAATGATGCACTCATTTATCCGCATGGACACACATATAGTCAAATACATAAGCCCACACACACCCACGTCGAATGTTTAAGACAATGGCACAACCTCCACATTTTCAGAAGCACTCATCTAAATCAAGGGAAATTATGCTAATAAAACATCTCATTATTCAGAGCTCAGAGAATCATTCATTGACATAGCATCATTATAGATCTATTCACAAACACAGATTGGATTTCATGAAAAGGGAGGCTCTCATTTCCCACACTTCTTCACCGTTTATTATTCTCTTTAAGGAACATGCCGTGCTTTTAGAATTATTTCATGGAAAGTACCGGGGCTTTGGGATGAATGTAAGGGTTTCCTGGTGGGACAGTGGTGACCATTCCTGATAGAGGCGCCTTGTGTCCATAGTGTGGGGAGCTCCAGGTACCAGGACGGCTTCTAGAAATGGAACACTTGGTGAAACTGGGAATTTTCACATTAAAGGAATATTCTGGGTTCAATACAGGTTAAGTTCAATCAACAGCACTGGTGGCATAATCTTGATTACCACAAAAACGGTTGATTACCACAAAACTTGAAATTTGAATAAATGTTAAAATACTCTCTGTTTTAGTCATATAGCCACGACATAACAATATGGACGTTAACATGGTTGTAGTGTGAAAATACATATATATTGCTTTCTAATCTTTTCTGTGTAAAATGCAGCTTTAACAATAACAAGAACAACTTGACAGCTCAAATACACACATTTTAACAGAAGAATTCATTTTAGTGCTTTTATAAAATTATAAGCTTAACTTTTCTGCTGTTTTTAAATCCTTTAAAAATCAGCCTCATTCACGTCTCACTGTAACCTTGATTTGCCTTTTTTAAAGGGTTAGTTCACCCAAAAATGAAAATTCTGTCATTAATTACTCACCCTCGTGTCATCTCACACCCGTAAGACCTTCACTCATCTTCGGAACACAAATTAAGATATTTTTGACCAAATCCGATGGCTCAGTAAGGCCTGCATTGCCAGCAAATAACACTCCCTTTTTCAGATGCCCAGAAAGCTACTAAAAACATATTTAAAACAGTTCATGTGAGTACAGTAGTTCAACTTTAATATTATAAAGCGACGAGAATACTTTTTGTGCGCCAAAAATAACAAAATAGCGACTTTATTCCACAATATCTAGTGATGGCCGATTTCTAAACACTGCTTCATGAAGCTTCGAAGCTTTAAGAATCATTTGTTTCGAATCAGTGGTTCAGAGCGCCAAAATCACATGATTTCAGTAAACGAGGCTTCGTTACGTCATAAGTGCTTTGAAACTTCAATAGTTCACGTGACTTTGGCAGTTTGATTCACGCTTCGATACACTGATTCGAAACAAAAGATTCGTTAAGCTTCAAAGCTTCATGAAGCAGTGTTTTGAAAGCCCCCATCACTAGATATTGTTGAATAAAGTCGTTTTTTTTTTTTTTTTTGGCACACAAAAAATATTCTCGTCGCTTTATAATAGTAGAGTTGAACCACTGTAGTCACATTAACTGTTTTAAATATGTTTTTAGTAGCTTTCTGGGCATTGAAAAAGGGAGTGTTATTGCTGGCGATGCAGGCCTTACTGAGCCATCGGATTTGATCAAAAATATCTTAATTTGTGTTCCAAAGATGAACGAAGGTCTTACAGGTGTGAGACGACATGAGGGTGAGTAATAAATGACATAATTTTCATTTTTGGGTGAACTAACCCTTTAAAATAAAATAAAATAAATTAACTTTTTGTGGTAAGCAACATGCTACAAATGTTGTTAAACAAGCTTAACTTGTATTGAACATGGAATAATCAGTTAATCAATGTAATAAATGATATATGGGCAGTTAAATAAGAAATTAAATAATTGATTTTAATTAATTCTAATTATTTATAATTAAATTGATAACATGTATTATAATTAATTAGTTGCCACACTGTAACATATTTATTTATTTATTTATTTATAATTTGTCACACCACAGGACCATTTCACGTGAACTAATGACTGAAAAAAGTTTAAAAATTGGTAAAAAAATTTAAACTGGTGACCACCCTAGTAAAAAAAAAAAACGATACCAAAATCTATTTAAATACATTTATTTCATACTAAGTAAACAAATCTATTAACATATTTATTGACATACTGTATCACTTAAGACTTACTTAAAATTATAATTAAACTTTATTTGGAGTATTTCTTTACTGCACAATGCACATTTTTTTATATTACACCTAAAATGTGTTTTAATATCTCTATTAATGACTGTTATGTCTTTAAATGCAAGATATTTAAAGTGTACCTAAAGTATACTTGAAATAGTTCCACTTTAGCACAATCAAATATACTTAAGTATATCTTCAGATCTTCGGATCTCAGCACTACTACTACACAATTAAAGTGCATAAAGTACAAAATTAGCTGTTCCAATTTAGCAGACTTTAAGTATAAGTATAGAAGTATATAAGTTTAGTATACCAAAAGTACAATTGCAGGGTATTTTTATTAAGCACATAAATATGTAAATGTATTTGTAGTATACTTAGCACAAAAAAAATGTATTTCAAATACATTTTAGCATATTTTTATTTTCACTAGGGCAGTCACATGACTTAAAATATACACCTTCTCTTATACATTCAAACACATTTTAACCTAAAATCTTGACGTTGATGGAAAAAGTTCACAGACACCTTGTCAACTAATTTCTATTTACTAATGCTTTGAAAAAGGGAGCGTCATGAAGTTATTCACTTGTGTCCAATTTTCCAGAAAACAGTGTCAGAGTCTGACTTACGACAAAAGCTGTAAAGGTAAAAAAAACAGTTTGGAGACATTTGAATTATCACCAAATAAGGAGTAGGAGAGAGTTAGAGGAAGTTGTAAAGGTGCCGACTTTCTGCTGTAAGGAAAAGAGATGGGAGGCCTGTTTTATCGGCAAAGGAAACAGATTTCAGAGCACCGGTGACTCCAGGAAAATGGATCTGGGTTGAGTAAAAACCACGATTACCACCGGCAACAAGAGCAGCTCAGCTTTGGATAGGGCCATCTGGAGAGGTCTGCTCCAAAAAGACGGTAAACCAGCTCTTCTGGGGCCCAGCTAGGAAACACGTTTTCAAAAAAAACCACCCGGTCCCTGGGTGAGGAGTTTGGTTTTCCTCCAGTGCTTCTCTCAAACACCTCCTCCTCCTTCTTCCTCTTTACTCGAGCTGCAGATGCCTCATTCCTACTCATTCTGAAAGCCGAGGACGTTTTGCCGTTGCAGACGGAGGGTGGAAGAGTGCTGCTGGCTGGTTTTGTTCCCGGTAGTGTCTGTCTGATTTGACTCTTCACAAACCCACAGAAAATAACAATGTTGCATGACTTTTTGGGCTTTTTTCATTTAAAAAGTGGATAATTAAAATATATTCTTCCACTTTTGTTCTGCAGCACGTCTCTTTATTCATCCTGTCTGCTTTATAAAATGAGCTGAACTTTGTTAAGCCTGACACGTCATGTTGGGGTCTACTAAGTGATGCTGTAAGACACGGTTCACACACCTCCAGCCGTAGCCACATTCTGCAGAGCGTTGAAGAGCAGTAAATCTAGGGCAGACACAGAGCTCAGCTTCTGACAGAAGGGGAACATGCAGGAGTTCGAAAAAAATAAGTTTGACATGGCATATACTAAGGCAAAAACAGACAGAGATCAGAAGATAAGTGACTGCAATGGTTTGTGGGAAACGCCTCTTCAGAGTGATCCTGTGATGTGTTTACTACCACACTATTAGAACGCATGCAATGACACAGACTAGATTTATTAGCATTTAACATTAGATCATCACTTGGTCATCATTATGTTTTTAGCAAATGTAAATACATTTACTTAGTATTCTGACAAGGTACTTATGCAAGATTTAAATCAGAGTATTAAATTCTTTATATTCTTACTGATTCATAAAATGATAAATTATTAAGTTATTTCAGGGAATTTGTGTATGTTTACGGTTTTGACCACAAAAGTTGACTTACAAAAGAACGTTCTGAATACAAAGCTCTGCTGCCACCTACCGAGACAAATTTGTATTGCATTTCTCTGTGAAAAAGTCTTAAAGGATGAATCTCATGAAAACACATCCAGGTTCTCAAAATGAAAAGTTTTTTTGTGTTTCACATAATGAAACTGATTACTATTTTAAGGACCTTTATGTCAATATTTAAATGAAAATGAAGCACATGTCCCCTGCAAATTCTGCAGTTATATCACAAGCACTTTACTATTGACTTTTATTTGTAATTCCCATTATTGTCATTGGTTACTGTCATTAGATTCTCATTATTTCAATACAGAGCAGTGTTATTTTAGTATCATTTAGATACTATTATAGTTATTATTGTTATTATTTTTAATTAGCTTTTATTTTTATATTTTCCATTTTAATATTTTAATTTTAGTTAAAGTTTTTTTGTGTTTTGTCATTGTTATATATATATATATATATATATTTAAAAAAAACATGGTTATATAGTTTTTATTTCAGTTAATGTTTATGTTCATACATACGTGTGTGTGTGTGTGTGTGTGAGACCATGGACCACAAAACCAGTCATAAGGGTCGATTTTTTGAAATTGAGATTTATACATCATCAGAAAGCTAAATAAATAATCTTTGATGTATGGTTTGTTAGGATAGGACAATATTTGGTCGAGATACAACTATTTCTATTTGAAAATCTGGAATCTGAGAGTGCAAAAAAATCAAAATATTGAGAAAAGATATAATAAAATATTTACAAAATTGTGAGGGGTGTACTCACTTCTGTGAGATACTGTATATATATGCTACAGGATAGACATGAAACTCACTGATAGCTCTGTTTTCCTTATGGCCATCAAATACAGTCACAAGATTTATCAGTAGGATATCATGTAAAACCTTAGTTTAAGTGCATAATCATTGGACCAGCACTAAAAAATTGTGGCACTAAAAAAATGAAAAACCTTGATTGCACTGTAAGTTTTGGATAAATGTGTCTGTCAAATGTATTGATTAAGAGAAAAGTGATTATTTGTTCCAAACCACTTGTCCTATGTAGGGTCGCAGGATAATGGAGTCTATCCCAATGTCTTGGGCCGTAGGCAGGGAAACATTCTGGACAGATGGCCAGCCCATCGCAGACAAAGCAAAATATCTTAATCTGAAATGTTGTAATGACTTACCCTGCTGTTTGTGGAGTATAGGGTAAAGAAGGGAAACTGACAGCTGAGGTCTGTGGTCTGTCAAACTTGGCTTTTCCAGTGTAACCAGGTATAGTAGTTCGGCTACACACAAAACAAAACAAAACATCTTCCGTATAAATCGTTCTGTAAAATGGTTATGATGTATACACAGATACACAGATCAGAGTCATACTAGCTGGCAGGGGTGTGAGGAGGCACTGTGGTCCGCAGAACAGTCAGAGGGATGAAGTCTTCTTCTGGGATGTCCACACTGTCCATGTTCTCAGAGCCAACCGTACCGCTGTACAGTACAGAGAGAGATCACAAATATCTCTCAAAGCCTTAATAAATGTACTGGAAAATAACTAAGCAGAAACACACTGACAGTTATGCAGCTGATTTCTTTTGAATAGTTTATAACAAACATTGCTTTAAAGTTCTCTGCATCTGCTTACCAATATAAAGGTACATGGCCTGATTTTGGACATGGACTGGTGCTGTTAAATGAAAACAACAGTCAGAAACAACGCACTTTATTATACACAGATACATTGATATAAATCTGTAAACATACATTATAAGCTCAGAACTTAAAAATAAAAATAAAAAGCTTTAGCTCAAACAGTAGAGCATGGTATTAGAGATGCCAAGGTCATGGGTTCAATTAAAAGCAAGAACTGATAACAGTGTACCTTGAATACAATTTAAAGGGGTCCTTGATTATGATTTCACTTTTTTAACTTTAGTAGCGACTACAGTGAGCTTCTTCCTGGGTTGGTGACCTCACAAACCCTAAAATTTACATAAACCCTGCCCCCAGGAACACGCAACAAAGGGGGTGAGGCCATGTTGGGCTGCTTTAGAGAAGAGGAAGGCCATGTTGGGCTGCTTTAGAGAAGAGGAAGAGTTGTTGTAGTAGGGTGTTGTTACCATGCCTTCATTTTACGCCGGACTGCTTCACAAACGAGGGTCAATTCAATGCTGGATTTGCACAAAAGATTAACATGACGGCACATGATAGTTGATAAATTTAATCAACTCCACAAGAGCTACATAAATTTATCCACTAACCATTTAGAAATGTCCACATGTATTCTAAAAGTTGTAACTTCTTCCTGAGCCTCTCCATCAGTGTCCGACAATGTAAGGCTGAACACCGTTACTGACAATCGTCATTTTTATCTGCGTGAGATTCTCCAGCTTTGTTATTGTTGAGCAACTGAAGCTTCAGCTGTTAAAGCTCCTCCCTCTTCTGGAAAGGGGGCTCATTTGCATTTAAAGGGACACACACAAAAATGGCGTGTTTTTTCACACCCAAATAGGGGCAAATTTGACAAGCTATTGTAAATGATCTGTGGGGTATTTTGAGCTGAAACTTCACAGACACATTCTGGGGACACCAGAGACTTATATTACATCTTGTAAAAGGGGCATTATAGGTCCCCTTTAAGTCACTTAAGTGTCTGCTAAATGCATTACAGGGTTATTTAAGTCACTTACAAGCTGATGGGTTTCCTTGTGTAAAATGTGGCACGCAACTGATGTTTGTTCCAATGGGATCCAATAGCCTGAAAGCAAAGAAATCTTTCTCAATGTCTCAGATCTTCAGCAGAAGTAACCTCACTTCCAGTGCAGCAGACTCACCTGCCACAGCTCAGGTCTGCTGTGGTATCGCTTCAGCACGAAGCGTTGACTCACGGGGTCAGCCATTTTTTCCAGTGTAGTTGTGGGTGGTTTGTGGCGAGGAGGTAACTTTGAGTCCCAGTCTACATTCTCATAACCTCTATACAGAGCACATCCACACAATCACATGCAGGATATGAACACTCAGCTGGCATATTAGCATCTACATTATCCTACCTTTTACATGGGTGTTTAAAGTTCATGTTCACCAAGAACTCAATTTTTTTAATGGAATATTGCAGTAGATCTCACCCCCCACTGACTACCATAGTAGGGAAAATAAATATTATGGTAGGGGCAAAATCTGTTTGGTTCCTGACATTCTTCCAAATATCTTTGTTTGTGTTCAGCAGAACAAAGAAATTCATACAGGTTTGGAACTACTTGAGGGTGAGTAAATGATGACTAAATGATGAATTATCCCTTGAAGTATACCTTGAATGCACTGTAAGTTTTGGATAAAAGTGCCTGCCAAATGTGTAAACAGACAAATGGTATAGAAAGTACCAATTAGTCAAGTTGAGAGAGTCTTGGAAAATAAATTGCTGTAGTTAAGGGAGCTTTTAGAACAAATACATTCAGACCTTTGGGCTGCAGAAGTGTAGATGTATTGTCGAGCTGCCGTTGCTACGCTATCATAAAGTACAGATGGTCTTGTACCCTATGAAAGGATAGTAAAAAGACACAATGGCACATTATTAGAAAATGTCCTATGGTCTAAAAGTGTGACAAAATAGGGCAAATATAACATACAAGTTAAGTTTAAAAATTCTTTCTTTCTTCCATGGAACACAAAAGGGAAAATGTTTCAAGAATATCCTAAATTTAGCTTATTTTAATGGCAATGACTGGAGACTTTGCTTCAAAAAAGATGCAAAAGCAGCATAAAAGTAAGTCATCATAAAAGTAGACTGAATGACTCTTTGCATGTGCTATATTTTACATTTTCTGAAGACATAAAAAGCTTTGTGTAAGAAAGACTGAAATTGAAGTCATTATTCACTAATAGTCTTGCTCTCCAGTGAGCTCTAATCACTAGAACTGCTGCAGGTGAACAACAGGTGTTTTTTGGAGATCTAGAGAATCGGTCTGTCATACATCCCATTAATATTTCTGTAATAAAAAGATGAAATGATGCACCTATTGTCTATCAGGTCAATATGGGGTGCGACTTGTCTAGAATTGTCATGCTTGGTGAGAAATTGTCTGTTTTCCTGAATTTTTTACACACCGAAGGTGGTAACCCTAAGTGTGCAAACAAGCGCACATTTCAAACACCTGTAAAGGTACAGTCATATTTTTCATTGTTTGGTGAATTTTCATGGGTGAAATCCAGTCATTGTGTGAGCTGTGAACCCATGAGCTTTATGCATAGCTTCACTGAGCTACATCGACAATAGACAGACCTTTTTTTGCTCAGAAGATTTCACTAATGTGGCCGCACCTTAAAGGGTTAGTTAACCCAAAAATGAAAATTCTGTCATTTATTACTCCCCCTCATGCCGTTCCACACCCGTAAGACCTTTGTTCATCTTCGGAACACAAATTAAGATATTTTTGATGAAATCCGAGGGTATCTGATCCACATATAGGCAGCAACGTCATTGCACCTTTTGAGGTCTAGAAAGGTAGTTAAAAACATGGTTAAAATAGTCAATGTGACTACAGTGGTTCAACCTTAATGTTATGAAGCGACGAGAATACTTATTGTGTGCAAAAACCTTTCTGGACGTCAAAAGGTGCAATGATGTTGCTGCCTATGTGTGGAACAGATACCCTTGGATTTCATCAAAAATATCTTCATTTGTGTTCCATGGTCTTACAGGTTTGGAACGACAAGAGGGTGAGTAATTAATGACAAAGTCAGCATGAAACGGAAGTCACAAAAGGCTTTTCTTCCATATTGTGACATATATCCATGCGAAACGGCTTGTCAAACAAGAACAAATGTAAGGCGGGACTTGATTTTGTCCATGGGGAACTGATTGGATGATTGTGATTTGCTACTGCTGTGATGTCATGTGAGTGACAGGTCCTCCCGCCTTTGTGATGGTGAAAGCATCATCAGAGAAGAGATGTCACTGCAAGCAGGAGAAATTTTTCGTTCACAATACATCATAAATCATTTATAAGTCCATAAAAAACAAGAATTGTCCATTTTGATTTCATTGTGACTTTAAGAATGCATATTATGCGTTCATGTGGCCACATAAGCCACAGTCTATGGGAGAAGCCGTTTTCTTTTTTTATGACGAAAGGAAAAGACGTTTACATTTAACTGACATTTCAAAACGCTGCTTTCTGCAAAAAAAAAAACCGCTGAAATAAACCATTTTCTTAATTGCATATAAACGTGGTCATTGAGTCACTGAGAACTTGAGAGCCAGATCAGTTCAATTCATAACCAAATTATTCAGACAGTTTTTGCAAAATTAATCAACCAATTTATTGAAAACATCCAAGTAAAATGAAGAAGAAAAAAAATCGCTACATCTCTCATCCAGGTAGATTTGTCAAGAATAGGTCAGAAATTAAAGCTAGTTTAAAGTCAGTTATGGTTTAGATTCTCAGACTATAGTAACACAACTTATATATACAATTTTTTTGATACTTTCATGGTGCTTTTGTGTGATTTTTGAAGACTGAAAGCTCCGTCCTCATTAAAGGGTTAGTTCACCCAAAAATGAAAATTCTGTCATTAATTACTCACCCTCATGTCGTTCCACACCCGTAAGACCTTTGTTCATCTTGGGAACACAAATGAAGATATTTTTGATGAAATCCGAGGGTATCTGATCCACACATAGGCAGCAACATCATTGCACCTTTTGAGGTCCAGAAAGGTAGTTAAAAACATGGTTAAAATAGTCAATGTGACTACAGTGGTTCAATATTAATATTATAAAGCGACGAGAATTTTTTGGTGCGGCAAAAAAAACAAAATAACGACTTATATAGTGATGGCCGATTTCAAAACACTGAGTCAGGAAGCTTCGGAGCGTTATGAATCAGCATGTCAAATCAGTGTGTCGAATCAGCGGTTCGGAGTGCCAAAGTCACGTGATTTCAGCAGTTTGGCCGTTTGACACGCGATCCGAATCATGATTCGATACGCTGATTCGTAACGCTCAGAAGCTTCCTGAAGCAGTGTTTTGAAATCGGCCATCACTATATAAGTCCTTATTATGTTTTTTTGGTGCACCAAAAATATTCTCGTCGCTTTATAATATTAATATTGAACCACTGTACTCACATGAACTGATTTAAATATGTTTTTAGTACATTAATGGATCTTGAGAGAGGAAATGTCATTGCTGGCTATGGAGGCCTCACTGAGCCATCGGATTTCCACAAAAATATCTTAATTTGTGTTCCAAAGATTAACGAAGGTCTTACGGGTGTGGAACGGCATGAGGTTGAGTAATAAATGACAGAATTTTCATTTTTGGGTGAAACTAACCCTTTAACGGTAGGCCTAACTGCATGTAAAAGAGCGACCAATACAATTCTTCAAAATTTCTCTTTTTATGTTCCAAGGAAGACAGAAAAGTCATACAGGTTTGGAGCAACAATAGGGTGAGTAAATGATGACAGAATGTTCATTTTTGGGTGAACTATTTCTTTAAGGCACATTTCACATGAATTGTTAATGTTCAGTGCTTTAAAAGTGATAACGCTTTGAACACAGCTTACAAGAGTATTATTACAGTAGCAGAGATGAATAATTGAGCATGGCTATGACTGACCGCATTTATTTCATGGCTGTCCTCAGAGGGGTGTTTAATACTCTGTGCACTTGTCCAACCTGATGACAAAGCAGATGGAATACGTTAATAAATATGTAAGAGTCTGTTAAATTGCTTTTTGTTACACTGCTGCAGTCACTCCAAACGTGTAGGCCAGTAACAAAAAGGTTGCAGTTACCTCTAAGGTTAGCCTTTAATGCAGCCTCTGGTTTCATCCTGGAGTTCCACCTCTTGTGCTCAGAAGTGTCATATATCAGAGCTGAAGGTCTGGTTGAAGGAGTCTGAGGCCTGTCTCGTGCTCCTGTCGGAACCCAGAGATCGGACGGAGTGTAAACTGTTTCGATGAATGGGGTTCTGCTCTTTGCTTTCAGACGCACCTGTGCCCCTGCACTCAGTTGACCGGAGCACGGATCTATTAGAGTCACATCGTCACGCAGAGGTGCCAGAGGAGCGTTTTCATCAGGCATCTGGGCTCCAGGATTGAATTTGGAGAACGCACGTCTGTCTGTCTCAACCATGCTCTCAAAGTCATACCTTCCCTCTGGACCCTTCTCACAGGGCAGATTCATACGTCTGCAAAGCCACCTGCTCACTCCATCTGAACTCACACAGGGCGTCTTGAGAAGTCTTACATGGTAAGTTTCTCGTTTCTCCTCCATTAATGATTTATGAAAGCAAACAATTAACCAATAAATAGAATATATTTCCATAAACCCTGCATCTCTCTTCTAGATGTGGTCTGCTATGTGGGATTATACAGATGGAAGCCACAGGTGTAATCATCAGCGTTCGCTGTTGCCAGGAGACTGTGTCATTAGTTTGTCATTAGATTGCCTCCTGTGTCACTGCAGTCAGCGGGAGGTCAAATTACTGGCATGTGTCTGTAAATTGACACGCTGGGATTCAATAGACTCACAATGAAGCAAAAACTCATTATTGAGTAGAATTACAGTTTGTCATCTATTTTGAACAGTAAAATGTGAATTAGAATGATGATTAACTGTTTAAGTAGTAATTATTTTAATGCATTTAGGACGTTGAATGCAAAATAACTAACTGCAATAACATTCAATGCTCACTAGGTGGAGACCTAGATCAGACAATTTGGGCTATGATGTTGTCTCACATGATGATGATGGTGGTTAAGCCAAATATAATTATTACACCCTAACCATAACCCTACCACCTACAGACACTTTTTGGCAGTTTCACATGTGAAATAAGTTATTATTTAATATCAATGTGCAGCTATGTGTTATAAGAACCACAATGTCCCACAAAATCTAGAGTTTTTAGGCTGTACTATAATCATAGGTACAATTGGTCACCACAAGGATAGAAAAACAAGATCACAAACACAGCAGCTTATATAATATAGCCTACCAATATCTTATGTTATATAAGTATATAAAAGGGTCTTGTCCCATAATACGTGTGTGTGTGTTTATACAACAGTTCTTTCTGGTTCTAGAATCTGATTGGCTGAGATGCTTGTGATTGGCTGAGAGTATCAGCACTGGTACCGTTTCACCGTTATCGCTCCACTTGCGGCGACTGTCATGGCGGTCGAGCAAATCTACCATATTTTTTTTTATAAATACTACTGTTGTTATGTCACGAAATGTAGTTTAAAGAGTTTTTCAGGCGAGAATGTAGTTATTTAGACCTCACATATGTGTCTCATATATAAACATAGTGCCTATTTTACTATTTGTTTTGACGCTTTCGCAGATGCAAGCTTCAGGCCGTCAGCGGCCGTTCAGAGCTCATGTACCCGCAGAGAACAGCTTCATCTCTGTCAGTCCTTCGGGTATTTGCCTCTGGCTCTTATGTAGATAGTGGAAAAAAATATTAATAAAAAAAAAAAAAATGAATGTGGGGAATATATCAAACGGGCAATCTTTGGTCTTATTAATCTATTACTTGTTCCAGAGCAAAACGATTTGGGTTAAGGGGAAAATTAAATTTCATACTTTAGCCTATATTTAGGCTATATTTAACCTAAATCCTTTACTAGAGTGCTACTTTTGTACGTTTGACTGAATTGTTTGCATGTTTATTGTTTGCTTGTGTTTATGTCTTTAATAATGGCTATTGTTGTTAATTTAAATATTGTTCAATAAATATTATTTTATATAAATAATATGCCATATTTGGTATTGAGAAAGGGTCCGTCAGTAGTATCAGTGAAAGTTAAGCTACATTATTGCGCCATTAAATGGCTGACTTACTCATAATGACTCTATGAGTGAGTCAGAACAAGGAAGTTGTTTTAGTGCTGTGGGAACTTTTAAAAGGATAAGACAAAGACGTCGCTTTCCTCTGCGGACATTCAAACTGATTTTTTTTTATTATATATATATATATAATGGATATATTGGACATCGACCTGAAGAATGAATGCTAGCCTATATCAGATGCAGGTACACTACACTACACTCGTTTAGTCGATCTCTCTCTAATAATACCTTATACTACAGGGCTGTTGAATGCTTGAATCTGATTGGTTGACTAACGCACGGCTAAAGTAGTTCTAGGCAGGTCTTGACCGCATTGCAGTTCCATATCACTTCGCCAAATGATTTCAGTTATTTCAATAGGTCCTACAGCCTACAGCTGTGAACAAAACCCGCAATGGTTTTTTGCCACAAGCATATCTCTTCCGTGCTCTCTCTCTCTTTCAAACGTACGCACATATGGACACACACTTGCACGTTTCAGCGCTGCTCTGACGAATTAATCAGTAAAATAGTTTAGCAACTTAAAAGCTACATGACATTTCTCACCAGCGAGGAAACAACTGTGCGGTTCTTGAGGTAGATAAACTTACAGTTTCGCTATTAGACACTGCTGCCGTGAGAGACACAAAGATTCAGGTAGGCTAATTCACATGCGCTCTCTCTCAACTGCGTTAATAACTGTATCAACGGTATTATTGTGCTATCAAGGCTCAAGCCTTCGTTACTAGTTCTGAAATAACGTTTTGGAATTAGCAACGGAGGCTTGGGATGAGATGCGTAAGAAAATAGTCCCACACACAAGAGTGTTTTAAGGACAGAAACCTGACAAATGTCTTAAATATAACATCGGAACAGTGTCTTGAGGTGTGGTAACAGTAGTACATGTGGAATAATTGACTCCGGGTCGTTTAATTCTTCAAAAATAATGCACACCCGAGGTGTAACCTGCATTATTTTCTAATAATTCAATGGCCCGTCATCAATTATTCCTTACATAATCATCATCATTATCATTTGTTGTGTACTTTAAGCAGTGAGGGATCATGCAGTATGCAGAAGCAACACATTCAGAGGAAGGTGCTTTATGGCTGTGATTAATAAAAGCTCAGAACTATAATTTACATTAATGTAAGTCAGTCAATCAATCAATCAATCAAACAATCAATAAAAACTATGTTAGCTTTGGACTACAATCAGCATACCAAGAAATACAGTATTCTTCGGTGCATAATCTTTTTTTTCAAGATGGTTTTTCTGCATGTTCACTGAAGCAAAATGCATCTCATACAGTCTGCCTCAGTGGCCAAAGATTAGTAGATGGTTGGCTTGACATAAATGGTCAAATGCAATATTCTTCTTTATACCGGTTTAGAAAAACAACTCTGTCATTAATTTGGTTGTGTGTGCTTGTGCTCTTGATGAGAATGCCCTTGCATATCTGGGTGTCACAATGTGGTACTGATGACGGTTATAAGCGCTGATAGCTGATGTTAAACATAAACACCAAACAAACATTCAGGAAGCTGTATAGACTGGAAACAGCGGGTTAAAAATAGTCCAATTAGAATAATTTGAAAATGGTGCTCTGCATGTATAACGCTCCTGCCCTCCCGTTTAATTATGTCGAAAAATATCTAAAGTTCTGGTTCGAGAGAGAAAAGGAAATGCAAAAACTGTAAGTCAGCACTGTTTTCAGCGGGGGTTCTGATTCAGACTTCCCTTTAATAATTTACACCCTTTTACAGCACTTGCTTTGTTTCAAAAGAAATGAAAGTTGGATACTGTATCTCAGGCTTTATGTTCTTTACTGCAGAAAACACATTGTAGGTCCTGCTCAACTCAATGCAACCTTAAATATAAAGCTTCAAGGCTGAATATTAATCACATTCTTCTTAAAAAAAAAAAAAAAGCTTTAGTTTAAAAAGCTTAGCTGTTTTTATGACTTGCATTGGCCCACAATTGAAATTCTCCAAGAAGAAAATCACGTGACACGATCAAACTATTTCCCGCTAACTAGTGACCAGTAAAACTAAAAACTCATGCTCAACATTGTGAAAATATTCAATGAAGATGATACTCACTAAGATGCGAAAACAGATCAAAAGGTTTAATTGAATTAATTGAGGCCATTTGACAGTCATTTAACAGTCATTTATGTTATTTATGCTTCAATTTGCATTTTCATTCAGTAATGCACCGCCAGTGAGTTTAAAGACACACAAACAACTGCAGTGGTGTTTGCAGAGACGTAAACAAATTCCTCTGTAAACAATTAAGAATTAATGCTTCACTTCAGGCCTAGAAATGCCATAGAGGGCTGCTCACTTCCATAAAATATTGTACTCCTGAAAGAACCCCATCCAAAACACGACCTCCCATTTGTGTGATTTTTGTCTTCCCGGGTCTGTATTCACACTAATTGGCCATATTATCCCTGACAAAAACAGTGTGATGACATTTTTGCAACACCATTGGTAAAAGGCTCCTCAGGCATTTGGGTAAAACCACTGTTACATGATCTGTAAGAGCGGTGCCCCGGGCAAAATAAGAGTTCAGTAGGAATGTGCAGTATAGACGCACCCTCCACTTTCCCAAATAATATGCTGAAAACATATGACATGCTTTGTGTTAACGTCAGCGAGGCTATTCCTTTTCCTAATTAATGCTCAATCCTTAATTTATTTGTTCTTTCTTTCGCTTGAGGTTCATTCAGTGGGGGAGCTCTTAATGAATTAGAACATCTTTGGTGCTTGGAGATGAAAGTATTTTTGGCAGGGATATGGGTATTTTTAGTCCAAGAAATAATTTTCTTCAGAGAGAGAGAGAGGGAGAGAGGGAGAGAAAGACGGAGTGAGAGTGCCATGTTGCTGAAATCTAGTTATTAGTCTGCTTGTCTGCTCCCTCCTTCCCTCTGCAGGCCCTGACATTATTTAAATAGCCGCACACCCATCCCATGGTGCCCAGCCGTGCACCAGAGTGGCTAATTTGGGTAAGCCTCATTCTTTTAGAAAAAGACTGTATATGCAACTGTATATTTAAGAAGATGACATGGGAGAAGGGAAGATAAAGGGATGAAAAAGGTGGGAAGGAGGGAAAGAGAGAGCAGCTGCTGTGGAGTTTGTTAGTCAAGCCTACATTGTTTAAACCTGGGTTATGTTTTTTTTTTTCAAAATTATAATTGCTTTTAGAGCTTTCAAGTCACATCCATCACACTCGGCACAGTCCTGTCTGTTTCAGTCTAATTTGCTTCATTCCACTGTTCACTATAATACTTGATTCTGATTTGTCAATTATGCCACTGAGAAATCAAATATTTCAGTAGAACTGCTACAAAAATTACATTTATTCAAGTGTGCTTTTAATATACTTCTTTTAAAAGATACACTATGTAACTTTTTGTTCAAAAAATAATGAGCCAATATATCATCAATAGGGGCTTTCACACCGGAGGAACGTTTTCATATCCTAGAACTATTGGCTGAAGCACCCGGATTTTGGCGTGTTCGCACCGCAGGAACTAGGAACTCCTTTTGGGGAAACAAAATTAGCTCCTACTTCAGAGTAGGGTCTAAACAAGCACTATAGGAACTATCAGTGACGTAAGTGTACGTTGATTGGACAAGCAGATGTCAAACACCGACACCCTGCATTTTTAAAAAGCCATGTAAACATATTTACTTCACGAACATGGAAAACAGCGATAACGGCATTTACCTGTTGTCTGCAGGGTTGTGTTCTTTTCTCCGCCTCGATGATATGTAATACTGAAAGTTGTCATAGGAGTTGTCTCTTAGCCCCACTTCTTGCTCTTTCAGTCACATAAATTATGCGTTTACATTCCATCTCCATTATCATGAAACCCACGACACACAACAAACACAGCTCAGATCACGGCATCCTCCATCCACCATTTTTTTGCGCTTATAAATGCCGCGCTTAAAGACGCCGCTGTTGGCCGCTTCAGAATTCCTATTCCCAGTGCGAATGCAACCAGGAACATGGCCCGTGGCAGAAATTAGTTCTCGGGGAACTATCCTAGTGGTTAGTTCCTATAACTGACTTCCTAGAACTATTCGGTGCGAAAGCCTCTAATCCTTCTTCCAAATAATGTTTTTGTCTTGCCCTGATTTACTATGGTACTATTATACTATTATAAGTGTTTATATTTTTGACCTGTCGGGATGGGTTTTGCGAGAAATTGAGTACATACGTCACTAGCCCGTGCCTGTCTCGTCATATCCGTAAATAGATAAAGTTGCTCCGCCTACTTTGATGCACTTATGGTGTGGGAGTGGGCATAGGTTAGTTGTTACAACAAGTGAGAAAGGTTGACATGGAAATCTTGAACCTCCGGGGAATCGCCCATTTAAAAAAAAAAGGTGAACAGTGGAGAGTCTGCTGGAAATGCAACAGAGCTCGTAATAAAACAAGAATCAACAGTGGCTTGGCTTTTCGGAGATGGCAAGAACTGAGGGATTTACAAAGTTGTAAAAGCAAAGCGAAGAATTTGTTTTCAATGACGAATTCTGTGTATTAATGGGTATAGCTACAGTAACATCTTCAGCTAGTCAGCTTGAGATCTTTTAATCTAAACTGGTTATACCTCTTGTAAAGTTATTGTAAAGTTTTAATGTAGAGGGGTAAGATGGGGGAAAATGCCCCCCTTAAGAGAATGTGCATTTACTTTTAAATTGTAACATATTTAGATATACATTTTGCATGTGAGAGATAATGATGCATCAGCCAATGTATTGTTAAGGGAAATAAATAGAAACATTTGGCTGATTTTATTGACAATTATTCCTTGATGTCAGTCAACTAATTATGGTATTAGGTTCCTAAAAAAAAGTATACGTTTAGTATAAAAACTATTAAACTGGTAGTTTACTGAAAGTAATTCAAAATGTACTTTCATAAACTAAAAAAGTGAGCTAGAGTTATATAGCTAGTAAACTAACAGTATGCCTACAGTATAAGATGTAAACTAGCTGTGTACTCAAAGTCTACACTGATACATATAAAGCACACTTTAAAGAATATTTTTATAAACTAAAAAGTGGGACAATTTATTCCCAATAAGTATTGAAATAGTACACTTACAGTACAAGTATACCACAACATTGATATTAGTATACTTACTACATAAAGTGTACTTGAAATTTACATAATAAACTGTAATTGAAGTATACTTATTTGGCAAAATACTGCACTACTTTAATGTCCCTTATATCACTTTCCAGGATCTGTCTGTCTGTTTTTCTGTCTTATCTAACTCCTAAAGGTGTAGTTCACTCAAAAATGTAAGTTCTATCATCATTTACTCACCCTTGTGTTGTTCCAAACCTATATGATTTTCTGTCTTCTGTGGAACATAAAAGAAGATATTTTACAGAATGTTAGTATCCAAACAAAATTGGACCTTGACTTTCACTGTATGAATTTCATTGTATGACAGCCTTCAAACGTCAAGGGTTTTAAAACTTTGTAAACTTTCAGATATAACTGAAAGTTTTCACATATTTTTCAATTTTTATGATATTTATGTCTTGGCTATGTGTGTTCATTTTCCTTTTGGCCTTGGATCATTTTGGCTGTGTCTTGTTAATTAGACAATAGGTCCAGGATGGATGCTGACCCGCAATGACGCCTGGGACTGTGAAAAAGAAAGTGGGAGACTGTGAGTGCAAGTGTGAGAAAGAAAAAGAGAAAACGAAAGAGGGAGAGACAGCAATGAATGCTCAGATGATGCTTGTTTATTACCTCTCTAATAATGTGCCCATTAAAAGGCCTTAAAGAGCCTTTTACTGTCTGGTACATTGAAGTATTACAGGGTTTAAAAGTAATCAAGTTTGAATTTCATAAATATGGATACTACAATTATATATTTATTTTGTGAACAAAATGCACTGGCGTATACGGTATGTTAATGTCTCACAGCAGTATGCCGACAAAACCTTTTCTGTTACACTTTTACAAAAAAATGGGGTTCTATAACCGTAGGGTTTTTGTCTCAACTTTAAAGAATGCTTTATGCCAAAAAAAGTTCTATATAAAGATGTCTTAAATGATTGCATTATACTTTCATGTTTAATTAGTTATTTCAATTTTTCTGCTGATAAATTATGTTTACAAGCTGTTTAATTCTTAAAATTAAAAATGAATTAAATCTAAATTAATGAATGAAAACTAATGCCATAAAATGATCAGTGGTTCTCATCCTTTGACTTCAAGGCCCGCCTTTGCCCGAGACAATGGTTGCGTCCGAAAACTGAAAAATGTGGAGGATGCATTCCAAGGTAGGAAGTCATCAAGGCACATCCGAATCCAATGTTAGCTTCACTTCCTGTCTCCTTCATGCGATTGATGTTTGAAGGGAGCATAGATATATCCCACAATCCTGTACTTTCCATTCTATGACAGTTGAGCTAGAAAAATAAAGATGGCAATTAAAGTTGCAGTTGCTGGTTTTTGACCAACATTTTCCACTGATATCATTTCTAGCGAGAAATTAGTATTGTAGTTATTCACCAAAGGTCGGTCCATTTTGCTATAGATCATTAAACCGTTATGCTGCCTCAGAAGTGTGTCCAAAATCAGTTTGTGAGGTACCTTCATGCACAAATGCTGCCTGCAAAGTCATTGCCTTTAAGGCAGTGAGGCAACAAGTCAGCTGCCTAAGTTTTCGGATGCAGCCAATATTCGAAGACCCTCTTAAATAAGCTGAAATGTGGTGCTTCTGTTAAAGTGTAACTTCGCCGATTTCCCTTTGTATTTGTTTACAATGTCGGTAGTATATATAAATGAACTATGTGTAAATGATCAAAATGTTTAGTTGTTGGGCGGAACTGATAGAACAGTAGTTTCTTTCAGTTTTCCCCCTCCGCATGGCCTTGTTCATGGTCATCCAGTCTGAAATGTTGACTACAAACAAGGAGGTTTTTCAGATTTTCCGTCGCAGCGTTCTTTCCATATTTACGATTCTTTGCAGCCTTTAGCTGCAGCCTACAACACGATGGATCCTTCACTGGAAACTGAAAGTAACTTATTCCCGCTAAAAATTTACTCTTTGAATTCTTGCACCCGGGAAACAATACAAGTCGACACCATTATGACTAAAAGTTTGCTAAGAAGTATTTCCTACTGAAGTCAAGTTTTAATGAAAGCCCATGAATGCCAGTGGTGAAGTACCCCTAATTTTAAACAATTTTAAGACTTACTTTAGGACTTACTTACTGCCCCCCTGGAAGTTTGCTGAGGCCCCCCGCCCCGGTCCCCTGGTTGAGAACCACTGTCCTAAAAGGTTCTATATAAGAAGTGCCTGACAGAACCCTTTAAGATTCTATATAAACTGATAATACTTCTAATGCTTCAAGATTCTTAGTTTTATGTCTTAAAAGGGTAGTTCAGCCAAAAATGAAAATTCTGTCATTACTTGCAGTATACTTACCCCCATGTTGTTCCAAACCTGAGCTCATTGTCACTATGAATTGTCATTTTATGGAAAATATCTGCATGAAGATTCTACAAACATTCACCTTATATTCACTGAAAAAAATATGTTCCACAGAAAACATTTTCTGAATTTTCATTTTTGGCTAAACTATCCATTCAAGATCCCCATAAGAGTTTGTAGAAATAGTCTGATTTCTTTAGTAACCAGATGTATGCCATTCCAAATGCATTCTCAGTTAATGAAAGCGAATGTTTAGCCTTGTTTATGTCACATTGCCGTGGGTTTCAGCCTCAAGCAGTGGCCTCGCCAAGGCTCGTAAGTCTGAGTGATCATTGGCCTTTCTTTCTCTCCGGTCTCCCGTCTTCCCATGCCCTGCTGGCCTAAGCAGCATTACTGCTCATGCAAACACTAGTCATCCTATGAAACCCCCATGAGCACCTGGGGTGAGCTTGTCCTGCCAGTGTGGCCTTTGGCAGCTTCTGTGTGCTGCTTTATCACCCTCCCTCTTTCTTGCTCTTTGCCTGTCACACTCAATTAGCCCAATGAAGTAACAAATCTGCCGCTCTATATTTTTTCATGAGGGAATCAGAGAATGGACAGATATCTGCGAGCCATCATTTCCCTCAGTATAGAGAAGTTTATAATCAGCATATGTGGATGACAGTGTTTACTCTCTCATTAGAAATCAATGCTGTGTCGGGAGAAGACAGCTCAAATAAAAAAAAAATCAGTCAGAGCCAATTGAGATTTTTGAGATAGAATGGTTGAGCTTGTCACACACGCATAATCAGAAGCAACAATTTAAAAGGATCCGAACCAACAGCTGAGAAGCTGTCACAAAAGAACGTGGGAATGGGAAATGGAAAATGGAAAACAAAAGGGCTCAGAGGCACCGAATGAAACGTGGGGGTTCATATTCACAGGCCCTTTTACTGGAAGTGTTTTGTACGGGCAAGAAATCAGACAATAGCAGTAGCCTGTCAGGAAGAGCTGAAGGGTCTCTTAGAGATTACAGCCAAATGATGTTCCCACCTTGAGGCGAATGCATAATAGACATTAATCTGATTTGTGAATTACACAGCTCTGTCATGACGGAAAAAAATCCAACTGATGTGTTGTTAAACACCATCACTGCACTTACACATTGAACAACATTAGATTTAATTAACTGCCAGAGAGAAGTTCAGCTATAGAGCACTTAAAATGCATAGCAGCAACAAGCGTATGAATAAATAAAATGGGCAAAACAATAAAACAAGGAGAAATAAATGCAACGTAAACACTATAGGGTATCAATGAAAATTATTTGTGCTTAGATACTGTACAGTTTATAGGTTGTTCTATACAAAAACATTTGTATCCTCATACATATTTGTAAACAAGTTGACAATTACGGTTTTTAGAATCACTAGGACCAATTTCTCAAGGCTTTTTCAAAACTCTTCACACAGTGAGCACAACAGCAGTCTATGTGGGCTAAACTGTGGATCATTTGTCATTGCTTTGGCAAAAAAAAAAAAAAAAATGCATTCATTGACTAATTCTTTCAAATTACAACATTAATTATTTTCTCACTCAGAAACAACCTCCACCAAAACTCTATGTAACTACAAGTCAATTTGCACATTTAGCCTACATACACAGCAAAATCACCAGAGTTAAATCATCTCTGCTCGGAGTACATATGGTCCCTCTCTAAATAGTGTTAAAGTAACACTGAAGCAGAGTTAAAGTTAATGTGATAATTAAGCAATTAATTAAGTGATGAATGAGCATTGGTGATGAACACCTGCTGTTAACAAGAATCACTGAAGAAAAGATAATCCTCCTCTGCTGAGATCTTGAGAGATATAATGTCTTTTATCTTCAGGTGATTTCATCTAAGACTGTGGCTGAAGTCAGTTGTAGTTCTTGTGTTTCTCTTTTCTTCATTGATTCTGCTTGTTAACAGCAGGTGTTCATCACTGACGCTAAATCATCACTTAATTAATCGCTTAATTATCTCATTAACTTTAACTCTACTTCAGTGTTACTTTAACAATATTTAGAGGGGGACCATATGTACTCTGAGCAGAGTTGATTTAACTCTGGTGATTTTGCTGTGTACTCTTCAAAACAGCTAAAATTAAGTTGAAATCTTTATTTTAATGTGTCCTTGTTACAGTGTAATTATACATGTAAGTACTGAGTAATAATAATTAACTACATGTACTTACTATAGGGTTAAGTTTAGAATTAGGGTTAGTTGCATGTAATTCTGCATAATTTATAGTTATACATGTAACGTACTGTATGTAACAAGGACACTGCAGTGTTACCCAGTAAGAGATCTGTCATTCTTGTTTTGTAAAGAAATTTTATTTTATTCATTGTCTAATGCAACATGTTGTCAGTATTTTTTAGGTCATTGTTTAATGAGTGGCAAAGCAGGCTTGTTGGGTGAAAACCTTTGCTAGTGTTATGGGAAAATGAGTTGATTTGAGGTGAAATGTTTTGGTATTTTCAGTGCATTTTGAATGTGAAATTAACTGCTGTGCTGAGATGAAAGAGGAGAACTATGTGAATAGTTGAAAAAGTGACCTAAGTATTGAGAAACAAGTCCTAGCGATTGTAAAAACTTGCACAATACCAGTGTTTACCAACAAAATGAATAATGAAATTAAAGAAATAATTAACCAAACATAATTTAAAAAAAAATCCAGTAGCTTTATTTTTCTTTCAGATACCTTTTTGCTTGTTTATACCCATGTATTGTCTTTGCTATTTTAGCAAATATACACACATTTGGATGGATGGATGGATGGATAGATAGATACTGATACCAATTAAAATTCAGTTGCTGTAACACGGTACATCTTAAACCTCAATCTACTAACTGTTTGGGTTCTCTAACAGGCATTGAGGTCATTGAGTTATTTTGTTATGTTTACTCACTAATGATTGATCCGTCATACCTATTAACAGTTTGACAATTTTGCAAAATAATTTGACTGTTTGCATTGGTGTCACTGTTTATTAGTTCCCTTGCAGCTGTGAGATGAGTGAGGATGGTAATAGTGTCCTCACTGGAAAGATCATGCTCATTGAAGCTTGTAGATATTTTTAGACCCGTCATTGCCGAAGGTGGCAAAGAAGAGAGGGCTTCTGGATCTGACTGTCTGCTTTCTCTCCCCTCTTCCACAGCCTTGTTTCTGTCCATGCTATAACACAGCCAAGAGTTTCAATTAAGAAATAAAAGGCACCATAAGGTAGGCAACACAGAGGGTAATGGACTTTCTCTGTTGCTTTGTAAAAATGAGCCTGTCCCTGGTGACTTACGAGATTCCATTATTAGACTGGCACACAATTGCACAGCCAACCTGTTTTCATTCCCTAAGACTGGCTCGAAATTACCTGGGCCGGTGAAACCAACTGCAACAGAAAGAGACGATTGAGTAAATGCCTTTCTCTAAGCACCTTAATTGCTGTCAACTGTCTCGACATTTAATAGAGTCTCGTTTAAAAATGGGCCAACATTGGGCCTTAACTGCTGCTTGTGTCCTCTTAGGTACAAAGCTACCTTTTAAGATAGATTTGATTTGGAGTCATGTTAAAGAAAACAATAGTGATAGTTCATCCAAAAATGAAAATGATATTATCATTCAGTCACCTTCATAGTGGCCCAAACCTGTATGATTCGCTCTCTTCTGCGGAACACAAAAGGAGAAATTTTAAGAATATCCTTTCAATAAATCAGTGTATTCAGTTCACAAAACAAGTCTGAATGATTCGTTCATGATGTGGACTGATTCATTGACAAGTCTGCTGGAGGGAAGATAATTAGTGAATAATGACTTGCTATGAAATTTTTTGCTCTTATGTGAAATTCCTAATCATGTGGATTGCTATTGAAATGACTTGATTTCGTCTGTGGAAATGTGAAATGTGACCAATTTGGATCTTTTCAATGATTCAGCTCACAAAACAAATCTGGGGTGCATTTCCCGAAAGCATTGTTAGCCAACTATGGTCGCAAGTTCCGTCGTTATCAGCATAGTTCAACAAGTCGGTGTTTCTCGAAACCATAGTTCCAACGAACATTTGGAAATAGCATTGCAAAATTGCATGGTTGGAACAACAACTCTTGACCTGTGGTTAGAAGCATAGTTTCTTGTTTGTATGACATGTGGACTTAATAAATCCTTATCTTGAGCAAAACAAGCAAGCTGACATTCAGTACAATCTATATCTTTCATTTCGAATATATGTGACCCGTAACTGGCAAAATGAGTCGCAATGAGCACATTTTCAAAAACGAGTTACAGTTATTTTCACACTCTCCATTAAAAAACCTTCAAAATGATGTATGATTTGTTGGAATCCAACAAAAAAATGAATGAGCTACTCTTGTTTGAAGTTGATAGAGTCAGCAAAATCAATTTTGAGAAAAATCAAGTTAAAGTTTTCTGAAGGTTCCAAAACAAAATCACCTAGAAAACATACCTTAAAATCCCTAATACCATCAAACTTGGCACGCACCTCGTCAAAACCAAATATCTATAGGAAAATGTATATAATCACATTTTTTCAATATTTTACTTCAATATTTTGAAGTACTGTAATTCATGTGTGTATATCGGGATTGCGCGCTGTCTGAGGCGTCTTTGTGTGAGCGCTTCGGATCTGTCAGTCAGCGAGGGTAAGATTGATTTGTTTACATCAGCATGAGTTTGAAAATCACATTTCATTGATTCAGACTCATGCCATCAAAAATTCGCTATGAATATTCACAAAGTTGGAATGCTGCACTTTAAAATGATACCAAACTTGGACTAATGAGAAAGTTGCTGAGGGGAAGCACGAGGGGTGAAGCGAGCAGAGAAAAATGGCATTTAAATGGACAAAAGAAAAGGTACTCCTCTCAGAGAAAACATACAAATAAAGATACTTTTAGATGTTTAATTGATTTTTGACGCATTTGGATTGCTGGATGAGGGCTTAATGAACTCATTTTTGTGAAAACCTCAAATTCGACCAAAATCAACATTTTTGACTTGTTTTGCCTGTAGTTCGTAATTAGCCTGTGCACATTTCGACTCATTTTGCCAGCACGGGTCACATACACACAAATGTCATTTATGTATTTTGGATGGTCGAGAGAAAAAGGCAACTTTACAACAATACGGTTTCGGGAAACAGTCATGACTATAGCTAGTTGATTTCTTCAACGATGCATCGTACTATGGTAGTTAAGCAGCGAGTTACATCGTTGTACAGGAAAAATGCACACCTGAATGATTTATTCAAAGTAATGTAATGCACATTTACATAGAAAAAAGTGAAAAAAGCAGCGCAGTGGAATGCAAAAACGTGTTTTTGTGGTTAAAAACGCAAGAGACTGGAACAGAAAAATATGCAAGGTACAAAGACATGCATTTTTTAAAAGTTAAGCTTTTTTTTACTTGAGCGCTGTGTTTTTAGAACGCTGTGTCATTGGAGATGCGAGTGCAAAGGTTAAAGATGTCTGTCTAGCATGTGTTTACATAGAAAACAATGGAAAAGTAGTGCAGTGGAATACAAAAATGTGTTCTGTTTAAACGGACCCTTAATCCTCATTATTATCATTAGGAAGGAAAAGAGCAACCAGTATGTATGGAAGCTTGTTTACGCCACTGAAAAAAAAAACGTAGTTGCGACTTTTTCTGACTTTTTTTCTCGCAATTGTGAATTGCGTGATATAAACTTGCAATTGCGAGTTATAAAGTCAGAATTGCGTGATACAAACTGACAATTGTGAGTTATATAGTCAGAATTACGAGTTATAAAGTGAGAATTGCATGATATAAAGTCACAATTGCAAGTTATAAAGTCAGAATTGTGCAATACAAACTCACAATTGCGAATTATAAAGTCAGAATTACGAGTTATAAAGTAAGAATTGCATGACATAAAGTCAGAATTGCAAGTTATAAAGTCAGAATTGCAAGTTATAAAGTCAGAATTGTGCGATACAAACTCACAATTGCGAGTTATAAAGTCAGAATTACGAGTTATAAAGTAAGAATTGCATGACATAAAGTCAGAATTGCAAGTTATAAAGTCAGAATTGTGCGATACAAACTCACAATTGTGAGTTATAAAGTCAGAATTACGAGTTATAAAGTAAGAATTGCAAGTTATAAAGTCAGAATTGCGTGATACAAACTCACAATTGCGAGTTATAAAGTCAGAATTGCGAGTTATAAAGTCAGAATTGCGAGTTATAAAGTCAGAATTGCACGATACAAACTCACAATTGCAAGTTATAAAGTCAGAATTGCGAGTTATAAAGTCAGAATTGCACGATACAAACTCACAATTGCAAGTTATAAAGTCAGAATTGCGAGTTATAAAGTCAGGATTGCGAGTTATAAAGTCAGGATTGCGAGTTATAAAGTCAGAATTACGAGTTATAAAGTAAGAATTGCATGACATAAAGTCAGAATTGCAAGTTATAAAGTCAGAATTGCGAGTTATAAAGTCAGAATTGCGTGATACAAACTCACAACTGCGAGTTATAAAGTCAGAATTGCGAGATATAAACTCACAATTGCGAGTTATAAAGTCAGAATTGCGAGTTATAAAGTCAGAATTGCGTGATACAAACTCACAATTGCGAGTTATAAAGTCACAATTGTGTGATACAAACTCACAATTGTGAGTTATAAAGTCACAATTGCGAGTTATAAAGTCACAATTGCGAGTTATAAAGTAAGAATTGCATGATATAAAGTCAGAATTGCGAGTTATAAAGTCAGAATTACGTGATACAAACTCACAACTGCGAGTTATAAAGTCAGAATTGCGAGATATAAACTCACAATTGCGAGTTATAAAGTCAGGATTGCGAGTTATAAAGTCAGAATTACGAGTTATAAAGTAAGAATTGCATGACATAAAGTCAGAATTGCAAGTTATAAAGTCAGAATTGTGCGATACAAACTCACAATTGTGAGTTATAAAGTCAGAATTACGAGTTATAAAGTAAGAATTGCAAGTTATAAAGTCAGAATTGCGTGATACAAACTCACAACTGCGAGTTATAAAGTCAGAATTGCGAGTTATAAAGTCAGAATTGCACGATACAAACTCACAATTGCAAGTTATAAAGTCAGAATTGCGAGTTATAAAGTCAGGATTGCGAGTTATAAAGTCAGGATTGCGAGTTATAAAGTCAGAATTACGAGTTATAAAGTAAGAATTGCATGACATAAAGTCAGAATTGCAAGTTATAAAGTCAGAATTGCGTGATACAAACTCACAATTGCAAGTTATAAAGTCAGAATTGCGAGTTATAAAGTCAGAATTGCACGATACAAACTCACAATTGCAAGTTATAAAGTCAGAATTGCGAGTTATAAAGTCAGGATTGCGAGTTATAAAGTCAGGATTGCGAGTTATAAAGTCAGAATTACGAGTTATAAAGTAAGAATTGCATGACATAAAGTCAGAATTGCAAGTTATAAAGTCAGAATTGCGAGTTATAAAGTCAGAATTGCGTGATACAAACTCACAACTGCGAGTTATAAAGTCAGAATTGCGAGATATAAACTCACAATTGCGAGTTATAAAGTCAGAATTGCGAGTTATAAAGTCAGAATTGCGTGATACAAACTCACAATTGCGAGTTATAAAGTCACAATTGTGTGATACAAACTCACAATTGTGAGTTATAAAGTCACAATTGCGAGTTATAAAGTCACAATTGCGAGTTATAAAGTAAGAATTGCATGATATAAAGTCAGAATTGCGAGTTATAAAGTCAGAATTACGTGATACAAACTCACAACTGCGAGTTATAAAGTCAGAATTGCGAGATATAAACTCACAATTGCGAGTTATAAAGTCAGGATTGCGAGTTATAAAGTCAGAATTACGAGTTATAAAGTAAGAATTGCATGACATAAAGTCAGAATTGCAAGTTATAAAGTCAGAATTGTGCGATACAAACTCACAATTGTGAGTTATAAAGTCAGAATTACGAGTTATAAAGTAAGAATTGCAAGTTATAAAGTCAGAATTGCGTGATACAAACTCACAACTGCGAGTTATAAAGTCAGAATTGCGAGTTATAAAGTCAGAATTGCACGATACAAACTCACAATTGCAAGTTATAAAGTCAGAATTGCGAGTTATAAAGTCAGAATTGCGCGATACAAACTCACAATTGCAAGTTATAAAGTAAGAATTGCATGACATAAAGTCAGAATTGCAAGTTATAAAGTCAGAATTGAGAGTTATAAAGTCAGAATTGCGTGATACAAACTCACAACTGCGAGTTATAAAGTCAGAATTGCGAGATACAAACTCACAATTGCGAGTTATAAAGTCAGAATTGCGAGTTATAAAGTCAGAATTGCGTGATACAAACTCACAATTGCGAGTTATAAAGTCAGAATTGCGAGTTATAAAGTCAGAATTGCGTGATACAAACTCACAATTGCGAGTTATAAAGTCACAATTGTGTGATACAAACTCACAATTGTGAGTTATAAAGTCACAATTGCGAGTTATAAAGTCACAATTGCGAGTTATAAAGAAAGAATTGCATGATATAAAGTCAGAATTGCAAGTTATAAAGTCAGAATTGTGCGATACAAACTCACAATTGCGAGTTATAAAGTCAGAATTGCGTGATACAAACTCACAATTGCGAGTTATAAAGTCACAATTGCGTGATACAAACTCACAATTGCGAGTTATAAAGTCACAATTGTGCGATACAAACTCACAATTGCAAGTTATAAAGTCAGAATTGCGTGATACAAACTCACAATTGCGAGTTATAAAGTCACAATTGCGAGTTATAAAGTAAGAATTGCATGACATAAAGTCAGAATTGCAAGTTATAAAGTCAGAATTGTGTGATACAAATTCACAATTGTGAGTTATAAAGTCAGAATTATGAGTTATAAAGTCAGAATTGCATGACATAAAGTCAGAATTGCAAGTTATAAAGTCAGAATTGTGTGATACAAACTCACAATTGTGAGTTATAAAGTCAGAATTATGAGTTATAAAGTAAGAATTGCAAGTTATAAAGTCAGAATTGCGTGATACAAACTCACAACTGCGAGTTATAAAGTCACAATTGCGAGTTATAAAGTCACAATTGCGAGTTATAAAGTAAGAATTGCATGACATAAAGTCAGAATTGCAAGTTATAAAGTCAGAATTGTGCGATACAAACTCACAATTGTGAGTTATAAAGTCAGAATTATGAGTTATAAAGTAAGAATTGCAAGTTATAAAGTCAGAATTGCGTGATACAAACTCACAACTGCGAGTTATAAAGTCAGAATTGCGTGATACAAACTCACAACTGCGAGTTATAAAGTCAGAATTGCGAGTTATAAAGTCAGAATTGCACGATACAAACTCACAATTGCAAGTTATAAAGTCAGAATTGCGAGTTATAAAGTAAGAATTGCATGACATAAAGTCAGAATTGCAAGTTATAAAGTCAGAATTGCGTGATACAAACTCACAACTGCGAGTTATAAAGTCAGAATTGCGAGATATAAACTCACAATTGCGAGTTATAAAGTCACAATTGTGAGTTATAAAGTCACAATTGCGAGTTATAAAGTCAGGATTGCGAGTTATAAAGTCAGAATTGCGTGATACAAACTCACAATTGCGAGTTATAAAGTCACAATTGTGAGTTATAAAGTCACAATTGCGAGTTATAAAGTCAGGATTGCGAGTTATAAAGTCAGAATTGCGCGATACAAACTCACAATTGCAAGTTATAAAGTCAGAATTGCACGATACAAACTCACAATTGCAAGTTATAAAGTCAGAATTGCGAGTTATAAAGTCAGAATTGCGTGATACAAACTCACAACTGCGAGTTATAAAGTCAGAATTGCGAGATATAAACTCACAATTGCGAGTTATAAAGTCAGAATTGCGAGTTATAAAGTCAGAATTGCATGATATAAAGTCAGAATTGCAAGTTATAAAGTCACAATTGTGTGATACAAACTCACAATTGTGAGTTATAAAGTCACAATTGCGAGTTATAAAGTCACAATTGCGAGTTATAAAGTAAGAATTGCATGATATAAAGTCAGAATTGCAAGTTATAAAGTCAGAATTGTGCGATACAAACTCACAATTGCGAGTTATAAAGTCACAATTGCGTGATACAAACTCACAATTGCGAGTTATAAAGTCACAATTGTGCGATACAAACTCACAATTGCAAGTTATAAAGTCAGAATTGCGTGATACAAACTCACAATTGCGAGTTATAAAGTCACAATTGCGTGATACAAACTCACAATTGCGAGTTATAAAGTCACAATTGTGCGATACAAACTCACAATTGCAAGTTATAAAGTCAGAATTGCGTGATACAAACTCACAATTGCGAGTTATAAAGTCACAATTGCGAGTTATAAAGTAAGAATTGCATGACATAAAGTCAGAATTGCAAGTTACAAAGTCAGAATTGTGTGATACAAACTCACAATTGTGAGTTATAAAGTCACAATTGCGAGTTATAAAGTCACAATTGCGAGTTATAAAGTAAGAATTGCATGACATAAAGTCAGAATTGCAAGTTATAAAGTCAGAATTGTGCGATACAAACTCACAATTGTGAGTTATAAAGTCAGAATTGCGAGTTATAAAGTCAGAATTATGAGTTATAAAGTAAGAATTGCAAGTTATAAAGTCAGAATTGCGTGATACAAACTCACAACTGCGAGTTATAAAGTCAGAATTGCGAGTTATAAAGTCAGAATTGCACGATACAAACTCACAATTGCAAGTTATAAAGTCAGAATTGCGAGTTATAAAGTCAGGATTGCGAGTTATAAAGTCAGAATTACGAGTTATAAAGTAAGAATTGCATGACATAAAGTCAGAATTGCAAGTTATAAAGTCAGAATTGCGAGTTATAAAGTCAGAATTGCGTGATACAAACTCACAACTGCGAGTTATAAAGTCAGAATTGCGAGATATAAACTCACAATTGCGAGATATAAACTCACAATTGCGAGTTATAAAGTCACAATTGTGAGTTATAAAGTCACAATTGCGAGTTATAAAGTCAGGATTGCGAGTTATAAAGTCAGAATTGCGTGATACAAACTCACAATTGCGAGTTATAAAGTCACAATTGTGAGTTATAAAGTCACAATTGCGAGTTATAAAGTCAGGATTGCGAGTTATAAAGTCAGAATTGCGCGATACAAACTCACAATTGCAAGTTATAAAGTCAGAATTGCGCGATACAAACTCACAATTGTAAGTTATAAAGTCAGAATTGCGAGTTATAAAGTCAGGATTGCGAGTTATAAAGTCAGAATTGCGAGATACAAACACAATTGCGAGTTATAAAGTGAGACTTGTGTGATATAAACTCCCACTTGCGAGTTATAATGTCAGAATTGCAAGATATAAACTCAAAATTGCAAGTTTGTGACATATAAACTTGCAATTCTGAGAAAAAAAGTCAGTCCTTTTTTCCTCAGAATTGGACTTTATAACTCCCAATTATGAGTTTATATCTCGCAATTCTGAGAAAAGACGTCAGAATTGTGAGAGGTAAACTCATAACAGTGAGAAAAAAGTCAGAATTCTGAGATAAAAAGTCGCAATTACCTTTTTTATTTTTTTTTTATTCAGTGGCAGAAACGAGCTTCCATGAGTATCAAGAATTTCTCCACAGATAAAAAGAAAGTGATGAGTTTGGAAGGACATGAGGGTGAGTAAAGGATGACTGAATTATTTTTTGGGGGGGGAGTTAATCTCTTAAGTTTCACAATGAGAACAGAATCTCTCTGTTTTCAGTAGCTTGCATCAGATAACCTTACAGTCTCCCTGTTAGCAAGAATTTGCCAATTGCAAAAAATCCCAGGGATGAAGAAAGACACCCAAATACCTGGATTTTAACATTCCTTGAAGCAAAGAGAACAGAGTGGTTTTCTTTATGTTAACATGACCTCACGCTCAGACAGCTTGACATCTAGTTATGCAGACATCCGTATCAAAACAATGCTCTTCCAGGCTGAACCAAGACACGCTCTGTATTCAGGTCACAGCAGTGAAGAGAGGAGACGAGGCATCTCCCCCAGCACACTAACTCTGGCGAAAAAGAGGATGAGCAGGATTAGCCTTCTCCCCCAATCACTCGCATCCCCTCCAACCACACACGAGCCAATCAATAACACACTCACAGAGAGACGCAACAGGTGGTTGGCACAACTTACAAAAACAGATAGCCAATATTCATCTGTTTCCTCGCTCTTCTATTAATTGAGGGACTGGCATGTCTTCTCTTGTACGATTTCTTCAGACGTGAGCTGTGAAGTAGAGGCTGTTGGAGGTAGAGGTGTTTTTGGAGACATACCACCTTGTCTCACACCTTCTTAATGCAGCGTTTCCATCTGCCGCCTGTGCTGCAGGCTGCAGACAACAGTCTGATGACAAGCACAGACACACAGCTGGCGCTTCTAGACCACAGAAAAAGTGATTCTCTCTTGAAATCAGGCATATTGATTTCACTGGTGACTTTCCAGTCCAGTATAACATCCCTATATTCTACTGCCTGTTCCTAGCTGTAGCTGTCCTTAGAAACTGGCCTTTTTTTTTTTTACTGTGCGAAGTGAAATAATACCTCATGTGGCCAGACAGACCAGCAGGTCGCAGTCTCAATCGTGTGGTGTTTGTTTTCACAAACAGAGGGCTCTGTTTGCTATTCTTGCATTATCATTCATCTTCTTCTGCTAATTACTTGCTTGCACTAGTTTTGCTGTCAAAAACTGGACCAGGGTAAACAACCCTCAGGAGCGACCGTGAGAGCAGCAGCATTGTGTCATCACAGATGAGCTTTAATTTGAGAGGAACAAGGGTGCCGTGAGTTACTCTGATGACTAAATGTAGAGTAGTATGACAAAATGTTATACAATAGCTCATCACATGGTTACCATGGTCAAAATACAGAGAACTGGAACTGACCTTCCTTTTTAATTCATAGAGAATATTAGAAATGTAAATTGACCACTCAGCTAGAACTGTCTCCAGAATTCAGAATATTAAACAAGATTCAAAAGTTAAACAAATAATAAAAAGACATCAGGGTAAAGACAGTCACTGCATCCGAAATCAAATCATTCCCAACTAAATAGTATGCGAAAAACAGTATGCGAAACGTCACCGGATGACCTACTACTTCCTGAAGAGATTCTGAAGTGTGCATTTGATAAACACATTACTGTCCCATGAGGCCACGGGAGAGGATTTATGAATGGAAGTGAAGCAACGCAACTGACGCTGATAGGTCACGTGACAGTAACAACATGGCGGATGTAGTACGTCTAAATTTCATTCATACTACCCATATTCATACTCAGTGTTGGGGGAAGTTACAATATTGTGTTACTTCATAAAAAGTAATTAATTGCGTTACTTTTTGTGAAAAGTAATGCGTTACATTACTTTCTCTCACCTGGGCTGGGCTTGCTTGTTTGTTTTTTAATAACAATAAAAAAAGTTATATTTTTGGCAAATGCTTTCTGGCCCTTTCACAGCAAAAGTGAAATGAATAAGCCTTAGGCTGAAGGCAATGCATATTTACACCTGTACTGTAGAGGGCGCAGCTCAAACAAACCTTTCAGCTGTGCTGCCATTCTGCATTAAAGAAGAATAGGATACAGGAGAAGGAAGTTCAACACTCTTATTTCTAAATCTAATAAAAAGTATTTTTTGCTTATTAGTGCAGTTGAATTGGATCATTGAAGGTCAGGAGCAAAGACACTGGATAATAAAGTGAGATTAAATACATAAAGTATATTTCTGTCAGTCAATAAATGTGAAAAAGTAACTTAGATATTTTGTTGTAAATTTAAAAAGTAATATGTTACTTTACTAGTTACTTGAAAAAGCAATCTGATTACGTAACTCAAGTTACTTGTAATGCGTTACCTCCAACCCTGTTCATACTATGTAGATGTACTTTTTTTGTGAAAATATTGTGTGAAAATATATTAACAAACAAATAATAATAATATTAAACGTTAATAATAATAATAATAATAATAATATATAAATATTAGATTGTTTCATTCTGCTTTCTAAAAACTGGTCAGAAACCTTTTTTATTGTTCAACCACCTGTTGTTTTTTTATAAATCATATTTATTATGTGTTGCTCTGAGGCACACAATATTAAGTCTAAAATCACAGTCAAAACAACACTCATGCTTGTGATATTTCTTGACAAATTTACTGATTTCTTTTATTCCAGATATGACATTATTCTTTGAACTGCAACATTATTCTGCTCATGAGCTGGTGATTTGTATTTTAAATTTTTGGATGTTATAGCTTAATAAATTGGGTGCAATGTTTAATTTTGACATGCTGCTATCATTTAATTGTGTCATTTGTAGTGGTGTGTGTAGAGGCCGTAAGAAGGCCAGAAATCAGAGTGTGAAATTTCCTCTTTATCTGGTTCGAAGCAATGCGGACATGTTGCTAATGGAACACAGCCAAATGCTTATTGTTCATTTTATACCTTACACAAACACAATTACTGACAATATCACTCAATTAATCATTTTCACAGTGGCTTGTGTTTTCTGTGTCAGAAACTCCTTCAGATTTCAGCCTGTGGGAAAGCAGCTTGGTCCAGAGGAAATCATCACAGATTGACAGACATGTTTAATGGGGTATTAGCCATGTATGAAGTAATCTAGCTACAAGCCAGAAATGAATGTCATTGCTTGTTAAGGACGAAGCATTTACTATCATTTGAATGACCAGGGGAGGATCATATATTAGAGGACATTTTAGATGCAGCGCGGGGTAATCGGTTTTAGTTTGTGTAACAGATTCCCTCATTAAAAGTTCCCTTTGAAGACAGACGGAGTTGCTGGTATTGAGACACTTTGGGAATTACATTTCAAAGGGCAAAACTAATTCAGGCTACCCTCGACTGTGTAGTCATTAGAGTTAGTTTTAATAATTGAGCTCAACTAGCACGGAAAAGTCAAAACTATCTGAAAAAGGCACTGTTTTGTTCAAAAAATGATCATGGGAAACATTAAACAGAGGAAAATCCAGATCTTTTGGCCCACGATAAGAGCTCACTTTAAGGTCAAAGCTAAAGAACTGAACTGGGACATATAAAAAGAAATCTGCTCTCTTCTGAAGAATGGGTATGAAAGGCTGGAGAGGGGTTAGTGATACTGTGAGAAAGAGACACTTTAATGGCAATTGTGTACACCAGCAGGGTGTCCGACTTTACAAAAGGATGCATGAAGAAATCCATGATTCCAAATCCATTGAGCCCCACAGCTGAGACGTCAAGAAGAGAAAAGAGACATTGGAGGTGATCAGAGATGAAGAAAGAGATAGATTGAAGCACAGAGAGATGCCGGGGGGTGATCAGTTCTTCTGTCATGTATGTGCACGCATCTGGCTTCATTTTCACATAATCCCCCAGTCTTGCCCAGAGGCACGTTTTGCTACAGGAGGGATACTGTCTGGCAACCTTGGTTTGAAGACAGAGAGCATGTACTCAGCTAAGAGGGAAGGTACTGAAGAACTTTTGCTAACGTTCTGGCAAGGTTCTCTCAAAGATATGAACAGACATTATTCCAGTAACATTAATAGAACGTTCGTTCAAACACTTCATCTGTCTTTAGTAATGTTCTCAAAACGTTAGCACAAAAACATTATTTATACATTTTTTTTCTGAAACATTTTAGTTGGGTGTCATCTAACATTTTTTAAATGTTACTAATTGTTTCAGAATGTTTAGAAAACATTCAAAAGTAACATTCCTATAATGTTAGTAAAATGATAAAATGCAATGTTCCCTTAACTGGTTTATGGAAGCTTGTTTCCACCATAAAATAAAAAATAAAAAAGGTAATTGCGACTTTTTATCTCACAATGATGACTTTTTTCTCGCAACTGCGAGTTTATATTTCACAATACTTTTTCCTCAGAATTGCGAGTTCTAAAGTCAGAATTGCGTGATATAAAGTCAGAATTGTGCGATATAAAGTCAGAATTGCGAGTTATAAAGTCAGAATTGCAAGTTCTAGTCAGAATTGTGAGTTCTAAAGTCAGAATTCCATGATATAAAGTCAGAATTGCATGATATAAAGTCAGAATTGCGAGTTCTAAAGTCAGAATTGCGAGTTATAAAGTCAGAATTGCGAGGTTTAAAGTCAGAATTGCGAGTTATAAAGTCAGAATTGCATGATATAAAGTCAGAATTGTGAGTTCTAAAGTCAGAATTGTGAGTTCTAAAGTCAGAATTGCGTGATATAAAGTCAGAATTGCGTGATATAAAGTCAGAATTGAACCAAGGAAAAAAAACGGTTTTAAAACATTTAAAAAACTGGATGTTTAGAACATTCAGAAATAACGTTTTCATAACTAAATGGGAACGTTAGCAAAATGTTTTCAGAAAATATTTTTGTTAGCTGGGTGGGGGTGAAGGGGACCTAATAAACAAACATATGAAAAGAAAAAAAAACTTTAATGAACATGAGTTTTTGTATAATCCAGTAACATTTCCTTTTAAGAGTCATAATTCTACTCCGCTATTCATAATCTGCTTGTAATTATGTTGTGTAATTTTATGCTCATTTAATTGATTGGACACATTATTAACTGCTGATAAAACATCATGAGGGAAATATAAACCTCTGTATGTAAACCCTCATCTTTAATCCCAAAAACTAATTGCTGTTACTATGCCTAAATGAGCCAGCTGCAGAAAATCCTGAAGATAGACTAGATGTTTGTTTGCTGAGAGCTTCAACGCACTGAAGTGGCAACAGAGTAAAATCTAGTACTGTATAATCTACTCAGCTAACCCGTGCTATGCTCTTTGTAGCTTTCAGTTAGCAGCAGAGCCCTTGACATCAAATCGAAGTGCATTTAACAGCTGCCATATGGCAGGGGGAATCATTGAATCACTTTGATGCAAGATTCAGTTTGTGCTTCTTTGATATCACACCTAATGTTGGGGCATATTATCCTGCCACATGGATTTGTCAACTTCACTTTGCTCCTCTCACATTAAATTAATGATCAGCACTTTCAACACTGATTTGTTTTGTTTAAACCAAATCACGGCAGTCATTCTGTTGTTGTGAAATGTCCCTACAGAAAACTACTGGAGAAATACGTATTTTAAAAACATGAGTTATTTGTGCACTTTTTTTAATATATTCTGAACTTTAATGAAAAATATATGGACCATAATCAAATGGTTGACTTTAAAAGACAAATTTTAAAAACACATTTGGTGCATACTAATGATGAAATGCCATTTTAGTGTCTAAAATGATGTTGTTATTGTTAAAGTTGTCATGAAATAGAAGTTACAGTTGTCACGGGTGCATGCAGGCAGGAAGACGTACACAGAAGATGAAGATTCAAACATGTAACTTTACTTATAATAATCCAAACAGGTAGAGATCCATATAAATAAGACTAACACAAACCATAATATTGACGTTACAGACAATGAACAGAACACAGGCAGGAACTTAAATACACAGAGATGATTAACTAAAAGACAAACAGCTGTGGTGATTAGTGTCCATGGTGACTGATGAGTGGTGGGAATTCCAAGACAAAGAAGACAGTGACAAATGATAACAAACTGAAAGTCCATGAACAAAACTAAACAGAATGGTGACAGCAGTAGTCTTTTCTTCTATATTGTGACATATATTGGAGTGAAACAGCTTCTTGAGCAAGAAAAAATGTAGGGCGGGACTTGATTTTGTCCATCTGGACTTGATTGGATGGTTGTGGTTTGCTATTGATTGAGCTCATGTAAGTGACCGTTGTCCCGTCCTCCTGCCAGTAAACATGTTATCAGAGAAGAGAAGAGATATCATTGCAAGAGAGGGGAACTTATTTTGATAAAAGATTACAAGTGCATGGATAAATAATTTATAATAAATACTGCAATATTCCATAAGAAATAAGAATTGTAATTGAAATAATGTGTTCAGCAACTAAAATAAAGCTAAAATAAATTATAAATATAAATGAAAAACTTAAAACGAAAAAAAAAAAAAACTTTTAATGAAATGTTACTAAAATAAGTGAGTTTAAGTACTAAAATGACTATAACTAAAATTGAAATAAAAATTGATTAAATATATAGAAATATAAAAAACTAAAAATGTACATAAAAAGTACATAAAATTACTCAAATTTAGTCTAAAATAAAAAACTGAAAATATAAAAACAAAAGCTAAGTCAAAATATTAATTAATACTCTAATAGTATATAAATAATAGCAAATAACACTGGTCTAAAAACACATCTAAGCGACTCAAACTTGTTTAATTTAAATGTAAAAGGAAAAAAATCTCTATTTTAATCCCACTGCATTCATATGAGCAGTGGCACTATATTTATGCAAGAAGGCACTGTTGCTTATTGTTCAGGCATGAATTCTCTTACATGTATCTCACATCTCCATCAGTGGGAGGTGTTTGAGCTGACTGAATCATCTAGCCCAGTGTTTCTCAGTCCGGGGGTCCTGGAGTAGCCCAGCACTGCACATTTTGGATGTCTCGCGTTTGGATGTTTCCACTCATTGTCTCATTATTAGTGGCTTCAAGACCTGAACTGGAAAGAAATATGTGATTATTTCATTCATAGTATACATGAACTAACTTCATCAGCTGTAATCATTATCCTACATTACCATCAAATGACATTTGAGCAGAAAATCCAATATTTTTAAAATCTGTGAATGTTTGTATCTCCTCTAGGGTCTCAAAAATGAGAAATACTGTAGTGCAGTTGATATTACTTACCATGTCCTAATATAAACACAAGTATTGCTCAGCTTCTGCTCTTTCTTCAGCGTGATGAAGTTAAACAAGACAGGTTCCTCAGGGTGGAAGTTTGATTAAAATGAGCAAATTAGAGCTGGGTATGATTCACAGTATTTTTACACTTCTGCTCTCACTGTAAAACATATTTTGTCAGGTAACATAAAAATGTGTTTCATGTAGTAACTTCCAAATGAACTGGCTTTAATCAAGTCAAAAATATGTAATATGTCATAATCAATCTAGATCACATTAACAAAAGTCATTTTAAAGGGTAAGATCATGTAGCTGCAGTTTCACATCTTCCAGTCTCAAATTTTATATCATGGTTTATATTAAAGTCGGCATGAAACGGAATTTGCAATAGTCTTTTCTTTTCTATTGTGAAGTGAAACGGCTTCATGGACAAGAAAAAATGTGGGGAGTGACTTGAATTTGTTTCTCAGGAATTGATTCAATGTGACTGCAATGGTTCAACCTTAATGTTATTAAGCAGCGAGAATACTTTTTTGTGCGTAAAAACGAAACAAAAATAACGACTTTAAGGGTTAGTTAAAAAATAAAAATTCTGTCATTAATTACTAACCCTCATGTCGTTCCACACTCGTAAGACCTTTGTTCATCTTCTGAACACAAATTAAGATATTTCTGATAAAATCCGATGGCTCAGTGAGGCCTACATTGACAGCAAGATAATTAACACTTTCAATGCCCAGAAAGTTACTAAAGACATATTTAGACATATTATATTTAAAACAGTTCATGTGACTACAGTGGTTCAACCTTAATGTTATGAAGCGACAAGAATACTTTTTGTGCACCAGAAAAACAAAACAAAAATAAAGACTTTATTCAACAATATCTAGTGATGGCCGATTTCAAAACACTGCTTCATGAAGCTTTGAAGCTTTACGAATCTTTTGTTTTGAATCAGTGGTTCGGAGCATGTATCAAGCTGCCAAAGTCACGTGATTTCAGTAAACGAGGCTTCGTTACTTCACAAGTGTTTCGAAATTTAAATGGTTCACCACTGGGGGGCGTGACTTTGGCAGTTTGATACACGCTCTGAACCACTGATTCAAAACAAAAGATTCGTAAAGCTTCATGAAGCAGTGTTTTGAAATCACCCATATATTGTTGAATAAAGTCGTTATTTTGTTTTTTTGGAGCACAAAAAGTATTCTCGTCACTTCATAACAATAAGGTTGAACCACTGTAGTCACATAAACTGTTTTAAATATGTCTTTAGTAGCTTTCTGGGCATCTGAAAGTGTTAATTATCTTGCTGGCAATGGAGGCCTCACTGAGCCATCGGATTTTATCAAAAATATCTTAATTTGTGTTCTGAAGATGAACGAAGGTCTTACGGGTGTAGAACGACATGAGGGTGAGTACTTAATGACAGAATTTTCATTTTTGGGTGAACTAACAATTTAACTGTTTAAAAAATAATGATGTGCATGGATAAATTGCTTATAATAAATACTGCAATATTCCATTCAACAATAAGAATTTGATTTTATGGTGACTTTAACCAGTGTCAATAATATTGCATGCCATTCCGCAGGAGCTTTTCACCCAATCCATTTTATACTACAGTTTAGTTCACAAACTACAGGAACAGAAAATGTGGGGTTAAGTGGTTGGAAAGCAAAATGCTAATACAGGAGGTCTTTATTGACACAGCTAAATTTAAAACATTGAGTTATTGGAATCACCACTGGACTTGGAGACTCCTCCTGGTTCAATATTCCTCGTGAAATCTGTGCCATTTTTCATGTTTTTACTTGACATTTCAAGCATGGCCCTGCGTTTAAAAATGGTAACTAACCTTACTTGACCTCACATCAGTGTCTAGCCACAAACAAGCTTGCACAGTGTAACGATTTATTTGGAACATGAAAACACATACACATAGAAACACGTCTTAGCAAAATGGATCTCAGATAAGAGCACAATAGAGACTTAACATAAATGCAAGCAGCTTTCTTTCCGTTTTTGATTTCCTCAAATGGACATCAAATCCATTCTGCTCTGTTGACTATCCTGACGTTGCGTTAGATGTTATGTGTCAGCGGCATCATCTAGTCTTTGACAAAACGTTTCTCCAGACACATTGACAGCTGTAGGTGCGTTATACATTCTAATAAGACGATCCAGTATTAAATGTTACGGCATATCAAAATACAGTGGCTATAAAAAATATCATTTCACTGTAAATCAGATATTTGAATCCAATCATAATCATTGAACCAGCACATACATAAATAAATATCCTTTATATGGGTTATAAATCTCAATACAAACTTGAAATATTAATATAGTTGAATTCAACTCCATGCCTCCTAAGACTATACATGTAACTCTAACGTATGAATCTCATCACTCGTCATGACGCTATGCCAACTCAGAGGCTCCGTCGTAGCGAGAGGAATGTAGCGCTTCGCACTCTGGCCCTTGGCCTTGTTCCCAGGTTAATTGGCCTGTCCGCTGCATGCTACGGGACACTCTGAGTTCATAGTCATGAACGGTCACAAATGACCGTGATTGATGTTACGCCACACGGTGCCGGTGTCTTGGCTGCGTGTGAGGCTCAGGGCTGCCGTGCTGAGCCCGTACAGACCACAGCTGGGACAGGTGATCCAGATCCACAGCTGTCCGGGTGAAGGCTGAGGGTCTCGAGCCCCTCGTCGCCGCCTTAGCTCGGCTGGCACTCGTTCTTGCTGCAGGTGGCCTGCCGCTCGATACGCCAGGTGCCCTCCTCGTACGTGCAGTAGCAGATGGTGCATTCGTCGATCTTAACCTCTCGGCCGGCCGGGATCACCGCCGTGTCCGCATAGCAGTTCGGGCCTGTGCACAGACGGGAGAGGCTGCATCAAAATGAGAGAAAGCCTGTTGAAACCTGCCAACAGAATTGCAACTCCCGGCTTTGAGTGGCAGTCACTGTCAGGGATCAAGATGAAATTATGTCAGCTGACCTCATGTAAGTTTTATGATGCTCTCAAGTTAGCAGTCAATCAAAACACAATATTATGACAGAAGTCAATTCTTGCCCTGCATGTACAGGGCACCAGGCTAAAAAAAAGCAATGAAATATTTATGAGCCAAATGACTTTTGAGTTGACAAATTACAAAATTTCTTAATAAAGATGGTTGTCCAGAGGTGTTTCAGTTCATATTGCTATAGCTTTTTTATACAGACTAATATGATTTAAAGTTATATAAAATAAGGTCTTATTCTAGTTATAAATTTGTTACATTTTAATTGCTGTAACTGAAGTGATCATGATAATAACCGTGTTGACATCACTGCCTTTTTTTTTTTTTTAGGAAAAGGTCAAATGTTGTTGATTATGCTAACAACATGTCACCCAAACAAAGAAAGTTTGAACTACTCTTGATTCAACTGTACAATTGGACATTATTTGTCAAGCAAAAAAAAAAAAAAATCTGTTTCTTCACTTACACATTGTCATATGATCAATTGACTAATGTTTGTCTTACGAGCTTAAAGTATCCAATTCTTGGTTCATTTTGAATCTGACATGAAAAATTATTCACAATTAGGTGTATATGACCATCTTCTTTCAGACGAACACAATTGGAGATATATTTATCCTGGCTCTTCCAAGCTTTATAATGGTAGTGAATAGGGGGCGTGATTTTGAAGCCAAACATTTCATCATAAATATAATCTATATGGCTCCAGGTGGTTAATAAAGGCCTTCTGAAGTGAAGCGATGGGTTTTTGTAAGATATGTATCCATATTTAAAACTTTATTAACTATAATAACTAGCTTCCGGCAGACAGCCGTACAAAAATCCAGTAACTGTAATTCGTTACAGTTACGTCAAAAAAACGTAGTAATCAGATTACAGTTACATTTTGAAAAAAGGGGGGATACTATCAGGATTACAATCGTTTCATTTAAAACTAAATAAATCATTATTTTGCCATAATAACACATATTAAGCGCTTCTTGATTATACAGTATTTCCTGGTTCTGTTGCCATTAAAAACAAACTCAAGCTCTCACGTGAGCCACCCGCTGGTGCATGCACAAATAACACCAGTCTACGATCTCCTCAGACGCAGACTGAATCACTGCTGCTAGTTGAAACGATGATTCCCGTGGGGAAAAACCCTTTCAATTCATGGAAATTTCGCTGCTATTTTGTTTTCAAAGAAGAAAATGCAAACAACATGGTTGTACAGTGCAAACTCTGCCTTCCAGCTACGAAAACACTTTCTTTATCAAAGGACTAAAAAATAATCTGTAATACCATACTGTAGCCACTAGATGTCTGAATAGCCCTTTACATATATTTATTTCCCCCCCCCTTGAAGTAATCCAAAAGTAATCAGATTACATTACTTTCATATTGTGGTACTTGGATTACGTTACTGAATACTTTTTTTATGAAGTAATTTGTAACCATAACGGAATACATTTTTTAAGTAACCCTCCCAAGCCTGTATATAGACAAAATAATATGATCTTTCTATCATCTGTTTTTTTTTTTTTAATTAAGGTCCTATGATGTAAGGGATAATGTACATCCAGCTTGTTACTTTATCCATTACAATGTACAAAACAAACGTCCTGGCAACTCGAGTAGTCATTTTCAATACAGTGGCTAAGCAGACGCAAGATGGCGCCAGTGAGTCACGATTTGTTATACTGCAGTTTGTTATACAGCTTTATTGTTTTTGATGACTTTAATTGTTTTCTCTCATTCTGTGCATCTAGCCGATCTGATATGTTAATAAACCCAAACGAAATAACATAATGGCACAGTGGCTCCCGTCATGTTTCATGGGACTCTTATGACATTTCGGAGTTTACGCGCAATACACGGACATACGTAATCAAATTCTATGACAAGAGTCCGGTCTACCACGACACGTAGGGAAACATATGTGACGCAGATATTATAAAACCATTCAAACACAACACAAATTCTTTATTTATTATATCAGTAGTTAAGGGTAAAAGACAAGTTGTCTTTAAAATATTCACGAGTCTTTTGTGTCGAGTCAAGTCTTAAGTCATTTCAGGTCGAGTCCGAGTCAAGTATTAAGTCTAGTAAAAATGGTAATGAATTAAAAGTCTAAAACGAGAATTTTTAAAGAGAAAAAGAGGAGCTTCAGTTTGTTTCACAGCCCTGTTTGTTTCAACCGCGAGAGGCGTCTGAGCTTACAATACCCCTACATCCTCTGTCATACATCATGTCAGATGTGTACGGTTGTATGCGGGCGGGAAGCTAGTTATTTTAGTTTATAAAGTTTTAAATATGGATACTTTTCTTATAAAAACCCATCGCTTCACTTATTTACCCCTGGAGCTGTATAAATTATTTTTATGATGGATGGATGCATTTTTTTGGCTTCAAAATCACCCCCCCCCCCCTTTCACTACCATTATAAAGCTTGGAAGAGCCAGGATATTTTTAAATATATCTCAAATTGTGTTCGTCTGAAAGAAGATAGTCATATACACCTAGAATGGCTTGAGGGTGAGTAAATCATGGGATAATTTTCATTTTTGGGTAAACTATCCCTTTAACACTGGTTTGGACAAAACGATATCTGAATCATTTAAAAAAAAAAAACAGAAAGAAATACAATTACAGAAAAAGGCTACCTAGGCACAGCTTATAGTTAATCATTCTTGGTTCATTTTAAACTGGACATGAAAAATGACTTGCAGTTCATAGACTCCGTAACAGCTCAGTCTTAACAATACTGTCAGTCTTAACTTTTTTGTCACATTTGTGCCAATTTTAGTTGCAGTCTAGAGCTCAGAATCAAGTCACTTCATCGAGGCAGGGGCATTTTGTCTTGGCACTTCATCCTGAAAGCATTCCTGACTGAACCCACATATGACAATCAGTCTTCACAATGGTGTTAGAGGTTTCAAATGACAAAGGTACTTCTAAAGATGTTCACATTGGATAGCACAGTTCAATATCAGACCTTCCATAAAACATGACTGTATCATAACTTCAGAGAGGAGGTAATTGCTGAGCTTATGGCGCACCATAAACATTTATCAAGCCCCAAGTGCAGACTCAAACTTTTAGTGTGCTAATCTATAAAGCTCTTCCCTTGCATGCATTTTTAAATACTTTTATCCAAGTGCTCTCTCAAAATGTAAAATATTTATACAAACCTATGAGTTTAACACTGAATCCAGCTATAATGCTTTTGAGGATGTGTTAGAGAAAATAGTAACACTGGTCTCTGGAAATAGCTGTTGAAACTGATGAAACCAACACTGACAAATAGAAATAGAAACAGGCAGGGTCTAAATATAGGTACTATAAGCAAACATCCTGCTACAGTATTCAGAGCCATGATACAATGGGTTGTGCACGTGCACATGACACATTAACAGCTCCTTCTACGTTCCTGTTTGGTTTTAACTGTTCATCATTACTGTGCGGGCAAAAAGAACTGGAAAAAAACATCCAACTGAACAGCTTTCAGTGGAAGATAGATTGGCAGTGCTATGCCACATCATGCAATGGACCATGCAGGTCTAAAATGACTCATCAAGACAAACACTATGGCTTGTCGCATTCTGAGGCATACGTTAACTGGAAAAAGAAAATTTGTCATGGCAAACTTGGACAATGTCTAGGCAAAACCTTGCCTGAATTTTTAAAGTAGTTCAAAGCTTGAATGGATGGATGGTTTTCCACTACAGGACAATCAGATCTGATCAATTTGGAACAAAATAAAGCCTACTAAGTCAGAACAGCCTGAAGTCTTGTGTTGAGTTTGGTGAACACAGCTTGAAAGCTCTAGCAGGAATTAAGGGCATTTTACACAGTACTCGAGGCAGCAAGCTTTGCATTCATTTGCCATATAAATGAGAAGGTGTGTGAAACATTGTGTGCTACTGCTTCAGCTCCATACTACACTGTAAAAACAAATCCATGATATTTAATGTAGTAAAAAAAAAAAAAAAAGCAGATATGGTTGCCATAACTTTTATTTCATGAACTAATATAATGTTAATATACCAACGTACTGAAGTACTATTATCTTTTTTTTAATATAAAATGTATTTTACTATATTATACTATTTTACTATATTTATACTATTAATATAGTATAAAATGATACTATATTTTCATAATATACCTTTATAATATACTGACAACCATCAAAAAATAAAGAATGAATATGAATATGGTATAAAAAGAGCCACATGATGAATCAGAGTTCATCGCACATAGCTTTTCTACATACTGAGGTATTGTAATGCAAAAGGTGCATAGTGTCATACACACAAACACAAAATAAAACACTAAAAGCACTAAACATTAATTTAATAACATAAGATGGAACATAAAACCTTAATGTACATAACTGATAACAAAAACGTACTGTTAACCAATTAACAGGTTTTTACTGTGGCATTTCAACAGTCTACTGTTAAAATTATGATCATTTTGTACAGTAAAAATATTGCATTCTTGCTGAATGTAAATGATAAATATATTATTTTTTCATTACCTGTCAATAAAAGTGTTATTTCTTCATAAAACAGAACACAAACTAAATACACTGGCATTTAAAATTGGATATATGTCTGAAATCACACACTCACTACTACTCATTCACTACTCCCTATGTAGTAGGGCCAGGTTAAAAATATCGATTTCTTATTTTTTTCCTTATTCTGAAGAACCGATATAGATTGTGAAATCCCAAGAATTGACCTTTCAGTCTGTTTTCAGTTGATGAATGAATAGCGCACATCCCATCCGATAAATCGCAGTAAGCTTTGTGCTTTGTTACTTCTGATATGAAACAAAGTGGTGGCTTTTAAATTTTGTCAATTTTATTACAAAATTCAAACAATAAATACCGTTTTGGCACTCTTTATAAACTCCAAATAAACATGAATGAACATCAGAAGGTATGTTGAAAAATACAGTACAACTGACCGAAATCTCTATCGTCACATGTAATATCTCAATTTTTCAACTGTGGAAAGAAGTCAAAAACAGCTTGTAAACAATATGTCACATAACGTAACATTTACCTCAGAAAAACCATTAAATGGCCAAAAACTCATCAGCTAGAAAAATGAACTCTAGAGAGGAGCAGTTTGATAAATATATACACTATTTTGCATAATCATTGTATTTTCACTGTTCATCAATATTTAATATTTGAATAAATCCATCATGTTTTTATGACAGCCACCATTTAAATGTTTATAGGCAATTAAAAAAGAAAACAAGTAGAAACATAATTGTCATTAAAAATGTATTATTATAACGTTATTATAAAAAGTTCCTTATGTGTAATTTAAATGCAAGTAGCCTACAAATCAGTTCATTTTAACCTTTAATATTTTAGTAATGTACCAAAAAGGGTTCCCTGCATACTTTACAGCATTAGTTGAAAGATATTTTTTTCCTTGAGGAAATTTGCCATGTACTGTATCTGATAATTGGCCCCAATTAATCAATACTGAATCAAAACTTGTATGCTGTGTAAAATTAATTTTTACAGTCAGAATTTTTCAATGGAAGTTACTCATCAGCTATGGGAAACCAGAACAGGATGCAGGACTGTGCCAAATTTGTTGGATGTAGCTTGAAATCTGTAGAAGGAGTTACATTTAGATGTTAAATGTTTAGTCTCAGGTTAAAAAATGTTGAAAAAAACCCTTTTCAAGCAAACATAATCCATTTAAAAAAAAAAAAAAAAAAAATGCATTAAAGAAAAATGCTACCTAGGCACAGCTTCCAATTCCCCCCTTTTTTTTTAACATTCGCAGAACAAGGATGAATTGGTATTCAACATCTAAGAGACATTATCATAGAAGATGGAAGACTACATAAAAAACACCCAGGCACATCAATCATCTTGAATATTTGGCTGGTGCTGTCAAGACGTCATCCAAGCCATATTTATAATAATTTCAGAGCAAACACTTCAGATTCCTACCTCCAAATATCAAGACTGTGGAATTAATAGCAGCTGGCACAGCTGATTCATCGTGAGCGTTTATATCTCAGATCACCCTATGGCTCTGTACTGCATGTCCGTTAACATTGCTGCCATTTAACTGTTATATAACAGAACATGACTATGTATTGTCGCATTATATGTTGTCATTGGTACACAGAGAGGGGGTAGAGAACGTTGAAAAAAAGAGGAAGAGGATAGGGAGGAAGATAAACGGGTTCAGTGAACGCAGAAGCAAACAAATCGGCGGAGGAGAAGTACGCTTGCTGCATTTTAGCAGCGGAGAGGAGTGTTTAATCACGCTGAGCAGCCCCTTATCCTCGCCGCCTATCAAAGCGCTGCTGTAGAGGCTAAATTCAAGAGAGAGCACCATTAAAGACTTTGGTCCATTCAGAGATGAATTGCATTCCCCATGGTACAGTGGTAATTGAGATAAAAAGCAAAGGAGGAGGAAAGAAAAGCTTGGATCCTGAAAATGACATGATCTTTTAAAGCTCATTAGAGCTGATGCTCTCTGAAAGAGCTAGGATCATAGCTCACACTGCTCTGAGAATAAGTAAAAGGAAAGCCTTCTAATGCAGTTCTTTAGTATGTATGCATTATAAATGCCACTAAATTTACTTACTTTTGTGGAAATGATGACTGGGATGGGATGGACGGAGAAGGTTTATGTGGATTTGCAGGAGTGTATTTTATTTTGGAAGTGTCTGTGGATGGACTTCACTGAAACATTAATGAACAAATTCAACAGTCTCATAATAAGTCACACGCTATTCCGCATAGACCAGGAATCTTTCTCACAGGGTATTTGTTGAGCTTTCATGTATGAGAAAGATGTCTCTAACATTAGGGCTGGGCAGTATGGCTCGTTGTGATGATATAAAGTCTTTTGTTAGAGATTTTGCTATATCATTTATTATTTAAAGTTATTGACACTTTAACAACTAAACAGCTGGGAAAAAATGGATATGTATCAGTAAATTGGATCTGTGCATCTGGTCTTAAAGTGACAGCTGCCTAATAAACCTGCTGCAGTCTGTGTCATTAATGTGAACCAAACAAAAAAAGACAAAGAGAAAAATCACTCACTGCTCTCGACTGAATAACTTTAGTAGCTTTAAGAATCCATTTATATTTCATTCACAGAGTGAATACAGTGTTTATTTTTACATATGATTATTTAATTTCTGTAGTATTTCTTACTACATGTTAAACAAACCTACTGTGCCTGAAAAATTTAAAGTTTATTAGGGGTTCAAGAGAGTAGCACTGAAATCCTATTGCAATTGTTAGGATTTTCAAAGATCAATATTCTGCCCTAAAAGTAAACGAGTAGACTTGAAACTTTGAGGGATGTAGTACCCACCCCGTCTACAACGTCACCAAGGCTCGCCCCATCGGCCTGACGGTGGCGCTACAGCAATCATAAGTACGAAAACGCTTATAACTCTTAAACCATTAGTTGCAGACTCAAGTGTCTTGTATCATCAGAATCCTTGACTCAAGACAAACAAAACATGTCTTGGATTTGAAGAAATTTTCGGACATTTTGCATTCTTTGAAAGAAATATTTTTTTTTTTTTTCAAACTAGTCCTAGGTTTTTTTTTCCACGCGATCGGAACCAAACCATTGCAGAAAGATTCTCTGGAGTCTGATTGTCAATAGTTATCGAAAAAAAGGTTGAAATTTCCTTTCACCTTTGCGTCGGGACACCAAAACGTTTTAAGTGAGCCTGGCCACTTTTACTAAAATGGCTATAACTCTTGAACAGAATGATATAATTTCAATACACCTATGTACAGGCTCAGTCTGTGGTGAAAAAGGATGCGGCGACTGGCCACTTGGTGACACTATAAAATGAAAAAACAAAAACCGCTATAGTTACGCAACAGTCAGTCCGATTGGCTTGAAAATTGCCATACAGTATCTTTGTCCAATGCGTCGTGATTGCCTATGAGGACATTCATGTATTTCGAAAAACAGCTTCCGTCGGCCAATGAAGTTTGAGCGCCTGTTAGACAATGTTAACAGAGGCCGATCGGAACGAACTCACTGGGCCTGTTTGACTCATGGCCCAAGAGGTCTGTGTGAAATTCGAAAGAAATCGACCACTGGGGAGAGCCAATGCATTTTACAGCTCTGTAATCATGTGGTTTCACACATCTACACAATATTTATATCAAATGATAGATCTCCTCATTCTGAACAACCACTGCTGTCAATCAAATCGTTTGTTAAATATTTGAGAATATTTAAAAAAAAAAAAAAAAAAAAAAAAAAAACTACTTTTGCGAACAAGTCCTAGTTTTTTTTCGCTTAACCTCAATAAAACCATTGCAATACAATTCTCTGAACTCTCTATGTCAATAAAAAATGTTGAACTTTACACTTTGGATAGCTATAACAGGGTCATTTAAAAATGGGTGTGGCCAAGTCTACACAAAAGCCTATAATTCCTAAACAAAAACTCAGAACTTCACGAAATTAGGTGAGCACATGCGACGTGATTGTAAACAAGCAGGCAAACTTTTATGGAGATCTTACCACAGGGGGCACAATAACTGTTAAAAACGTTTCAAAACACAATTTCTATGGTAAATTACCTTAGCTTATCTAGCTTTTAATTCACGTGCACCTTGCGCTTTTTGCACCATGCAGTTTATTAAAAAAAAAAAATTGCCAGACTTTTTTAGTCTGGACTGAATTCACGGAGCGGTTTTCAATTTTCTTATTTGTTTTTCATGGTAAATTAGCTGAAATTGGAAAAAAAGGTCTTTTTACTCTATGATTTAGGTGTTTACAGGCTTACTATATAATATGTAATATCTTACAATTGCGCTTAAAGGTCTTAAATCGCTTGAATTGCTGCTTGCGGCCATTTTTGATACTGTATTTGTCCTATGGTGTGTAATTTGCTTCTTTGTTCTCATATTTAATGACAAAAACAAATGAAATAACAAAATGAACTATATTGTGATATACATCGTTATTGTGAAATAAAATTTCTCATATTGCGAAATATGCCCACCCTTGGCAAAAACATGGCATTTTGACTTCAGACATCTGTTAAAAACATACTCCTATCCATACAGTTTGCTTTTCAAATCCTGTTCTCCTACTTTCGGGCATCTCCTGGGCATAAAAAGACTATTTTTTCAGTCTTTCAGAAGAATGTAAAGAGAGCTGGAGGTGCTGTGCATATAAAATCACTGTCCTCTACTTCTCTCCTTCAGTATCACAGAGAATCAAGCCCCATTACAAACGGATAAAACCATCAGCGCAACAAATCCGGGTGAACATATTTCTCCAGAGGTAGAAAAAAGAAGTATTTAAGATGAGCTGAGGCCTGAAAGTGATTTCCGGGGCCTTTTTTAAGCCCTCATGAATATTTCTCCCTCCATTTTTTTTGGGTTGAAAATGCAAGTGATCCCTTTCTGCCCCCAGCACCGTAGATTTTCAAGGCTTTCGGCTCATGCTCAAAATGTTTATTGCAACCTCCTCAGATTAGCAGCGACCTCAGTGTCTGAGCCCTTCAAGAAGAGGGCTTGTTTCCCTGCATGTTGCCAAGGCGATGGCCCACATGAGAGGAGGTCGACAAAAAAGAAAGGTCTTCAGAGAAAATAAAAAGCATCTATTCCTGTTTGTAGCACATGCAAGCTATTAGTAGGGATTTTGATTCACCACAATAATCACCCTTTTGAGTCTGTTCCATAAAAAAATTTGGTCAGATTTTTTTTTTTGTGTTTGCTGATTCTTCCTGCTGGTTATATCTTTATACCAGTAGGTGTTCATTAAATAAAAAACATAATTTTACATAATTGTGTATGTTAATTGGTAATTCACTTTTCAAAAATCTCAATCCCTGTTCTCTCTTTGATGTGAATGAAACTGATTCACATGTGCAACTAAACGAACATGGCCCCTCTCGTTGACAAATAAACAACCCAGTTCATTGAATTAATTTATGAACAAAGAGCTGTGTTCCAATTGACATAGTCCCTAGACAGTGTTCACTGCTTTCTATTCATGGAGCATGGGATATCTGTCAAAGTTCACTTCATTTGACAAAATTCGTTTATTTGGCAAATGTTATTTTACTATCAAACTATGATATACCATCATAGAATCTAATTTAAAATATGAACAAAAACTATTTTTCTACTTTCTTTCTTTAATTTTAATAATTTTGTTGTGTTTTGTCATCTTACTAGTTTTTGGTTTTTGTTGACTTTTTTTTTTAGCCATTTTTAGCTATTTTTTAAGTTTTTTTTATTTTTATTTTTTATATTTTATTTCAAGTACTGGAAATGATTTTATTTTTGGGTTTTAGTTATAGTTTTAGTTACTGATAATAACCCTGGCCAGATATTTTTCAAAAAATCCGATGGCTCAGTGAGGCCTGCATTGACAGCAAGATAATTAACACTTTCAGATGCACAGAAAGCTACTAAAGACAGCTACAGTGGTTCAACCTTAATGTTATGAAGCGATGAGAATACTTTTTGTGCACCAAAAAACAAAACAAAATAACTATTTAACAATATCTAGTGATGGGCGATTTCTGCTACGTGAAGCTTCGAAGCTTTATGAATCTTTTGTTTCGAATCAGTGGTTCGGAGCATATATCAAACTGCCAAAGTCACGTGATTTCAGTAAATGAGTGTTTCAAAACATTTCGTAATTTCAGTGGTTCACCACTGGGGGGCAAGACTTCGGCAGTTTGATACACGCTCCGAACCACTGATTCGAAACAAAAGATTCGTAAAGCTTCGAAGCTTCATGGAGCAGTGTTTTGAAATCATCCATCACTAGATATTGTTGAATAAAGTCCTTCTTTTGTTATTTTTGCCACACAAAATGTATTCTCGTTGCTTCATAACATTAAGGTTGAACCACTGTAGTCACATGAACTGTTTTAAATATGTCTTTAGTAGCTTTCTGGGCATTGAAAGTGTTAATTATCTTGCTGGCAATGAAGGCCTCACTGAGCCATCGGATTTTATCAAAAATATCTTAATTTGTGTTCTGAAGATGAACGAAGGTCTTACGGGTGTAGAACGACATGAGGGTGAGTAATGAATGACAGAATTTTCATTTTGGGTGAACTAACCCTTTAAAGCTTGCTAGTTTGATAAACAGTGCAAATATTTTCCATATTTTGTCGAATATTGACAAAATTATCCACAAATGCTGCTTTTTCAGTCAAAAACTGAGATGCATAAGCTCAGATCAACGAGGCCTATGATCAATCATTTTAAAAAAATACATACAAAAACTGTCCTAATTGAAAGAAAACAAGTTGACATTGAAGTTAACGAGCGATTTACAAGCAATTTTAAAAGGCTGGTCATTTTTATTGACCATGTTACAGGGTTTTCATCACAGCCTAAAGGTTAATTATGACACAAGTATTCTTAATGATAGCAGTTACTCTTTCCTAAAAGGGTCTTGAATCTTTAGGAGATTGTGATATTGGTGCAGCTTTCTCTCTGAATCTTAAAGCAGCTAAAAGCACTGAAAAAAATTTCACTCAATGCCAAGTTTCTTATTTACTGACAGTCCCTCAGTGAGTGAAAAGAACGCAGAGTGCTGTGACTGAATCCGAATGTTTTTTTTTTCCCCTTTCTTTTTGAGTCCCAACATTGCTGCTGCTCGCAGATGTTCTTTGATATTCATGAACAACTGCCTGGGGTGGATATTAGCAATAGCGTTCACTTTCATCTCCCCCCATGGCACTTCCTCAAGTGTCTCCCAGCATACTCCTCCAACAACAGACCCAGGCAGCGCGCTGCACAGGAACATAATACTTCATTCAGCAGCTAAGAAAGAGGTGCTTACCTCTGCTCTTCATGAGCAACAAATAGAGACATCAGCCCTCATGACTGCTTTATAAACCCTTTGTGCTTTTCACGTGTTAACAACCACTTAAAATTAATGAAACTGTGGCTAACAGGATGAAATGTGCTCCATGGTCTTGGAAGTTTAGATGGCCTTGCACTGTGTTTACTGCATTTTCTGCAAGCTGCTGACGCTGGCCACGGATGAATCAGCTCAATGATGAGGCGTTCTAATGACCGAACAAATTACAAGCATTTACGTCCTTTGAATAGTGTGGTTTCTGTGACCTGAGCTAAAACAGTTGGAGGGGGAGGCTTTGTAGCCCCTGCTGTGTATTGCGTGGTGAGCGTGAACTGAGCACAAGATTATGATTATGAGAGAAATACTTGCAACCCATTTAGAAATCGATTCTCCTCACTGCTTTCTCATTCAGTGTCAAGTCTGCCAACCAAAATGAAGACGACAGCCCCCATTTCTTCTTCAGCTATTATCATTTCATCCCTTAGACACCACATTTTTCTCAAAAGGCCCGTCTTTCATACAAAGGCGCAGTCAATCAGATGGTAATTGACTCTTAATGGTACCAATTAAATAATCATTCTCCTTCTGATTTATTGGACAAGTCACTTGCAAAGAAAGTTGGAAAGTTTCTGTATTGATCAAGGGGTCAAGTTGTAGCTGGTTAGCATGGCTCCTGTAGCACCTTCTTATAGATACATTAAAGGGTTAGTTCACCCAAAAATGAAAATTCTGTCATTAATTACTGACCCTCATGTCGTTTCACACCCGTAAGACCTTCGTTCATCTTCCGAAAACAAATTAAGATATTTTTGGTAAAATCCGATAGCTCAGTTGCCATTGCCAGCAAGATAATTAACACTTTTAGATGCCCAGAAAGCTACTAAAGACATATTTACACTTTTTTGTGCGGCAAAAAACAAAATAACGACTTTATTCAACAATATCTAGTGATGACGATTTCAAAACACTGCTTCGTGAAGCTTCGAAGCTTTACGCATCTTTTGTTTCGAATCAGTGGTTCGGAACGTGTATCAAACTGCCAAAGTCACGCCCCCCAGTGGAGAACCATTGAAATTTCGAAACACTTATGACGTAACGAAGCCTCGTTTACTGAATCACATGACTTTGGCAGTTTGATATACGCTACAAACCACCAAGAAAAGATTCGTAAAGCTTCGAAGCTTCATGAAGCAGTGTTTTGAAATCGCCCATCACTAGATATTGTTAAATAAAGTCGTTTTTTTTTTTTTTTTGTCACTTCATAACATTAAGATTGATCCATTGTAGTCACGTGAACTGTTTTAAATATGTCTTTAGTAGCTTTCTGGGCATCTGAAAGTGTTATTTATCTTGCTGGCAATGAAGGCCTCACTGAGCCATCGGATTTTATGAAAAATATCTTAATTTGTGTTCCGAAGATGAACAAAGGTCTTACGGGTGTAGAACGACATGAGAGTGAGTAATTAATGACAGAATTTTCATTTTTGGGTGAACTAACCCTTTAACTGGTGCTAAAGGCATTTGAAATTAGCTGTGCAAAGCCCGATTTTTTTTTGGAGGGCTCTCAAAAGTGTGAAATGGATTTATATCCATCTGTTGCCTTTGACGTCACAGTTTAGGATAGATGTTAGTGAAGGTTTTGGGACTGTGTGAATTCTTCAAGATAGATATAGAATCAATCAGTCAGTCAATCAATCATTGTCTGTCTGTCTGTCTGTCTGTCTGTCTATCTATCAAAAATGTGTGGTCTCTTATGTTGACCAAGGCTGCATTTATTTAATCAAAAATACAGTAAAAACAGTAATATTGTGAAATATAATTTCAGTTTAAAATAACTTTTCTATTTTAATATATATATTAAAATGTAATTTATTCCTGTGACGACAAAGCAAAATTTTCTGCAATTTCTCCAGTCTTCAAAGTCACATGATCCTTCTATGCTGATTTGGTGCATGTATTTTATTTTCAATGTTGAAAACATTTGCTTAATTTTTTTTGTGGAAACCATGATAATATTTTTCAGAATTCTCTGATTAACAGAAAGTTCAAAATAACAGCATTTATTTGAAACAGAAATGTTTTCTAACATTATAAATGTCTTAACTGTCAATTTTGATCAATTTAATGCATCCTTGCTGAATAAAAGTATTTAAAAAATCTTGCTGACCACAAACTTTTCACAAACAAATCTCCCTTTTGTCTGCTTTTTTTTTTTTTTTTTTTTTCAAAACTCAAGGCTTTGACAAGCCATCATTCAAAGCTGGTCTTGACAATCTTTCATTTTCTAGACAAAACATAGTTATATAAATTAATTTGTATTCTACTTTCTCCAAATTGTGGAATTCTAAATGGCACACAACTCTGGTGTTCTTGTGGATCCCTCAGCTCATTAAAATTGCCATAATGTAATTTTGTGATCAGTCATGGATATTCCAGCTCTATGTGGCTGACCCTATGGCCAGTTTTTTTTTTTTTTCCCCCAATGTCAGTTGTTGAGAAATTCTAATGGACCTCCTTGATGTTCTCTCGTCAAACGCTAAGTTTGTGTATGTGATTATTATCCTCATCAGAAGCCAAGTTAGAACTAGCTGTCACAGCCGGCACCCATCCTACGGTGTCACCGCACAACGCTTTGAAGTCTTACTTTTGAAGAGTGCAAATCTCATGGGGTCAGAGCATCTGCTCTGTAGCTAAGGTATCCGGGGCCCGGGTGTAGGTTTTTGCCTACAGGTTGTCCCCCTCGGTTGAAATCGCGTTCTGTGCACTTGAGTCTCTCTGTGATCCACCCCCACAAGACATGCACAAGAAGCACAGGAAACACAAACAGAGTATTACAGTGATTTTATCTATCGCAACAATTCCGAGATGAAATCAAATTGCAGACTACCTGGCAAGTGCAACGGAGCCGAGCCGAGTTGCGGTATTACGGCGTGCGGTGAAATCACTAGGCGGCTGTAATCTTGTGCGTTGAGCAAAAATGCTTCCAATCCATCATAAAACCATACTGCTTGACTGCTTGAGTGTGCACATACATTTGTAAAGCTGTTTGAATTCACAACGGCACGACTTGATGAAATTGGCCTGCTTTTGTTCCCTGGATTCCATCTCACACCCAAACACCAACTGAGACATTTGATCAGGGAGTCTTGGCAGCATTTCAGCAAATGCCAAGATGATTCATTTAAACATGTGTGCTCTTTAAAATAATTGGCCCACATCACCCCTCCCCCATTGTCCACACTACGCTGAGAATTTAGCTGCCGAGTCAGAGATCCATTTACCAAGTCATCATTTCTTTTCTGCTGAAGGAGGCAGCGTGGCTGCCGGTGCCATATTAGATCAGGATCCAGGCGTACACAAGAAGCAACAGTCTTGGACATGCTGTCTAAAAGCATCTCAAACAGCTCTATATAACCCACACTGATTCAGAAAACTTCTCCCAAGACATTGTAATGTGTTCCAATCACAGAACACTCACACACTAACCTGAGGTCACAGCTTTTCTTTCCTCCCCCCTCCTGAAAAACACTCCTCTGGCCAAAAAGACAACAACAGCACGCACAAGGCAGACAAAAGGTCTGTTCAGAATCCTAGTGAGTTGCTTCGCTGTCTACTGCCTACATAAACAGCAGCATTTCAAGAAGCATTATAGAACAGAACACACAAATAGCGTTCCTCACTCAACTTTCAATTGATTTCAATAGAGTTTGAAGTTAACATGTTGCTATACTAACAGCATGATACGATAATGAAATATTTCCTTTTTAACTATATTTTTTCTGTACTTTACAAAAAGGATCAATAACATTAACATTAGTTAAAGCATTAGGTATAATTAAGTATAGAGGGTTTGCCGCCAAAACACGCCCACTTAGCCGGACTGAATGGCAAAAGAGCCTGCTGCATAACTGGATTTAATAGGGGAAACTGCAAAAAAAGTGAGGTTAACTAAAGGTTGGACTCGATATAGTGTTCCTTTCAACTTACCAAAGATCCAGTGATCCATGGATATTGACATGTAGCCAGGAATTGTGTTTCCTGACATATATATGTGCCTGATTTCGACGCTGGGGAAATACATAAAGCAAATTTGCCTGTGAACGCCTTATATAAATACAATATAGGTAGATCTAAATCTGGGTGATCACTTATATTAATGTTATATACAGTATATCATCATATCTTCCAACCCTAAAAATTGTATAGATTTTGTGGTTGCACTTTATTTTACAGTATGTGCACTTACATGTACTTACAGTGTACTTATCTAAGAGAGCACTGGGTAATATAACGTAACTACATGGGTTAAGGTTAGGTTTAGGGGTAGGTTCAGGGTTAGTACCTAGTTATTACCCAGTAATTGTAATTACTATAATAAGTACATCGTATGTACATGGGAACAGGACTGTAAAATAAAGTGCTACCGATTTTGTCAGCGTTTATTTAAAAACATCCAATTATACAGAATATAAGATGGTAAATATTTAATTGATGAATTGTCAATTCAATATATAGGGTGTAATTTTACCTCAAAATTCAACATACTGACACAAAATGATAACTGCAAATCCACGTTTCACTGCCTGGAGTCCAGTTGTTTCTGTGAATTGCAGCAATCCATTTCCTTTTCTTTTCTGTAGCTTTCGGCAGTCTGTAAAAATATACCTCAGATTTCTTGTCAAATCTATTTGTATTTTGTACAGTCAATCACAAAGCTCTTTCCCATTTTAGATACACTATATTGCCAAAAGTTTTGGGACGCCTGCCTTCACGTGCACATGAACTTTAATGACATCCCATTCTTAATCCGTAGGGTTTAATATGGAGTTGGCCCACCCTTTGCAGCTATAACAGCCTCAACTCTTCTGGGAAGGCTTTCCACAAGGTTTAGGAGTGTGTTTATGGGAATTTTTGACCATTCTTCTAGAAGCGCGTTTGTGAGGTCAGGCAGTGATGTTGGACGAGAAGGCCTGGCTCGCAGTCTCCGCTCTAATTGACTCCAAAGGTGTTCTGTCGGATTGAGGTGCAGGCCAGTCAAGTTCTTCCACACCACACTCGCTCATCCATGTCTTTATTGACCTTGCTTTGTGCACTGGTGCGCAGTCATGTTGGAATAGGAAGGGTCCATCCCCAAACTGTTCCCACAAAGTTGGGAGCATGAAATTGTCCAAAATGTCTTGGTATGCTGAAGCATTAAGAGTTCCTTTCACTGGAACTGAGGGGCCAAGCCCAACCCCTGAAAAACAACCCCACACCATAATCCCCCCTCCACCAAACTTTACACTTGGCACAATGCAGTCAGGCAAGTACCGTTCTCCTGGCAACCGCCCAGACTCATCCATCGAATTGATAGACAAAGAAGCGTGATTCGTCACTCCAGAGAACGCGTCTCCACTGCTCTAGAGTCCACTGGCGCGTGCTTTACACCACTGCATCCGATGCTTTGCATTGCACTTGGTGATGTAAGGCTTGGATGTAGCTGCTCGGCCATGGAAACCCATTCCATGAAGCTCTCTACGCACTGTTCAATATAGTGTATGTTTTGCGTGGTTTTTGCAGCATTCACGCTGAAAACCAATGCTGCCACTCAGCCTCAAGTACAGTGGCCCAGTAGTGTACAACTGAACGAAACATAAAGAGCAGTTAAAACACAGCGGAATCAAGCAACAACACAACGGAAATGGTCCTATATACACAAATGGGGCGTATACAGGGCCGTAGCTAGGGTATGCGGGGCACCTTTCACCGTTTCAATATATTTTTATGAACCCTTGAAGTTCCTATGGGGCAATTAATACATTATTGTTCTATTGCGCAATCAGCCTATTTCACATTAAAGCTAAACAAGCAAGCTTTATACTACTGGCAATGGACTAAAGAAACCCTAACTTTTTACTGTACCAATACTTTTTTTATGAACCCTTGAAATTCCCATATGGACCAATACATTCAGAGCCATCTGTTGCGCAATCAGCCCATTTCACGGTGCTATTTCTCAGTCACCAATAGAGGTTGTGTTAAAGTTAACATACAGGCTTGATATGAGTGGCAATGGACTAACAAAATTATTACTTTTATTACTGTTGAATTCATTTCACAGTGCTGTTTCTCAGCCACATAAAGGACGCTTTAAAGCTAAAATCTGGGCTTTGTACTAGAGGTAATGGTCTAACAAAATCCAAATTTTAAACAGGTTTTAATGGCTTTTTAAATTACACTTTAAAGGAATAAAAATGATCCCATTATGTACTCACCCTCAAGCCATCCTAGGTGTAAACGACTATCTTCTTTCAGACGAACACAATCAGAGATATATTTAAAAATATGCTTAGTCCTCCAAGCAGGTTTATAATAGTTGCGAATGGGCGGCCGCGTTTTGAAGTCAAAAATAATGCATCCATCCATAAAACGATGCGTTTTTGTAAGAAAAATATCCATATTTAAAACTTTATAAATTCAAATAACTAGCTTTTGGTGGACGACCGTACGCAGAATACACAAGTCGATTTGTGGCAGAAGAGTATCCTTTGACCTGGTGCAAAAACGTAATGACGAAAGCATAGGTGAAGAGGATAGAGCAAAACAAATCACCGGTCACAGATTATAAGTCTAAAACGATCATTTTTAAAGAGAAATTTCAGAGGATTTCGATAGAAGAGAAGTGTGTTGAGTTTGTTGCACAGCCCTATTTGTTTGAACCACGTGAGGCATCTAAGCCTCTGCATCCTGCGTCATACATTGCGTCAGAGGGTTATTCATTTGGTGCTGGTCGACTTGCGCATTCTGCGAATGGTCATCCGCCGGAAGCTAGTTATTTGAATTTATAAAGTTTTAAATTATATATATATATATATATATATATTTATATTTCTTACAAAAACACATCGCTTCACTTCAGAATTAACCCACTAGAGTCGTATGGATTACTTTTTTTATGGATGTATGCATTATTTTTTACTTCAAAACGTGGACCCCCATTCATAACCATTTTAAACCTTGGAGGACTAAGGATATTTTTGCACTTGAAAAGTTTATATAAAAAAAGGTACTACAGTAAAAAAAAAAAAAAGTCCAACATTTGGACTATTACCTCTAGTATATAGTCAGAGCTTCTACGCAACCTCTATAGTGGCCGAGAAAGGAGTGCGAACATTTTAAAAATGTTAGAAATCGTACCAACCCCAAACTTTGAACAGTAATATAAATTTACACTGACCTAAATTAAGAAAGGCTTTTAAATACACTAAGAATTTGGCTAAAAGAAGGTATCTCAGATTCCTTATGGAACAGCCTTCTTGTCGAGAGCACTCCCAGTCTCTTAAAATGCTGCTTCTGTAGGCAGCTCACTAGGTTTTGTAACAGAGCAAAAAAGGCTGCCATGCAAAGGGAGCTTTTCATGTAGAGTGGCTTTGAAAATACTTCCCTCACTGCGGTGGGCGCTTTGACAAGAGAGTACATTTATGTACCTTATACTTCTATATTTCCTGCAAAATGGAGGGAAAAAACATGCGTAAAAGTTTAATCATCTGTGCCCTAGGGCTGGAGAAAGCAGACTGCAACCGAAACACCTGCCTGTGCTAATCACCTCACCTCCTGTAAACAAGCAGAGCAACTTTGCAGGTTCATTAGTGCTATTGCTATCTGAATAATGCATCTCGGCAACTATCTTAAACAAAGGCCTGCAGACAAATATAATCTCTTTGGGTTTGCATCACCTCACTGATGGTAAACTGGCTATTATAGAACAATGAGATGGATCCACACGGAAGGCATACAAGAGGTGGCGAGATCTGCTGCTCTGTGCATGCTTTCTGTGAATTTTCTTCATGGTGGTAATTGGATGTAGTGGACAGGAGTCTCAGTGGTCATTTTACAGAAGTGATTCGAACCTACCTCTCTCGCTCCTGGGGGACACAGCGGGGGTTCTTGCAGTTCAGGGGTGGCGGTTTGAAAGGTATGAGGAGGAGAAACAGAGAAAGAGAGAAAGGCTGGAAGAACACGACCACTTACCGCTCTTACACACTGGGCAGCACTGGTCAGGCTCATATTCCGGATCAACACACTCTGTCTGTGGGCAAGCAGACACGGAACACAAAACCTCTCCACTGGGCTCACAACGGCACTTCTCGCACGGAGACACCTAGAAACATAACCAGACAAGAAACAAAACACTCCTTTGCAGCATTCATAATACTATTACGACTGATATGAGGTTCAATCATCAGAGCAAGAAGAACAAGAGCTCTGATTTGTGGTGTGCTTCTTTGAGGGAACTGATTGTTCATTTTAATTGATGAGCATGCTCATATATTTCTGCCAATCTTGGAGTATATTAACAATGCTTACCTAATTCCTTCTGGCAATACCTCTGGCATTGCTCATCTCACTTCCTTTCTTTCCATATTTATGTCCATGGGGAGATCTTGAGTCATGCCTTACGCTCGAGCCCATTCATTATGGATGAATATCAATACCTGTCTACTTTTTTTGAGTGATTCTTCAGCTACAGGCACTTTTATGTCCCAAGGGTTGATTTTTATTAAAACTTTTTTAAAAAGGTCACATTAAAATGGTCTTGGAAACTTTTTGACCATGCATTTATTTACGTTTGCTATTTTTCAAATGTCTTTTTATAAATAGATTTTATTGTGTTGCCCTTGTCTCAGACAGACCTCTCAATAAATTAACGCTATGATCATCTTAAAAAAAAAAAAAAGTTTAAAACATAAACCATTTCTATTTTTAAATGTTTGGTAACACTTTACAACAAGATTCCATTTGTTGACATTAGTTAACATGAACTAACAATGAAAAATACTTCTAAATCATCTTAATTAATGTTAATTTCAACATTTACTAATACATTATTAAAAGTTGTATCTGTTAAGTAAGGAATAATTGACGACTGGCTGTTGAAATAATGAAAATAACGCAAAGCGGATTTGGTGTCTTTATCCTATTGTTTACTATATTTATTTGCTTGGTCAATGTTGTTGTGGGTTTTAGTTCTTGTGCTGTTTTAGGCTGTAAGGACCTTTTAAATAACTGGAATCATTTGGCAAAGTGATATGGACATGTAATGCGTTCAAGACCTGCCTGGAACTACTTTAGCTGTGTGTTTTTACACACATCTTAAAACGTTTGTCAACCATTCAGATTCAAGCATTCAGCAGCCCTGTAGTATAATATTATTTAATGGACCTGAGCTAACATGAACTAACAATGAAGAGTTGTATTTTTATGGACTAATGTTAACAAAAAATAATAAATTCTGTAACAAATGTATTAACTAATGGTAACTAATGGGACTATATTGTAAAGTGCTACCAATGATTTACATAATTTATGACCATTATGATTGTCCATCAGTTGTAGAGTCTTTTCCATCACAAACAACAAATTGTTTTACCAAGGACAACAACATTATTATGCTTAAAGCTGCAGTCCATAAGTTTTGCCTCTTTGTCGCCATCTCTGTTTGAAACCTGCAATTGCAGTTAATTGTGGAATTGTCATCTTTTTGTGGGTTGTGCATCGGCACGGCTCCTCAGCGTGGATAAATCAGCGTGGATACTGTACTTCGTAATCACAGATTCTACATCTTGGAAAAAATATCATCTGAACAAGTAACACGTCTGCCACTTTTGTTCTGACCAATTGAGAAAAAAAGCATTACAATAAATCATGCTACCAATGGTGATTAAATCCAACGATCGCTTAGCTCGGATCACGTCAAACCGTGCAAATTATTATTATTGTTATACTTTGTGTATTAGCCTTTGTATATGTGTATTAGCGTTACCTGTAGATTTCAATTTCTGTAGCTACTCCACAGTCCGAAGACTTTTGCTTTTGACTACGGATTAATCTCCAGTTGTCACTGATGATTGTCATTTGGACCTTTGTGGATTACAATCCACCAACAAAATGATAAATTTAATTATTCCAGCTGCTGTGAGAAAAGTCTATAAATGATCCACCTCACATGCGATATAGCCTACTAGCTAGGACTCATTCTTTATGTAAACAGACGTGACGCAATGACGCAAAGACGAACGGCGGTATGCTCGAATTTCCCGCGAACCACTCGAATTAGAAAACATTATTACAAACTTACCATTGTGAATTGGGCTAAGGTAAGGAGACAGTTTTGGACACTGGCTGGTTATGTACTTGCTCAAATTTATTTTGGACAATTTTTAACCAAAAAAAGTTACGGACTGCAGCTTTAAGATAAAATGATTTGCAACGTGTGAAAAAAACTTACAAAATCCATTTAAATATCATAATAAACAAACAATATCTTTACTGTGCGTAATTTTCACTCAAGTTGTATTTTGTCAAAGTATGCAAAAATTGTGGAAGTATTTTAATTGTCTGTATTTACTTATATTTACATAAAAAGCAAGCCATAAAATTAGCCTTAGTAAGAGAAAGAATTTGTCATTTTATTCCACAAATGTTTTAAATGTCATTTCCATCAGGGATGGAACAGAGAAATGCCATAATTCTGGTGTGATTCATGTGTATACACTTTTGGAGGTTGTTAAAAGACAAATTAAACTAGCGAATTTAAAAATGGTTTTAAAAATCCACAGCACCAAAAGTGCCCATATGCATTTTTATGAAGCTAAACCGAACTGTATTCATGTGATAAATTCAGAGTCTTGTCACACAGTGGATTTCTGAAGCATTCATGTGACTCTACAGATGTCCCAGAAATCACATACTGTATATATGAACAAACCGATCAGTTTTGCTCACTGCTTCTTCTCTGCTACCAAGCATAAAGTACAAAGGACTTTTCTGGCATTAGCATTTCTGTGAAAAGAACCTTCTGCACACAGTATCTCCTGAGACAATCTTTATCAAATCAAACAGAGGACAATGTGTCACCTCCAATTGTGATGGAAAATAAAAATTCACATGGGGTTTCTAAAATCGAAAAGTTCAACAGAGGCAAGTAAGGATTCGTTCAGCAGCTCCCCCTGAGAAACCTGCATTGTGGGACTAAACAGATATGATACCGGACTCATTTCGTTCTGCCGAGGGTTTAATGGTTTCCTTTGCATTCTGCATATGCATTAGGTACAGCTGAGCAGAACCAATAAATTCAGTGCTTGGTCATTACCACTCTTTGTGAAAAGCACTTATGCTGACTTCTGCATTAATAAATCTCACTGCTTGCTTACCATAAAGCTCAGGTGCTTTGGATAAGGACTCCAGTGTCACAGGAGGAGGAACCAATGAAAATTGAATCAAGAGCATAAGCTGTAGAAGCAGCTAATGGCTTTGGCTACACTGTGAGGTGAGACATGCAGTTCAAAAAGAATCATTTGTGCACCTGCTGCTAACTCTGAAACTGATGACAAGCATTTTTCACTAAAGGCGAAATTAGAGAGCATCATAATAGGGCCTTACAGAAAAAATGCCTGTCTTCTTCTCTTACATAACACAGCCTAAGCAAGATAAGTCACCATTAGTTTCGCATAATAATTGAACTCTTCACAATTTCACAGCATAAAATGCAGGAAAAAACTGCATTTTATTTTATTGTGAGCCTCTTCCCTGGGGAAAGGCTCAGGCTAAGGAAGAGTGATGGATTAAAAATGAAAAAATGTGCAATTTTGAAATCTCATTTTTGGCCTGCTGGAATCAATACATAATCAAGACATGATGTGCACACATTAGATTTCTTCAACTGGACAGAAAACTCCACTGGACCACAGAAATTCAATCCCACTCAATAATGAACAGGGATTCGTAGGGATAAAGATCTAAACTCAAAGTCTTCACATAATCTGCCATAAAATAAAGGTCACTCTAGTACTCCTGACACTGTTGAATACAGATAAAAGAGAAGAATAAACCTAGTTAAAGGATTAGTTCACTTCAGAATTCAAATTTCCTGATAATTTACTCACTCCCATGTCATACAAAATATGTTTATGTCTTTCTTTTTTCAGTCGAAAAGAAATGAAGGTTTTTGAGGAAAACATTCCAGGATTTTTCTCCATATAGTGGACTTCAACGGCTATCAACGGGTTGAAGGTCCAAATTGCAGTTTAAATGCAGCTTCAAAGGGCTGATCCCAGATGAGGATCTTAAGGACTCCAGGTCGAAGGCGGAAGTATGGCGGTAAGGCGAAAAACTCCATCTTATTTTTTTTCTCCAACTTCAAAATCGTCGTTTTTTTTTTGTAAAGGCTGTTCGACTTAGTCTTTGCACATTTGCTCTATAAACACTTGCTCGGTACTTTTGCCTACATCACACATGATGCAAAGCAGTGCAAGACGAGCATTTGTGAATAAAAAGTATATAATTTTCATTTTTTTTAGAAAATGTCTGATCGTTTCGCTAGATAAGACCCTTATTCCTCTGCTAGGATCGTGTAGAGCCCTTTGAAACTGCAATTTGGACCTTCAAATCATTGGTAGCCGTTGAAGTCCACTATACGGAGAAAAATCCTGGAATGTTTTCCGGATGACATGGGGGTGAGTAAATTATCAGGAAATTTTAATTCTGAAGAGAACTAATCCTTTAAAGATGGCATCTGGAATGGATAATAAATCATTTAATGTGCTCCTCTAACCTTAAACTCCTCCAGAGATGAGTAGACCTTTCCTCGAAATTCACAGTAGTTTTTCTTCTCTTTGCACTGCGGGCAGCACTGGCTGGTGTCAACACGCAGGCAACGTGGATGAAGTTTTGGACACTCTGGTTGGGCACACAGAGGACCTTCATCTGTGCACAAGCAGGGGCAGGTGGAGGGTCCTGGGGTGAATTTCTCCCCGATGGCGAACACAAACCCTGTCTCGTCCATGCAGCCCTTACCCCTGTAATCGGGATACGCGTACTCATCGGTCGCATCGAGGGAGGTGTTGGCCTCTTCTGTAAGAGTCTCTTCAGTTTGCTTGAGTGATTCTTGCTCACCCCAGGTTTCGAGGGTCTTACCCTGCAGTTTGGACCCTCGTCTCAAGGGGCTCGAGTTGGGTCGGGTCCTGCTAACACTAGATCTGTTCACGCCCTTGATCCCCTCCAATTCAAGATTACTCAGCTCCTCCAAACGCTGCCTTGCACCAGGGCTCAGCGCACCCTCCTTGGCCTGGGTCAGAACACGCTCCAAACGCTCTTTCTCCCCACCCTCCGGCACCGACACAACGGGATTGCCTCGTGCGCTTGTATACAAGAGCCAAGTAACAAAGAAAAGTCCTGTTGTCATGGCAGCCGAGTGAAGCATCTCACTCCTCTCCACCAGCATAAAATTACGGGACTGCACCTGGACTCACATTACAATCCTCAAATTGCAGGTAGAGTCTATTACAGCAGAAGCGGTGTCACATCTGTAAAAGAAACAAACTACAGGTTTCAGCACCATGGACAGGGGTGTTCAACGTAATGTCAGTCAAGAGAAGCTGACTACATCAAATACCCAACAGCTGACCCAAAATCAATTCTCTTAAGGAGTCTAACACTAGAAACAGTGATCTACAACACTCCTTTAAAACCCCCAACACTGATTCTTTAGTCGAGTTAATCGTTCAGGCTGTGGAATGGATTCTGTGCTTCTGTAGATTTCATGAAAATGTATAATACATAGACTATATTTAAAGTCCCCCTGTAATCAATAATTTTATCCCTTAAAACTAGGGATACACCGATACTGATAACAGTAACGGTATCGGGCCGATACCAAGCTCATGTACTTGTACTCGTACTCCTAAAAATACCCCTGATACCAAAGACCGATACCTCATGTGACGTAACTGACAGAATTTTCTGTGCACAGAGACACCGGTGGCAGCAGCAAAAACAATGTCAGCCTCAGAGGTGTGGAAATACTTCAAAATTAATGATGACAACCCACACATTGCGAACTGCATGTGAAGGCGGGATAGGCGGAATCGCGCTGAATGACACAAACCAGAAGTGCTCTCTCTCTTTCTTGTGCGTGATCTCAGTTCTCTCAGACAGCGTGCGATCAGTTCTCCTTATGCCTGAATGGTCAAATGCACACATACTGTAGTTGTCAAAATGTTAATCGTGTGGAGTATCTCACGTAAATACAGTCGGTTATGGCTTAAGTGGACGTAAACAGGTGGGTGAAAACAGGATATATGTCAGAGCAGGCCTATATTACATCCATGGATTCGGTCTTAAAGGACAGTAGCCTAATTAAATATTTGTCTGTCATTAATGTTAATAAAACAACAAAAGATGTTAAATAAATGTATATATAATATATATTGTGAAATAAAATTTCTCATATCATGGCCCACTCGTCCTGTATTCCACCATGAGAAATCTGGTCACCCTAGGTTGTTTACATTGGTTCTTCACAGTGTTATGTTATAAACATTTGCTCTGTAATATTTGTTTAGTTTTTGAAAGGCAGTTTAAAAAAGACATGATGTTTGTTTTTGTTTTTATTTTGTAATTTGGTAATTATGCCCTTTGCAGGGTATTGGACACTGTGAAAGTTTGCGACAAGGACATAAAAATTATTACTTTTTTCATTGGAGTAATAATAAAGAAGCTGTCCTACATTCATTAGTCTCACTGTGTTGTGCTTGGAAAACTGCCACATCAAACAAGAAAAAAAAGAAATGAATAAATGTATATAGGCATCGTATCGGTATCAAAGAGTACCAGATAAAAAAAAAGTATCGGTACTCGTACTCGGTCCTTAAAAAATGGTATCGGTGCATCCCTACTTAAAACTCATCTTTGAACACCAAAATTATAGTTAAACATTTTTTCCTGTGAAAAAGATTTCTTCATGCCTTAAAATAGTTTGAATGTAACTCTACACCCTTGTTTCATTTAGTATACATGGTTCTATGAATATGCTAATTAGCCCCGCCTCCACTCACTCGCACGAGCTCAGAGATCCACTTGGCTAACTTACTGAAGTAAACGCTGCACAATCGTATCGCTCTTTACAACGTTGGACACATAACGATAATTAATGTGATTAGCCTTTTGCTTGACTACATTATCAAAAGGCTGATAATAATGTGTTGCTAATGTTACACAAACCATGTTCCCTTCTGCCATCTGGGTCTGCCTTCTAAAAATCAGTATCCTTAGAAAGGCTTTGAACAACTCAGAACGTCAGTGGAGAAAGGCGTATAGTTCATCATAACATCGTAATATACACCATACACCTGCTATGTTGCTAAATCTACCTGATTTTTTATATCAACAGAAAAAATATATGGGGATAATCTGGCTTCTTGAGACTCCCCTGTTTCAGAGCAGTCATGGTTAATGATATGCTGAAGCCCGTTGGCATGTTGACGTGATTGGTTACAAGGTAGTTTGTGATATCACAAACACCAGCAATTTCAAACCGCATTTTTGAAACTGTCTTTAGATCACTGCAGTTTTAAACAGAAAATACTCAGCAATGGTGTTGACTTATCAATTTGCACATGGTTTGTCTTAAAGCATATTAAAAACACCACATAGACATATAAACAACATTAAAAACTTGATTTTCACCACAGGGGGACTTGTTTTTTTTTATTTTATTTATTGATTTATTTAACCACAGTTGAACATAATATAAAGGCATTTGAAATAAAATCTACATTTCTTTTACTAACAACTACTAAGTATAATTTGCAAAAAATTGAATAAATCCAAAATAATGTGAATAATCTGTGTTGAATTTACAAGCATTGCCTGTCTAAATGTTACTTTTGCTCACAATCTAGTCTTCCAGCAATAGTTTTGTAGTTCAGACCATTTACTGTCCTCCCAGTATGCACTGGAGTATGAACAAATATGATTGCATTGTGTGACTGTCTTAATTTCTGTTGTTGTTGATTTTATTGTCATGTTTAGTAACCTCTTGCCAGAATGGATTTGTTCCAATATGAACAATTAGTTGATTGTTACTCTTGTCATGTTTCACAAACCAAGTGTTGAGGTCATTGAGTATTTTAAAGTATTAAATTATTGCTTTTTATTTCATGAGTGTTTGTGTGGTGTGTCCATGTGATGTAGTCAATAGACTCCAAACACTTGGCTCTTGGTCACTTGTACATGGTCACTTGTACCCTGCTTGAAGCACAGTATAAAGGTTATAGTTACTATTTTCTCAATGTTTGCTTCACTCAATTGATTTGCAGAATTATTCACATTTAAGGAGCTGATTTGAATTATAAGTATAGTATATGTCATGTGTTGACATAATAACTGGATTATTTCACAAAGTACAGAATATTGCCTTACCGTGCTTAAACAGGAAATAACAAAAATGAATATAATTATTTAAATTGTTTCTTTTTTTCTTTTTTTTGAAGAGCTATACAACTTTTCCATGCTGGAAACGTGTGAAGGCTGACTGCCTCGGGTGTAATCACACATAGCGACAGCAATCTTCCAATCGCACCTCCACGCATCAATTTTCACGGGGGTGATGGACACGAAAGTAAATTGCCTCAAGGGAACTTGAGTCACAAGCACTTCAATAACTCCTCTATTCTCCGTCCAGCTAAGCACAATCAATTCACTTCAATTGAATCTGTTAAACGACACGAAGAGGTTAATCGAGAAATAGATTTTAGAAGGGAGAAAAAGGTCTCTGTGGAAAAAAATATTTAAGCAACATCACATGACCAAGATTGCTGTTGTCCTAAATATCAGCATGGCTGTGATTATGCTGTAGGCACAAGGCTGCAGGTAATCACAACTGTGCTAATATAAAGTTGCAATGAAACGGAAGTGTCAACAGATCTTTTCTTCCGTACTGTGACGTACATCCGAGTGTAAAGGATCGGGAGAAAAAAAAATGTAGGGTGGGAATTCTATCTATTGGTCAAAAATGGAGGCAGATGAACACAAGCTTGCAGGGGTGGAGTGGAGAAATCCTGCATACAATTTCAGAGAGAAGTCTGCTGTTTTCACTGGAAGATACAGTTATGACATAAGCCTCCTGAGGTCAAAGCAATTTGTAAAAAGCAAAATATGCACAGATGAACCCTTGACAATAAGATCTATAACATAAATACATTTAGAACAGTGAAATAACTACCCTTAATAACTACTAACTTTCCTTTGAGTTTTCCGGTTACAGACGCCACCATTGTCAAAACGATCCCCATTCATACAAATCCGTGAAAATGACTAAAAACGCTGTATTCTGCTGGCAGGCCATTAGATGGCGATGAAACACTATAGACTGAACGTATAATGCGCATGTGTATGATGTCATCGTTTTCATATTCGATTCGCGTTTTTGTTGTTTACACGAAGACCGTTTTCAAAAAATTTGAAATTTCACTTTGAAATCCGTTTTCAAAAGTTTGCATTTTCAGGCCACCAAAACGCCATTGTCGTGTAAATGAACGACAAAAACACATAAAAACTTTTCCGTTTTTAGTTGAAAACAGTGTTGCGTAAACGGCCCCTAAAGTAGTTCCACAAGAAGCCAAACCATCCACCATGATATAAAAAGACACAAAGCAATTTACAGACTGAAAGCCTGACAGGAACTTTGTATATAGTGGATCGGAGCTATTAAAAGCGTTATGGTGCGTTCACACCAGACGCGAATGAAGCATTAAAGGAACACTCCACTTTTTTTGAAAATCGGCTCATTTTCCAACTCCCCTAGAGTTAAACAGTTGAGTTTTACCGTTTCATTTTCATTTTCCGTCAATCTTAGTACACGATGTAACTACAGAAGAGTCAAGATTTAAATAGGAAAAATATCGAAACTCTTTGGTCATTTTTGAGCGAGATGCTAACGGTCTAATCAGATTCAATGAACTATGCTAAGCTATGCTGAAAGTGGTACCGCCAGACCCGGAGATCGGCTGAATGGATTCGAAAACGGTAAAACTCAACTGTTTAACTCTAGGGGAGTTGGAAAATGAGCCTATTTTCAAAAAAAGTGGAGTGTTCCTTTAAGCGCGAGTGATTTACATGTTAAGTCAATGCAAAGACGCGATAAACATCCTGCAGCGCGATTCGCCCGAAAGACGCGGCGTGAATCGTGCGAGTTGAAAAATCTGAACTTTGGCGAATATTCACGCCGCGTTAACCAATCAGGAGCTTGCTCTAGTAGTGACGTGATTACGACGTAGCGAACAGAGGCAGAAATCCGAAACAACAATGGAGGACAAAATCATTGTCACTGTATGTGGATATCCGGAGCTGTACGATACATCTTCGTACTTTCATAGAAACAGGAATAAAAAGGATCTTGCTTGAAAGAAAGTGAGTGAGGAGGTCGGACAATCTGGTAAGTAGTAAAAAACGCTCTTTACTCAATTTGAGCTATATTATATATATATACACACACACATATTGAGACTACAAGCTAGCTAAAGCTGGCAAATTGAGTTGATTCGCTGTATTTTACAACTACTTTCCCCTCCCATGACGCGAATTCGCGTCTGTTGTGAAGTGAATTTCACGCGCGAATGAAGTGAGTAAACTCAAAATGTTCAAGCGTCCAACTACGCGCGAATAGCGCGATTTATTCGCGCCCCATTAGTAATAATCACTCGGCTCCAGCTCCATTCCGGGTTTTTCATTTCACGCTCCCCACAAGCGAGAGAAACCCACTCGGAGCGAACATGAGGAGTGAGAAAACACCCAAGCTCTGACTTTGAAAAATTTGGCTGTTGCAACAAGTAAAAACTTGTACCCAAACAACAACAACAACAAAAAAAGGCACCAAAGCTCTGAAGCGGGTTTTTATAAAAAAAAAAAAATAAAAAAAAAAAAACTGTTAACCAACAAAGAATAAAGTAAAAAAATATATATTTTAGGAGGAAGAAAAATGAGTGGAAAAATATATCAAACAAGATGCACAGCAACTCATAAAATGTCAAACACTCAATTATAGACGAACAAACATAATTAATTGTTAATCTAAACTCGTATTAATGCATAGCAGCCATGCAATTATCTGAACCACAGTCCCTGTGGAGCCTGTTGATGCAATGCACAGGTGCTCTTCACAACATTATTAACATCCACTCGAAAATCACATCTTCAGCTTCACGTTTAACGATACAAAGTATAACTGAGGCAATCATTTGGAGTTCACATGAGGCTGAGAATGAGAAAAAGAGGCGTAGATAATGATGCGACATAAAGCAGACACTAAATCTGTGTCTGCGCTGTAACACTAAAGCTATTAGCTGTAACATCCATACCACCCACATAAGTTAATTAACGTAACATAACCTAAAGAAAAACATTTACAGAGACCAAACATAGCGAGTGGTCTATTTTATCCATATCATACTTCACTCTTCGACCGCAAATATCAGTTCTGTTCATTTTGGGAACATTTAAGCGCATCGGTCATGCAACACACTATATTGACTCATCTTAAACGTTTAACTGTAACTTTATAATGCCATTTAGAGACATTAAAACTGACTAGACGTCCATACCTGCATCTTTCCGTCGGTGTGGTTGGTGTGTTGTGTAGATAGTTGTCACACAGTTGATATCGAGGCTCGTTCATCAGTCTCTGCACACTCCACATCACCTCACAGCTGCGCTCAGGAAATAAGGAAATTTAGTTGCCACTAACGAGGACGACAGGGCTGTTAATGTCTCCTCACCTCTAGTCTGAGAACTGAAAGAAAGGAGTGGACTCTTCAGCACCAGTGACAAAACACATAAACCGGCAGACTTGCGTCACTGGGTGAGGAGTTTAATGAAAATAGCGCGTCACCTTTCCGACCACCAGGTGGCACATTCCCTTACTGGACTCACAAAATACACTGTGTGATTAATCTTTCCTTCACGTTGTTTTGACAGAGCCTATCCATTCTTAGATTGTTCGTAAGATGTGCGATGAGCGTGTCTGTGTTCCTGATTACCTTGTTGGGCTTCATCACGAGATTCTGAGGGCAAAGACATTTGAATGTGCAGGTATAAAACTTATGAAAATGCACATGAGGATTGAACTTTTCTGCTATGATTTGTATTGATTGTATTTGTTTGCTGTTGCACTGTAATGGGATCTCTTCAGTTATGAACAGTGAAATTAGAACACACACACACGTTGATAAATATCATTGTGAGGACATTCAATAGGCATAATGGTTTTTATACTGAGCTCATGACATTTTCTAGCCCCTATCTCTAAATCTAACCATCACAGAAAACTTTCTGAATTTTTATAATTTTAATAAACAATTGTTTAGTATTTAGCGATTTGAATTATGAGGACATCGGCATGTAAGGAATAATTGACGACGGGCCGTTGAATTCTTAGAAAATAATGCACACCCGAGGTGGTATTTTCTAAGAATTCAACTGCCCGGAGTCAATTATTCCGCTTATACTACGGTTACCACACCTCAAGACACTGGTCCAATGTTGCATTTCAAGACATTTGTCAGATTTCTGTCCTTAAAACACTCTTGTTTGTGGGACTAATTTCTTACGCACCTCATACCAAGCCTCCGTTGCTAATTCCAAAACGTTATTTCAGAACTAGTAACGAAGACTTGAGCCTTGATAGCAGAATAATACCGTTGATACAGTTATTAACGCAGTTGAGAGAGAGAGAGAGAGAGAGAGAGAGAGAAAAAAAAAAATAAGCAGCATATGTGAATTAGCCTACCTGTGCCTGTGCGTCCCCAACGGCAGTGTCTCTACTAATAGCCAAATTACAAATTTATCTACCTCAAGAACTGCACAGTTATTACCTCGCTGGTGAGTCGTGTATCTTTTAAGTTGCTAAACTATTTTACTGAATAATTTGTCAGAGCCGCGCTGACAAAACGTTTCTGTGCGAGTGTGTGTCCGATAGTACGTGTGTATGTTTGAAAGAGACGAGCGCGCGAGAGAGTATGCGCTTTCAGGGCACAATAAAACGTATTTTGTGGCAAAAACCATGACAGTAATTTGACGTTTTCATCCTATTGTTTACTATATTTATTTGCTTGGTCGATGTCATTGTGGGTTTTGTTTCTTTTGCGGTTGTAAGCTGTAAGGACCTAGATAACTGAAAACATTTGGCGAAGTGATATGTAACTGCAATGCGGTCAAGACCTGCTAGAACTACTTTAGCCGTGCGTTTCCCTGAAAATAATTGCACGCCTTAGAACGTTGGTCAACCAATCAGATTCGAGCATTCAACAGCCCGTAGTATAAGTCTTATATGTAGGGGCTGTGACCTGAAACTGAATACACACTACAATATAATGTAGTGTGTAATGTAGGTCAAACCAGTAAACACACACACACACACACACACACCTGTTTTTATATGAATGTGATGATATTTGTTAAACCGTAACCATAACTTTATACAGACCTGTTGATATCAGTATATTCAAAGCTTTGTTTGATTTAAAGCTGGCTTTCAAATAGTCTTTACTCAATTTGTTGATACTTCTGTTGTTTTTGCATAAATCTGATTATAATGACAGCAGATGAACCCATAAATGTACATTTTTAGACATTATTGACAATAGTTTATTACAGAATTGTTTTTCCAAATAAGTTTAGTCAGATTTTCTCTACCATTCAAAAGTTTGAGGACAGTAAGATTTTTTTTTGAAAGAAATGAATACTTTTATTCAGTAAATATGTATTAAATTGATCAACTGCAAAAGTAAAGATAAATGTAATGTTACAAAAGATTCTATTACAGATAAATGCTGTTCTTTTGAACTTTCTATTAATCAAAAACATAGTGAGAAAATGTATCAACGGTTTCCACAAAAAATATTAAGCAGCACAACTGTTTTCAGTTTTAATTATAAGAAAATCATGTGACACTGAAGACCAGAGTAATGATGCTGAAAATTCAGCTTTGCATCACAGGAATAAATTACATTTTAAAGTACATTAAAATATAAAACAGATATTTTAAATTGTAATATTATTTTACTGTTTTTATATTTTTTTTTTATCAAATAAAAATAAACTCTGGTGAACATAAGAGATTTGACCACAAACTATAGCAAACAAATGTTTATTTAAATTAGAACATACCATATATATTTGTTGTTTTTGTATAAAATTAATAATAATGACCACAAAAACCCTAAACCCTATGAGAAATCTTTTTACATTCTTAAAAAACACTATTTTATATATGAATTGTTTTTCCAAACGAGAACGTCCCCAGATGTCCCCAAAAGGACAGTCAAATTTAGCCAACTTCTGGGGACAATTTTGTAAACACGCACACATAAACACAGAACGACAGTGGTGCTTGAGGCCAGATGATTACGTCCTTTTAAAGAAATGCTCTTCATATCCAGCACAGGCCTGCATTAATATAATTGATTATTCAGGGTCAGTCGAAGCCATTTCCATCATCTTCTTTTGATGGGGTGAGAGGGGAAAATCATTAATTCAACATTAACAAAGAGGCAGGGATAGATGTCCACAACACTACATTTCACAACAGAGCACACGCAGTTGGCACCACGACCCCCTCCATACAGAGGAGAGGAGGTCCCCTTCTGACACATTTCCATGCCCATTAAGAATTGATCCAGTCCAGCCGTACTCTGAACCTGTATTTAGCATGCGGACGTGATTCAGATCTTCAAGCAGACAGGATTATGGTCAAATTCTTATGGCTTGGGCAAAACGTCTTAGTGTGAGAGTGTTTTTCTAAAAGCAGAAGTTATTTTATTAATGTTGAATGGGGCCTCTGCTCCCTGAGAACAGGACAAGGGCTCTACGTGCAGTGAGTGACAGTGTGGTAATGGTTCACTCAGACCACATGCATGATTGAGCAACCTGCAGGGAAACCTGTCCCAGCAGAACCTGTGAAAAGGTAGTTTCTAAAACAAGGGTGATAAAAAGTTCATTCTGATTTTTGTCTGACAGTTTGTTGTCTAGAACTAACTGATGTCTCAGACTCTCAGTGGACATTTCTGCTAAAGGGTAAAAAGTTCAGACAAAATATTAAAGCTAGGGTAGGAAATTTCGGAGAGGCTACCAATAGTAGCAAGCTAGCTTTGAAATCATAAGATCCCACCCTCCCTTCATAGCGCTTTCCAAAGCCATGCCTCCTCCGAAACACATGAATGCACACAGCCAGTCTGCAAAGCGTCACAAGAAACAACATTAAATTACCTCATGCCTCAAAACATTAAAAAAAATAATGAACGTAAACAACTTAAAGATCTATGACTTTTACCACCTGACTGCTGCAGATTCATTTCGGCATTGATAGTGTCACCATCTCTTAATTACAGAAATCACGACATGGCGTGAACGCAGAATAGGCTCGTTGTTTTGGTTCAGGAGGAACTGTAAAAGGTTGCTGCTGTTTGTCTACAACTTCTCATACAGCCTCATGGAACACAGTGATGACGTGTGATGTCTGAGCGAGCAGGGTGCGCGGAGGTATGGAAATACAGGTAAAGCCCTGGTTATACTTCGTTTTTTACACTAGTGTACACGCACAATCAAATGCACAGCCTTGCAAAGTAAACTTCATTCGACTCTTACGCATACACAGGCGCTCGTCGAATGCGCAGTTTTGAGCAATCTCTCGCCACAAGTTACAACCTATGTAAACATCTTTGTATTCTTTCATGCTAGAGTTGTACAAATGAGGGTACTTTCTAACCTTTTCGCAAAATCTCTCGTCTATGTAGGCCTCCATCCTTGCTGTTTATGCAGTTTTTCTTTGACTACCTTGTGAATTGACGCCCCCTGGGCACGGGTTGCCACCTTGTGGATAAACTAATTACTGCAAAAAAATTAAATGCGCACGTGCGACCTGCGCATACAAAGTAATAAAAATCCAGCAATGCGGGTACAGTACGCGCGTACTCTTCTGATGACGAAATTCGCGTCACGCTCACTGTCTGCTGACCCTCGCGTACGTGTAAAAAGTGAAGTATACTTTGGGCTTAAAGGGGACCTATTTTGGTCCTTTTCACAAGATGTATTATAAGTCTCTGGTGTCCCCAGAATGTGTCTGTGAAGTTTCAGCTCAAAATACTGTCAAATTTGCCCCTATTTGGGTGTAAGCAAAAACTCACCGTTTTTGTGTGTGTCCCTTTAAATGCAAATGAGCTGCTGCTCCTGGCCCACTTTCCAAAAGAGGGCGGAGTTTTAACAGCTTGCGCTTTGGTTGCTCAACAATAACAAAGGTGGAGAATCACAAATATAGGCACAAATGATCGCATCACAAATGCTTCCACCAGAATGCGATTCCGTATTCTTCAAAAAGCTTACACTAAATGTCCTACGCCTTCCCTATTCAACTTGCGGAATGAACGCGGCGCCAGTTCCGTTTTTTCCGTAAGTTTAATAGGGAAGGTGTAGGACATTTAGTGTAAGCTTTTTGAAGAATACGGAATCGCATTCTGGTGGAAGCATTTGTGATGCGATCATTTGTGCCTATAAAGCATATACATTTTCATTTTTTTTTAAGAAAATGACCGATCGTTTCGCTAGATAAGACCCTTATTCCTCATCTGGTATCGTTTAAAGCCTTTTGAAGCTGCACTGAAACTAATTTTGACCTTCAACCGTTTGGAGACCATTAAAGTCTACTATAAGGAGAATAACCCTGGAATGTTTTCATCAGAAACCTTAATTTCTTTTCGACTGAAGAAAGAAGGACATGGACATCTTGGATGACATGGGGGTGAGTAAATTATCAGGAAATTTTTATTTGAAAGTGGACTAATCCTTTAAACACGGAAAAAGCCAGATTTTCATGATATGTCCCCCTCAAGACATCCTATCATTTATACGAACATTTTTTGGTCCTGAGACTTCCACATTCACAGACGATATATGCACATGTTGCAATATTTAGACCACTTCTATTATTGAATGCTATAAGGATGTGAAGAGAGTTTCAACCAGTATAACAAAAAGTGTTTACGAAAAACATTGCCTACCTTAGCTTTAATATTCATAGAGGCCTTTCTTCTAGGGGAGGAAAATGTGTCAAAGAACCCAAGAAAGAAGTCTGTCATGAAACATCCAAGATAAAGGTAAAGCATGTCATAATGCTTTCAAATGTCTTAGGAAATTATTAACCCATGTGGCTGGTCATGAGAAAACATGCATGAGAGTACATAAAAAACCTATGGCATGGTATGTTCTGGGGCTGACTGAGATGAATAGCATTCAGCCTGTCACAATGTCTGTTCTCCAGTAAACCAGTGAGTACTGATGAAATTTACAAAACAGCAAACATCCATCAGAAACAAATGGTTGATAGGCAGGACAAAATAAGCTCTCCAAAAGACACATATGAATCACATACAGTGCATGAAAACAGCTTTCCCAATGGGGGAATGTACTTCCTGGTTCTTAGAGACCAGCTTTTACCAAAATAACCCTGTTTTAAGCACTGCATGTATTATTGAAAGACTCAAGGCAGCAGATATGCATCTGGAGCACCATGAAAACTCTTTGCTTTTACCTTTTAACTTCAATCACAACAGGTCAGGCACTGAAATGCAAGGGAATAGAGAATTAAAAAATGTTTAATAATTTCATTAAAGGTTTATAAATCTATGCCAAGGCATTTTCTTTGAAGAAAAGTCATCTTTGGATATAAAACGAAATCAAAAGAGTCTGTGTGTACTAATAAAAAGCTGTTGTTTAATTAAAGAATGTCTACATTTAATGTCAAAAGCACATTGATTTGTCATACTTTAACAGTGAAATGTGTACAGAATTTCAAAACAAATACAAATACATGTCTTACATTGAATGGTTGACACATTTAAAAAACTACTGTTACAGCGCATCTGTTTAATACATAGTTTTCAAGTTAGAAAACAATTTGCATCATGTAGCCAGGAATTCTTGAGTAGTGTCTGAGTCCATAAGAGTCCACTATGTCTTTAGGGTAATCCAATCAGATTAATGTTTAGCTGTAAATGTTGCACTACAGTGGCCTCAGACTTGCTATCACTGAGGACAGCCTAGGAGGGGAAAACACAATCAGATACAGAAGAACAGATCAAATTATTGTTAAAAACAGTTGTACATCTGATAATTAACCCTGCTGGGCATGAGAAGCATAGATGTGCTGTGTCACAGTTTCATGGTGTCATTGTTTATCTAAGCTTAGGGAAAAAATAACACATTTTAGTAGATATTATTTTACTTTAACACAAAGTATAGGTCTTACTAGGGCTTTTCAAACTGGTGTCCTGGGACCCCCACGGGTTGCAAGGGAGTGTTATGGGGGTTCACAGAAAATTAGAGAAAGAGAAAAAAAAACAAAATGATATAAAATACATACACTACCATTCAAAAGTTTGGGACTTTTTTACATTTTTGTATCTTATGCTTACCCAGGCTGCATTTATTTGATCAAAAATACAGTAAAGAAGTGATACTGTGAAATATTATTAGTTTAAAATAACTTTTATATTTTAATATATATTAAAATGTAATTTATTCCTATGATGGCAAAGCTGAATTTTCAGCATCATTACTCCAGTCTTCAGTGTCACATGATCCTTCAGAAATCATTCTAATATGCTGATTTGCTACTCAAGAAACATTTCTTATCATTATCAGTGTTGATAACAGTTGTGCTGCTTAATATTTTTGTTGAAACTATTTTAATCAGGATTCTTTGATGACAGCATTTAGTTGAAATAGAAATCTTTTGTAACATTATAAATGTTTTTAGTATCACTTTTGATCAAATTAATGCATCTTTACTGAATAAAAGTATTAATATTAAGTATTAAATATTTAAAAAATCATACTGACTCCAAACGTTTAAACAGTAACTGTCATATATTTTTATATGTTAAATATTTTTAATGGCCATTATTCTACTTATAAAACTGCTTTGCAACAATATTCATTGTGAAAATCACAATGAATATCTATGAAAACATGTTTACACATCTAACAGTACTTGAGTAGTTATTCGCTGTGAACTTGATACAAAGTAAATATTTTCCAGATAATATTTTAATAGTTTGTTTTGTCGTTAATACAGTGGCAATATAAAAGCCAATTATTCAATTAAATTTTAAATATATCACATTTTTTCCCCACACAGTATAAATAGGTTTAAATACATGAAAATATAGTGCTGATAAATATATTCATTTCATCATATTAGGGGGCCCATGGCATTGAAAGGATGTCATCACAGGGCTCAGGATTCTCTGACGCCCTGGTACTAGGATGTGCCTTTGTTTTACTGTAACTTTTTCTGCAGAGTTAATTAAAAAGTATTTGCAAAAAGTATATTGATGTATGTTCTGACATAATGTTATAGTAGGTTAAACTCTGAATAACATCATCAGTATGAGAGGCAGAGCATGACACTCTCTTTTAAATTACTTTTTATATTGAATTGTGATACAATAACAATGATGACAGCCATTCTAATCAGCACATTTAAGATCGCTCTAAGATATAAATATATCTAAGAAAAACACGCACACACAACACCGTGAGCTGCATAGTACCAATAAATCAAGTTTCTTTTGGCTTTGGCTTTTCTTAAAAAAAAAAAAAAACAGGAGCAGTGTCAGATAAATTATACAGAGCGAGATGGATATCTTAACTTCAGAATGAAACTGCAAACAAAATGGAAGACAATATAAGGAGCGATTAATCTTGTCATGCACTCGCCATTCCTTGTTTGTGAAATATTGCACAGAGACATTAAAGAGGCCATATTATGCCCTTTTACAAAGTCTTGATTTTGTTTTTGGGATCTATTAGAATCAGTTTACATGCTTGAATTTTTAACATATTTTACATTGTTGCAGCACCTCTCTTTCCAGTCTGTCAGTAACACTCTGTTTAGTTTCTGTCTATGAAGCCCCTTCTTACGAAAAGCACAATGTGCTCTGATTGACTGGACCAGTGTGTTGCTATTGGTCAACCACTTTGAGTGTGTTTTGGAAACGCCCCTTACCATAACCGCAACTTTCAACACACTACTAACTCAACTCAACCAGGCCTTGCTCCTTTTTTTTTTTTTTGCATATGGCTTGAGCGGGAATTATTTAAATGAGGAATATTGTGATGTGTACATTACCGGAAGACAACTCAAAATTACAGTCGAGGCGTTTCGGGAGGTTCATAAACTATCAAAGCTTGTTTCCGCCACTAAATAATAGATAAAAAAGGTAATTCTGACTTTTTTTCTCAGAATTGCGAGATATAAACTTACAATTGCGTCTTATAATGTCAGAATTGTGTGATATAAACTCGCAATTCCGTCTCATAAAGTCAGATATAAATTTGCAATTCTGACTTTTTTCTCAGAATTTATATCTCGCAATTCTGACTTGATATCATGTAATTCTGACTTTATAACACGTAATTCTGACTTTATATCACGTAATTCTGACTTTATATCACGTAATTCTGACTTTATAACTCGCAATTCTGACTTTATATCATGCAATTCTGACTTTATAACTTGCAATTGTGAGTTTATATCTTGCAATTCTGAGAAAAAAAGTCAGAATTGTGAGATAAAAAGTTGCAATTACCTTTTTTGATTTTATTTCATGGCAGAAATAAGCTTCCATAAGAAACAGTGCTTACTGATATGGAGAATAACTCCCTTTGAAGTGGCTTTGTGCTGTGTAACTTTGCAGACCTTTTTCCTCAAACATCAACATTACACACTAAAGAAAGTTGAAAATGTAAAAAAGCATAATAGGTCCTCTTAAAAAACAGAGGGGGCGGGGAGAAACACTTTCAATCTACTTAATATTCATGAATGAATAACAAAGAAATACAACATAACTGATGAGAATAAAGACCATGGCCGCTCAGTATGGGGCAAACTTCTGCCGCTCTGATTTTTTGATGCTGGACGAGGTGGGGATCTTTGCGGTGTAGGGGGTGAGGCCAGTCGGAAGGCCTGCGGAGGTGGCCGCGTGCACTGCCAGCAGGGGGACGGTTTTCATGCCAAACAGGCTGGAAACAGGCAATGCGTAGTGGGCACCGGGGATGGAGGAGACGGACGAAGGGGAGTGGACATTAATAGCAGAGGGGGGAGCAGCCAGGACGGCCATGGAAGAGGGTGTGGAGGCGGAGGAGGTGGACTGGGGGAAGCCCAGGCTGAGGTCGATAGGTGTGCTGGAGGAGGAGGACGATGCAGCCTGGATGCTCAGTTTAGCCATCTCTAAACTGCAAACACATTCAGATGCACGCAAACAAGGATGGACGTGAGGACAAGTGTGTGGTTAATTGAGGGGTTACGGGTGCACACAAGAGGAGAGAGTGACATGGGAGGGGGGGTGAGAGAAATAGAGAAAAGAATAATCAATTTAGGGAATGTTATGTGTTACAAGAAGGAATAATAATAAGGGTTTAACATGCCTGGATGAGAATTAATAAAGGAGTGCCAAATGGGTGAGATGAAACAGAACACATGACTGCTGTCTAAAACCTACATATTACACCATTATGTAAAATAGATTGTGGGAAAAGAATAGTTCATCCAAATGTACATTTTGTCATTATGTTTACTCGCCATCATGACTTCTGTAAAACACAAAAGGAGAAATGTTGTAGAATGTACTGGCTGCTCTTGTTTTGACCATATAATGAAAGCGAATGGAGACGTGGATTGTCAAGATCCAAAATGACAGGAAAAAACAGCTTGCACTATACTCCAAGTCTTCTGAATCATAGTTTATGTAAGGAAAAGACCAAAATTTAAGTTTTTATTCACTGAAATTCTTCTCCTCCACTGTAGCTCTCAAACACGATGGCAGACATTACATTATTTGATATTAATGCATTTAGTCATGAAACACACTAAAAAACAACTCGATTTTAAATACATTGATTTAATAAGGGTTTAATTGAATAATATTTTATTTCACACACAGCTGTCATATGGCTTTAGAAGTTTTGGAATATGCACTACTGTTAAAAAGTTTGGGGTTGGTAAGATTTTTAAAAATGTTTTTGAAGTCTCTTATGCTTACCAAGGCTATATTTATTTGAGCAAAAATACAGTAAAAACAGTAATATGAAATAGTATTACAATTAAAAATTTTTTTTTATTTTAATACATTTTAAAATGTGATTCATTCACTGTGGCAAACATGGTAAAGCTGAATTTTCAATTAGGAAAACACTTCAAAAAAGCCAGCACATTCTAACAATGAAGGGGAACCACAAATTGCAAGATTAAAAAAAAAACACTGCTTTAATGAAAAATGTTTGGGCACATGTGACCTTTCTCAATAACTAGTTAATTAGGCATTGAGAAAGGTCACATTTGACCAAAATGTTTGCCAATTTATCTTGCAATTTGTGGTGCCCCTTCATTGTTAGAATGTGCAGGCTTTTTTGAAGTGTTTCCCTAATTGGAGTTCTCGGTCTACATTTGGACAATTTTTAAGGTGCGGTGAGTTCCTGGCTCTAAAGCTGAATTGTCAGCATCATTACTTCAGTCTTCAGTGTCACACGATCTTTCAGAAATCATTCTATGCTGATTTGCTGCTCAAGAAACATTTTTTCTTATTATTATCAATGTTAAAACTAGCTGTGCTGCTTAATAATTTGGTGGATACTTTTTCAGGGTTCTTGATGAATAGAAAGTTCAAAAGAACTAGAAATCTTTTGTAACATTATAAATGTATTTGTCACTGTATGGTAAAGTGAAGATTCTTCAATAATTCTTGTTTTGTGTTCCACAGAAGAAGAAAAAAACAGCATACAGATTTGGAACGAAATGAGGGTGAGTAAATAATGACAGAATTTCATTTTGACTGAACTATCCATTAAAATGTGAGAGGGAAAGGTCTCACCTCGCACTGATGAGGTACTGAGCCACGCTGATGCTGGCTGGGGAGCCTGTGATGGTGACGTGGCGCACTGCCGAACCGTCTGTGGCCCCGGCAATTTTGATCTGGGCACCAGACATCTGGCGAATCTCATTGATCTTACTGCCCTGTCTGCCAATGATGCAGCCTATGAGCTGAGAGGGGAGAGAGACAGACGGGTGAGGGGCAAACAACATCTGGACATTAAAAGACTGTGGAGGCTGATAGTGAACCTCTAGGACATGGAAGTTGTTCTTCACAACTGTATGGCATGCCTTTAATTTTACTAAATAAATTCTATAATAACAGCTAATCAGTGTAACAACATGTCATGATGTGTAGCATGATATTAAGCATAAAAAAATGTTTGTTTTTATTTCAGTGGCCCCATTTGAAAACTTAAGATTCACCTACAACTGAATGAATGTCTTTACAATAAATACAAAATATCAAACTGAGTGGCTTGTATTTTAAAGTAAGATATATAAAGACAAGCACACTTTTCAAGCAAAACACAAAAAAAGGTTTCAAATGAAATATTTTAGTACACTAAAATGAAAATTTTTGATCAAATAAATGGAGCCTTGTCGAGCATGAGAGACCTCTTTCAAAAACATTAATAAATCTTAAAAAACTCAAACTTTTGAACAGTAGTGAACATTTGAAAATTGTATTATTAAAAGCACAATATGTACATTTTCGCCACTAGAGGTCGCTCATTCAAAACAAAGGCGTAGCTTGATGATGCCTTGATTTTGCAGAATCATGGGAGGTGTTGTCTTCACCTCACAGCTGGTGAAAAAGAATCGGACAGGACATCCATGTTCATGGATGAGATCATTAACATTACTGTAGTATGAAGCAGAGCAGGGCCGAGTGCTGTGAGAGCGGAAACGAGGCCGCTGGAGTGATTACTAATGAGAGACGAGCGCGACACACGCCTCGAGAACAGCAGAGCTTTTATTATGCTGCAGTCGCCGCTTCCGCTTCTTCCGGTCAAGTTTATATGGGGTAACGCAGCGCTGTTTTATCATATTAGATACATTTGTGTGTTGAAAGTTGTTATAGTGCTACTCTGTGTTCACTCGGCAGCTACTATGAGACACTTGTTGCACACTGCAGTAAGCTAAATTGATATTAGTCATGGTAAAACATGGTACTCGCTGTAAATCAAGAAAACGAAATTTAAACAATAAGACTTACTGTGTTTATCTATATAACATGATTAGTTTTCTGTCGATGAATGTATCCAAACAGTTGCTCACCTGTCTAATAAAACATAATATATTAAAGCGTCTTTGGTGTTTCCATGGTTTCTACAAAATAAAAACCGGAAATCAAGGGTAACACAGGTATGATGTCATTGATAGGCGACACACGGACACGCTCCGTGTCCTGGTTAAAATAGCTTATTTCTCTGGATTTAAACATTTTTGGAAACATTTGGGATAATGTAAGTCAAGTCAACAAAATATATAACACTGTTCTAGTGTTTTTTGGATATTTTAATCTAAATATCTTACATATTGTGCCTTTAAATATTAAAAATAAATAAATAAAAACAAACATTAACGCCTGGTTAAAAGTAATTGCAAATATGGCTAGGAAAATGAATGGCATAATATATAATTGTAATGTATAAATAATTTGCACATTTATTTTATATAATGCAATGATATTCAAGCAATTGAAGTGTGACTCAAGGGTCCAAATACTTTTTGGGGCCACTGTACACAACAATAACAGTAACATGAACTGCAACAAACATTATACATTAAGCTAAGTGTATTATTTTATCCTAAATGTATATCACATTTAACTTACATCGTTAGGTATGCTCAGCTCATGAGAACTGGTTGCAATGGAGGCCTCCAGACCTATGCAGGGAAATGGGAAGGTAAGCAATAGACAACCTAATGGCTGACAAAAAAATGAAACCTAGAAACATTTTAACATTGCTACACTGCCACTGAGACTGCTCGAATAAAATCGAAAAATATCACATTGAAATTAGGCTACACAATGTATGAAAGCATTAACGCTGCTTCAGTGCATGAGTCATGAATGAATTTCTGGTTAATTCATGTCTGACTGAGATTTAAAAACACCCATAAAAGCATTTCCAGATAGCGCACATTATCGGAAACGTCTATGGAGAGGCTGTCTCTCTTCAACTCCCTATTTCCATAGTAATAATTATGGGCTGGCACTTTCAATGTGTGGACTCTGTTTGTTATGATAAATGTGGGCTGCTGTGAGAGTGGGCTTCAGGTTTGCTTAGGAAAATGCTGGCGGTTTGAACAGGTCAGGGGTATTGTGGAGGTAATGGAGTGACATGAGGGGGGAAGAATGTTAAATGTTCATGATGAGTTCACATATAAGGAGAAAGAGGGGTGACACATATGCATCACATAGCCGTCATGATGCTGTTGTTAAGGTGACATGACACATTTGGAGATTCCTTTGACAGCTCAAAGCAGCCATCAACGGTAGACGAACTAGAGCTATCAGGGCTGGTCAGTGGTCGTATCATGGCACGGCATGTGCAGCATTATGTTGGAAGTGTTATGGTATTTATTGCCTTACCACAAAACGGCTTCGCCCTCATTTTCTTCAGAGTGGAAAAGTAGAACATGCGGTGGTGAACGCATGAGACGGAGATGGTCAGACATGACAGACGAAAGAGTGGAGAGGGAAAGAGACAGATCGAGAGAAAGACAGGCAGAGAGACAGACAAAGGGAGAGACAGACTTCCCTGGGGAGCTTTGGGTACGTACCAGGGAAGGTGGGGTTGCTCTGCCCAAGGGAGGTAAGGGGGATATGCTGCATAGCCAACTGGTGAAGCTTGGTCAACTGCGGGGGCAGGAAGGGAGGTTAGAACTAGCCAATCAAAATGGAATTATTTCAGAGGACACTCACATCTACAGACAGAACAGCACCCATATCAAGTCTCAAAATTGGATTAGTTATCAGGTCCCCCTGTGGACTTACTGTCCCCTTCTCCAAATAATGTGATCGAAAAAGCCGATTTGCATTTCCTTAAGGGAATTCAAGTACTTGCAAGGCAGGAAAAGAATCGTGTTAAAGTGTGAGGTATAGTATGTTTAGGTTCTGCAGTTGTCATCATGACACATGTCTCGTTTTCTGCCTGGTTTTCTGTCACAATTCTGATTGCAAATATATGTAAGAAAGAAGACCGGTCACAATTTGGTATGCAAATATTATGATTACATTATCACTGTTGGTTATATTTTTAATGCTGAACATTCTGTCAGTACAAGTCAATGGGAGATTTTGAAGTTAATCTTAAATTTCTTAAAAATTATAATGTTTACAAAGCTAAAAATAAATAACACACCAAAAATGATCTTCTAAACAAAGTCTCAATGATCTATAAGTCTGTATTTTATGGTTTGTGCCTCAGTAAAAAAGACTTTATTTCTCACAAATGCGACTTTATTTTTATAACTGCGACTTTACTTTATATCTCACATTGACTTTAAATCTCACAGTTGCAACTTTATAATTCACATTGTGTTTATATCTTGTCATGTGACTTAATATCGCTCAATTGTGACTTTAAATCTAGCAATTGCTATTTTATGTGAAATTTTATCTTACAGTTGTGACTTTGTTTTTCATACCTGCAACTTTACTATATCTTGCATTGACCTGAAATCTTACAATTGCAATTTTACAATTCACAATGTGATTATATTTCGCAGTGTGACTTTATATCTAACAATTGTGAGCGTTTCATACCTGCAACTTTACTGTATATATCGCATGGACTTTAAATCTCGCAACTGCAGCTTTATATTTCACAAAGTGATTATATCTCGCAATGTGACTTTGTATCTTACAATTGCAACTTTGTTTTTCATACCTGCGATTTTACTTTATACCTCGCATTGACTTTGTCACAATGTGACTATCTCACAATATGACTTCATATCTTACAATTGCGACTTTGTTTCTCATACCTGTGACTTTATATCTCACATTTTGACGTAAAATCTCACAATTGCAACTTTATCATATATAATTTTTATATCTAGCAATTGCGACTTTATATCTCAAAATTGTGACTTTATTTTTCTCACAATTTCTTACATTGTGTGCTTCCACAGAATGTCTGTATGGTTCATAGTTTGACCTGAATAGATTGCAGAAGATTACTTCCTTAGGGATTTAAATCAAACCCTAACTATAATATATAGGGTTTTAACAATACAGTGCTGCTTTGCAAACATTGTAATTACAGAATTCATATGTGAGGGTTTCAGTTAACACATTGTTCACTTGTGTCTTAAACAAGGATATGAAATAACCAGGGAGTAACCGATGTTAGTGATGCTAGATAAGATATTAAAGAAAATGTCATAGACAGAGAGCATCTTCATGCTTTATGCCTCTGATATCTCTCCCTCAAAGGAAGTAAGTTGAGGCTCCAGTGTGATCGGAGGGACGGGGATATTGGCACTTAGGTGTGTGTGAGGAATACAGTGGGAGAATCGTGGTTGTGTCAGGGATGGGTTGTGGCTGGGATCACTGCAGTGGTGTCGTGAAGTGTGCTGTGAATGATACTGATCAGACAGTGGGACTAACACTCACGTCTTGGGGTGGAATGGCAAACTGTCCTGGAATAGCAAATGCCTGTGAAACAGATAACACGTTTATGTTAGTGCAAATAACAACAGCCAATTTGCTGCTTAGTCATTAGTCACAGTCGACATGGTACGTCCATGGACCGCCCACAGTCTATTGGATGCATATTTCATTAAAATCCAAGAAAACCTGTCTGAAAATCAAAAGCAGATTTCAAATAAAATAGTGTTTAAAGGCCAATTCACAATGCACTGACAGACGCAACAGACACTTTGACGGGTTTTGTTGGATCAGTGCCAAATAAACCTCATGTTGAATTGGCGTTTTTCAGGTTGTGGAATGCCTGAGAAGTCACGTCTTGTACTCTGGTGATTGTCTGCGATTGTGCGAATTGGTCTTAAAAGGTACCAGGTTGATATTATGAACACTTTTGAGGAAGAACTAATCATTGGATTCCCCATAGTTTGTAAGTTTGGTGGCTTCAAATCTTGAGTAGTATGTGAACTAGTTATCCACAAGCAAAACTGTTTTGCTATGTAAAATAATCCATAAATTTTGCTGTATAACAATTTGGAGAGACTGCTGAGCCATATTTTCACCTTTTTGATGCCGGCTAATAGTTGTAATAGCTAAATTTCACATAAACTCACCCCTAAAGAACACGTAAAACAAACAGTAGTTGGTTGCTTTGTTCATTTTACAGCAGGCAGCTCTTGGACAGAATAAACTTCAAAGTGGGCCAGACTTTATGCCATAAGTCAAAGTCTGTCCACGTGAGACTACTTTGTCATTAACATATTTAAGAGTGTCATGTGGAATTATGACTGAACTATGTTAAATTCTTCTTAATGTAACCACAAGGGGGCATCACATGAACATCCCATGCTATCACCACCAGACATGGCAACAAAAAAAAATACAGAACTAAACTGCTTCTTAGCATTTTAATCCTCCAGACAAATGGAGCTTGTAGCTGACATGATTTTTCATTATACAGACAACTAGCCTTTGCAATCCTCATCTCAGTCAAACTAAATGTCACGATGATCACTCAAATGAACAACAGAAGCCCTTTGGACGACATTCCAGGAGGAGATGTCAAAAGTAAAGGGTCAGAGCTTAGATTAGTATTTCACAAGATCTGAACAACAGAATAGAATGGAATACTGATGAATGAATTGTTTAGTCCAGCTATATACAGCTGTGTTTACAATGATTAGTAACAAGCTTTCCAATTCAAACACCTACGGATCTGAATTAGTGATTAAAAGTCAGTCTGATCTGCATGTTCAAGAGCACTTGGCATGGTCCAATGGCCCCATTGGTGACTGTATTACTGATTGCATCTGGGCTTAGATTTATTCTGCCAGCGAATCTCGGCGAAATCATTAGTGTAAATATCCAGACTGAGAGCGTCCCACTGGGACTGCAGGGAACTATGGAATCATTAATGCTCGTAAAGGGCTGTTTCGATTGTATGGTTTCTGCATTAAGAGATGGATGGAGAACTCACCGGCGCAGCATGTGGTTGCGTCAACACTGTGTGGCTGCCACCTGCGGAGGGTTTGGGTCGGTATGGAATGGTGGCTCCTTTAGGTGGTGACTAAATAAGGGAGAAAAACACAGTCAGGACAAAAGCAAAGGCATTTAGTCAGTATGTTTCTAGAACTCTGTTAAGCCTCACTGGATTTTACTGTTCAAAGCCCAAAGTTAATGTGGGCCAGGGAAAAGCCTGCAAAACAAAAGGCATCCAAGGTTGGATTCTGGGAACTAATGAAGCAAACAGGAACATTTAACATGTAGGGTATGCGCTAAAAAAGCGAATGCAAATGAAGTGTGAAGGTGAAAAAGACCTGAAGGATATTCCCCACCTCTGAAATAACATTCAAGCACAAGGGAAATCATGCATAATCGCACAGATTTTCAATTAAAACATGGATGCACTCTCACGTGCACGCTCACAAACCTCCAGCATGATGGTGCAGATGTGTTTCACACATTGTGTGATGGCGTGGGGGGTGCCTGAGATGGTCACAGCTCTCTCAGTCGAATCAGGCAGTAGGTCTCCTGCGACCTGGACCTGGGCACCTGTGCTCTGACACACAGCAACACTTCTGGTCAACACATGCTGGACAGGTTGATTAGAAAAGCCACAAATGGCTTCATTCATATTTCTTTCAATAGTGAGAGTTAAAAGGAGAAGGTCATTATTTGCTCCGCATTTGTGGTCCCGGTCACCCTGTCCGTCTGGGTTTATTTTGCGATAATGAGCATACATTATCTTGCTTATTACACGGCTACTTACCAAATGTTGATATTATATTAAAATAAGTTATAATTTAGTGCTGTCAAATCAATTAATTGTGATTAATCGCAACGAACATAAAAGTTTTTTTACATAATATATGTGTGTGTGTGTGTGTGTGTGTATATATATATATTATTATTATTACATTTATATATATTATATTTATGTCTGTGTGTATGTGCATGTATTTATATCTTAGGGGTGTAACGGTACACGTATTCGTACCGAACAGTTTCAGTACAGGACTACAGGTACAGTGCACATGTGTACCGAATGCATTACTTTGCAACATTAAGGTCTCCTGTTTGGGAACACTTCAGTTTAAAATAAGCTCTGCGTTTTGTTACTTTCGATAAGAAACAAAGTGTCATCTTTCAAATTCGATCCAACTTGCCATGGAATTCAAACAGAAAATGCCGTTTTGATGCTCTTTAATGTGGCATGACAGATAGGTGCCACAAGCGGCGTTCAAGCGACAGCGCGGAGCACGGGCAATCATCTCTTCCTCGTTAATACTAGTTACAGAATAAACATGAATGAACATTCAAAGGTATTTTGAAAGATATAGTACAACTTACTGAAACATATAATATCTTGTGTAATCGCTCAATCAGTGTTTCAACAGGGGAAAGACATCAAACAGCTTGTAAACAATTTCACGTAGCATTTACTTCAGAAAAGCCATTCAGTGTCCACAGCTTGTTAGTTACCAAGAGAGATTAGCTTAACTCTTTCGCTAAATATATACACTATATTAGCCTATATATTCATTATATTTTACTTAAAACTGTTAGTTTTGTGTACCGTTACACCCCTAATATATCTATATACACCAATCAGGCATAACATTATGATCACTGACAGGTGAAGTGAATAACACTGATTATCTCTTCATCACGGCACCGGTTAGTGGTTGGGATATATCAGGCAGCAAGTGAACATTTTGTCCTCAAAGTTGATTTGTTAGAAGCAGGAAAAATGGACAATTTGAGCAAGTTTGACAAGGGCCAAATTGTGATGGCTAGACGACTGGGTCAGAGCATCTCCAAAACTGCAAATCTTGTGGGGTGTTCCCAGTCTGCAGTGGTCAGTATCTATCAAAAGTGGTCCAAGGAAGGAACAGTGGTGAACCAACGACAGGGTCATGGGCGGCCAAGGCTCACTGATGTACGTGGGGAGCGAAGGCTGGCCTGTGTGGTCTGATCCAACAGATGAGCTACTGTAGCTCAGATTGCTCAAGAAGTTAATGCTGGTTCTGATAAAAAAAAAGAGTGTCAGAATACACAGTGCATCGCAGTTTGTTGCGTATGGGGCTGCATAGCTGCAGACCAGTCTGAGGCATAATATTATGACCACCTTCCTATTATTGTGTTAGGAAAGGTACTTTTCGCCTACTGTTTTAAGGTGTGGTCACATTAGCAGAATTTCGACAATTTTGTGGGAAAAAAAAAGCTTTCTGTTGGTCAACGCAGTGAATCCGTGTGAACGACTTGAACCTATTGCGAAATCTTTCACCTGCATGTGAAATTCACGATCGCCAGGATTCCCATTGAAATGGTGTGATTTTGCCTACGAAATTTGTGAAAGATTTATGAATACTTTATGAGTACTTTGAATTCTGACATATTTCTAATTTCACATACTGTTTTTCGCCTACTAGGGATGTAAACATATTCAGATGCGAGTGGTGTGGTGTGATACCAGAAAAAGTAGCGTTGATATAGCATTTTCATAGACAACAAGGAGTATTAGGAAATATAAAGATGCGATTTTTTTAATGATCGCATATTTTTACATTTGAAATATCATTATTGAAATTTACTGTTGTGAAATGTAAAAATAGATATGGATGTGATATGGATGTTTTTTGGAATATGGGATATTGATATGGATTTGGATGAGTGAATTTCTAATTTGATAATTAGAAACTGATAACTGATAAATACCAATTATCAGTTATCATTTTTTCATAATGTAAGTTCTCAGCACTGAAGAGGTTTGCAAATTTTGATTGTGTTTCAAAGCCACTTGCAAAAAAGTGTGCCATACAGTCCCTTTTGGTATTACAGCTATTCTCATGTCTAGAACTGACATTGTTATTGTCTGGCCAGTTATTTAGGTCAAGCTATTTGGATACTGTATATAAATGTGAGTCTATTTAGGCCTTTGTGGGCCGTCCTGTCCTAGACATTCATAGCAACTGGGAATAAAAGCAGCCAGTTCACCCCTCACAGCCCTGAGCAGCGAGGACAGCTATATTTATTCAATGTGATCCACCAGCCGAATAAAAAACAAAGCCTTCAAGCAAAAGCCACTGTCCTCATGTCAATTTCAGCAGCTAAATGACAATGAATGGTTCAGCTTGTGAGATGGATCGCTGTGTTTTCCATCAACGAAAGTCATGAATAGAGAAGTTTGAGGAAAAGTGAGCGAGTTCAAGAGTTTAGGAAATTACAGCTCAGGGGTGCAGCCGTCTCATAAGGTGGATTTAGCGGAAGCCTGAGCCGAGCAGCCTCCTGTGCTCAGGAATAAAAAGTTCTGTCTTGATGAGGACAATCAATCATGCTGATGTTAAGTGTTTCTGCCTGCCGCTGAGACAACGGAAACTAATTGTTTAACGGATCATTCGGTGCATCATCTGGGAGTCGCTGTGACCTGCATTACAAACCCTGCGCATTTGCCAACAATTAAACTTCTACCTAGAATATCTACCTCTCTGATCTCTTTGATCTTTGAGCCTCCTTTGCCAATGAGTGAACCGCACTGACTGGCGGGGAAGACGAGACGCAGTGTCACAGGAGGCCTGCTTGTCACAGTGCTGTTTATCATGGATGCCAGGATATCCTGAAAGAGATGCATATATATCAGAAAGCAGCTCAATTCAGCTCCTGTCAAGCCACTGTATCCTTTTTTAATAAAAACAAGTTTATAACCCAAAAACAACTATTGCAGGAATACATGCTGACAGTGTTTGAAATGAAACATCTACACATAAAATATTGACAGGATTTTACAAGATACGTTTCTTACAATAAAATACTGCATTTAGATGCTTACTGGGAGATCAATGCATTTGCTGTGCTGTAGCAATGTAAAAAATAGCCATATCAAGCTGCATTGTGGGACAAAAGTGTAAATAGTTGTAAGTCACCATTACAGTAATCAGTGTTCCCCTTGGCTGGGACCTAATTTACTTTTAATTCATTTAATTAAAAGCCAGTGTAATAGTGTTACAGAACACAATTGGTTGCACTGCGCAACATGGAGAAAATAAAGCAAGTGACTGACTTTATAATTCAGATCATATCTTGCAAACTTCAACATTGTAAGTTATAGAAATAATAATTTTATTAACAATTAAGGCAGGAGTTACTACACTATTTTTAATATGTTGTCTGCATAAAACTCATTAACAAACAATCAAAATAAATTGTAAATAAATAAACTACATGAACAACAGTATAATAAATCATCAAATAGTACAAAAAATTAATTTATGCATGGGATGCAGGCATATTACTGTGGAAGTATAGTTAATATCTCAATACACAAGTTCACTGTAATTCTGACACAGAATTGTGATTCAATACACAGTAAACCCGAATAAGTTGGCAAAACTAAAAAAAAAAAATTGAGGTAATCATACACTTACATCAAATTTTTAAGTTAAGAAATTCAAAATTTAAGCAGAACTGGCAGATTTCAGTTTTGTACTCATACATTTTAATTGCTCTAACTTATGTGTGTGTGTATATATATATATATATATATATATTTGATGTTTTTGACTTTACTAATGATAGGACAGAAGGCGAAGTGGGAGAGAGAAAGGTGGATGGGATCGGGAAAGGTCCACGAGCCAGGGCTCGAACTGGGGTCGCCTGTAGCGCAATGGCACTATATGTCGGTGCGCTGCCCACAAGGCTATCAGCGCTGACATCTTAACTTATAATTTTAGTAGTGAAAATTTAGCTAGCTATAACTAGCTAATACAGCAAATGCTAAATGGTAACACAATGCTTTGATAACATTAGCATAGCATAGCAATTGCTGAAGGAGTACGGCAATATAGAACATTTATGAAATACCTGTCCTCAAACTAAGCTCATGTTCCACTCGATACAATGATGGTAACCCCACAAAAAAACCCACAAACAGAAACTCTTCTAAATCGGGATAGCAAAGCATTAAACACTACTAAATCCCCCACTTAACATTAATCTTGCACAAAAAAACATTATGTAACACTTAATTTTAGCATTTATTTTATACCCCCTTTCAAATGTCATGGCAAAGCATGCTGGGAAATAGAAATCTCAGCCCAGTTTCAGGTAAATTTAAGTTTGTCTAAATTAAAAGAAACAAGTTCATAAAACTCAAAACAATGAAACTTCAGATTCAGATTACTTTAAATGTGTCAGTTTCGTGAACTCAAAAGAAAAAGAAAGTTCTAAATACTCATTAAAGTTCATTTGATTGAACTAATTTGTTTAATTTGAGTTTGCCCTACTCAAACCAATTATTCTGAGCATTAGGGTTTACAAGCATAATACTTTTATATCATTCCCTTTATACAGTAATAATTTAACTGTAACAGTTGTAGAACTACTATTGTAAAATGAATGTGAAAGTATGGCAAATAGTAGCCAGGAATATACTGTAAGCCAACACACATATTTTTATGCTACACTAAAATCGAAATTAATCAAATCACCCATAGCATTATTCTCTCATTACTGCTGGAAAAGTTCCACCTACCTCCTCAAACTTCTCTGCAATCATGGCAAAGGCTTTGAAAATGACCTCAGACGGTCCAGTGATGGTGACAATGCGCTCTGGACTGGAACCGTCAGATATATTAATCCGGGCTCCGCTCTGAATCCACAGAGAAAAGCAGAGTTTTTGTGCTGCATCACATTTAATTGATCAATTTGGCCTCTGGGCTGACAATTGCACCCTCTTCCAGTTAAATACCATTTAATTTTAATAAGATGAGTTTGCTCAAACTGAAAATGATCCCAGTTTTCTGCTGTCTAATTTTTGATATACACGTGGCCACCCAAATGAGTTACTTTTTCATCTTTACACAGCTAGTCAGCATTAATAATGTGTACTGCATATCAATAGTCCATAGGCAGTGTTGGCTAAATTACTTACAAATTGTAGTTCATTACTGGTTTAAAATTACATGACAAGAATTATAGTTAGTAACGGTATCCATTACATTACACATTTTAGTTAATATAATCTGACTACGTTTTGATTACTTTTAGACTCATTTAACTCATTTATCACAGCGAATTGAATAGCATAATATTGTGATAACACTGTACAATAAGGTTCATTTCTTAACATTAGTTAATGTATTAATTAACATGAACTAACCATGAGCAATACATTTACTACAGTATTTGTTAATCTTTGTTAACGTTAGTTAATAAAAAATACAGCAGTTCATAGTTTGTTCATGTTACTTCACAGTGCATTAAACTAATGTTAACAAATACAACTCTTCATATTAATAATGTATTAGTAAAGGTTGAAATGAACACAGATTAATCGATGCTGTATAAGTGCAGTTCATTATTAGTTCATGTTAACTAATGTTAACTAATGAACCTTATTGTAAAGTGTTATCAATATTGTACTATATTGATATAAAAATACAAAGAGAAAGAAAACGTATTTCATTCTTTATCAACAACATGAAGTGCATTAAACATTACATTACATCAGGGTAACTGTAGTCTGATTATGAGTATTTTAAAATGTAATATAATCTATTTACAAGTACTTAATTTTTGGAATCTGATTATGTATTCCAGATTACATGTAATCATCAGTTACTACACAACACTGTCCATAGGTAAAAAAAAAACAACAACAACAACAAAAAAAAAAACCCAGTGTTAAAACCTTAATATGTAAGATATCAAATTAGGTTTTGATATCCATAAATAAATTAAAAAAACGATTAGTCTTATTTAATCATGAAGGTCAAAGTAAGCACTTACCTCCTCTCTCATTTTTTTGACAGTCTCTCCTTTCTAAAAACCAAACAAGGGAAAAATCATTTTAAAAGACTATCTGAATATAAAACAAATTAATTATATTAGAATGTATATTAAGATTAGATTGTAAGCCATATGTAAACAAAATAATAACAGTACTTTGGGACACCAAAGAAGGTTTACTTAATTTAGTAATGTAATTATCAGAATAATACTGAATTGTTTACCTTCCCAATGATACTTCCAACTTCCTAGAAACACAAACAAACAAAATAATTAACTTGGTTAATCTATTTTAAACAATAGTAAAGTGGAGAACTACTGTATTCTGGTGTTTCAAATCATCTTCTTGGGTTTTAATTCTGCCAAAAGTTTGGAGAATAATCAAGATTTTTTTAAATGATTTTAAAAGAAACCTTTTATGCTCACAAAGGCTGGATTTATTGATAAAAATACAGTAAAAACAGCAATATTGTGAACTAATTCTATTTTAATATATTTTAAAATGTAATTTATTCCTGTGATGGCAAAGCTGAATTTTCAGCATCATTACTCCAGCCTTCAGTGTCACATGATCCTTCAGAAATCATTTTAATATGCTGATTTGGTGCTCAAGAAACATTTCTTGTTTTTATCAATGTTGAAAACAGTTGTTTAATATTTTTTTGTGGAAACCATGATACCTTTTTTTCAGGATTCTTTGAAAGTTCGAAAGAACAGTACTTGTTTGAAATCTTTTGTAACATTATAAATGTCTTTACTGTCACTTTTGATAACTTTAATGCATCTGTCACGACTGGGCTGAGGAAGAAGACGAGGTTACGTGCAGCGGCTCTAAATGCAGTGTAACTTTATTAAATAAAAAAATAGCGATAATCCAACACGAAGAGTAAGTACGTAACAGTGCGCTACGGCACAGGCAACACCAGAGTATGAACAAACTAAACAGAGGGCAATATATCCTGAGAGAACTAATGAGGAACAGGTGTGTGTAATGAACCAATGAGCAACCATGACAACGGAAAAAAACAGAAAGGAAACACAGGAAATGATGATAGCAAACTAAAAGTCCTTGAAACTGAAACAGATCATGACAGCATCCTTGCTGAATAAAAATATAAATTTCTTAAAAAAAAAAAAGACTTTCAAACTTTTGAATGGAATTAAGCAATTTCAAAATATTAATCAGTTTTCAACATTGATAATAATAAGAAACATTTCTTGAGCACTACTGACAATTCAGCTTTGCCATCACAGGAATAAATTAAAAATAAATTAAAATAGAAAAAAATTATTTTAAATTGTAATAAAAAATTCACAGTATTACTGTTTTGCTGTATTTTTGATCAAGTAGTCTTGTTGAGCAGAAAAGACTTCTTCCAAAAGCATTTAAAAATCGTAATTATTCCAAACCTTTGACTGGTAGTGTAGATAAGCAGAGATGTTCATAAGCAGAAAGATTGTGACTTCATTTCTTTTCATAAGAAAAGATGATGCCGTAAATGCCACTTTATGCTGTCAATACTATTTCTGAATATGTCATCTAAAATAACATTTTATAATCAATTATATTGACAATCTGTATTCTAAAATGTCAACTATACATTTATAAATCTTTTTCATGTGCTTGACTGGATGCGCTTGCATAATACAACGCTGAAAACAAACAAGTACAGCTCTGAGGATTCGAGATGTGTCTTACCTTTCCATGCATTAGCAGGCGGATGGTGAGGGTGACATTTAGCCCCCCCTCCAATACTCCTCCCTCCTTCTCATTCATATTCATTCTTCTCTTGGGTCTAGATGCTTCAAACAGACTGTCTCTGTGCACACAAACAGACAAATTTACCCGTTCAGTCAGTGCAGATATGAGATGAATTTCAGTGTGCAAACATTTCAGCCTTGAAAACTCATAATTCTTCCCCATTACCTCTCTCAGCTGTAAATGTCTATTCAGTCGTGCGTTCATTTTGTTTAGCTGTAGGTACCTGTTGTTGTGCTCTGACATTAAGTTGGGTGTTATTTCCCTCTGGGCTCTGGGTGAGCGAGGTCCAGCCTCTAACTTCTCTAATGGTTCTGCTTTAATAGAAATGGTGTGACTGTGTTTGATAAGACTCCTCAGTAAGCCACTTGTGTCTTTCTAGGCCTGTGGATCAAGTGACGTTTGTGTGACCATGTCTAACAAGGCCCATTAATTCATCAGTGAGGGAACACAATGTCGACTGTTCCCACATTCCGCACATCTCCGCGCTTTAAAACCGAGCTTATCACCATCTATATCTAAATCAGTTCTAAGCCAGATGAGATCACAGAGAACATTCATGGGCGAAACTAAAAAATGAGTCAGCATTAGATCAGAGGAAGTGTTAGTGGATTGTCTTAAATTTCCCTTTAATAAGGCCTTATTCATTCCTCATATTCCTCTAATGAGGCCCTGCAGCTGTGAGAAATGAATGCATTTTCTTTATTTATCAGATCTATTATTCCAATTGAGCCCCAATGCTTTCATTTGTAAAACTACTGCTTTTGAAATGTTTTCAGACTTACATAAGCTGTTAAATGAAATGTGGTCCCTCTTTCCATGACACTCCAGCAGCAGAGGAACTTGTGAACAGCTGAATAGATTAAAACAGAAAGAAATGTTTTACTTCTGTTAAATATCAAAACCTACAAGGGTTATATGTGTTATGTAAGTATTCTCAAACTCTGAGAATTCAATTCCCAGTCATGAACAAGACTAAATAAGTTATAGATTCAGCACGCTTTATTTGAAATACGATGGCTGAATGTTGTAAAAAAAAATGTCTTTTGTGTGGCTAATAGTTCTGTGCTGTTTCATCAGGTAAATGCATAAAACACACTGCTACCATCCTGTCTAATCCTTTAGGCCCGGATTTGTTTGGCTAATGCTAAATCCCATTTGACCCATTTCTGTCTTTCCAAAGCTTGTCAACAGGCATCTGAAAACATTCTGCAATCATATAGCATAGCACTAATAAGTCCGAACATAGATATCACACAGGCTGTTTTTCACATGTCAAATGTGTTTATGAATCTGGAATTAAAATAATTTATGCAACTGACGTTGAAATGTTGACGTACAAAGCAAATGGTGACTCAGATTAGTGTTTAAAAATTATCAGTCTGTTTTAAATACGTAATCCCAATGGCTAAGCCTTAGTTGTTGTTTGTGAACAGTGTTTTATGTTAAATTTAAAAATATTGTGAGCTCAGTACATTGCAGTTAATGCCAAACTAAGGGTACATTTACATGACAATGATGTATTAAAACAGATATGTTTTTCATTTTTCTTTTCCCACACGGATCTGCAAAAACAACTAAAACACGGAGACCATAACGGTATTGTTTTCAAAAGTTTGCATTTTCAGGCCCCCAAAATGCCGTTGTCATGTAAATGAACGGCCAAAACGCATAAAAACGTTTAGTGTAAACGGCCACTAAATTTAATAAATAAAAAAAAACTCATCTTTATATATTAACTAAATCTATCGATGAATATTTCCATTCAACAACAATATGTATTACTGCCCAAATTTAGCACAATACTTTTGAAAAATCATGTTTGTATTTATTAACATTAACATAATTTATAAATAATATTGTGTTACGTTATTATATTATATGAAAAACAACTCAGTGTTAGGCTATAGAATGTCGTATGATGTATATATGGACAAAATACACATAATGTATTTGAAAGATATAAACAACAGGTTTGGAAAACGTATAATCAACTCAGCATTAGGCTATAGAATGTCATATAATGTGTACATGTTAGACACAAATTATCCATAAAGTATATGTAAGACATAAACAACAGTTTTCCTATTGTCAAAGATGAAACAATAGCACTGTTGTTGCTTGAAAACATTAACACCCCTATTTGTTCTTGTCTTTTGGAAGTCCCTGCACGTGACGAGCAGCTTTGGGTTGAAGTTAGCAAACTGACCTGAGAAGTGATGGAGGTTGAGACAGCGCAAAGATGCCAGTTATGTTCTTCACCAACTCTTCTTACCCTGTCAATCCAAGATGAGTTAACGTTTGCTGCTCCAGAGTGTGTATGATTCCCTGAGTGCGGAGTTGCCCTCCTTTGTTGTCAGTTGTATTCAGAGAATGGACAGATGGCCTTGTGCCCGTACCTCTGGTCGACTGAGACTAGCTTTACTGTTTTTTTCCCCTCTGGCTTAGCCTCTGATAAGCCTTTAGACCAGGCTACGTGAGCCCAGAGTCTCTCTCTGTACTTAATACTCACGTAGTTGATGCCACCTTCATCCCGAGAATGGATGGTCCCGGTAGTATTAGGGAATCCCAAGAAGAACAGAAGGCAACAGGTTTTTCATACTTTGGTACAGCTGCAATACAGACAGCTGACCTCGTCAGGGAAAATATTCACAGGAAAAAGACAGAAATGTCTAATTGTGTGTCCCAAGAGACTCGTCTTGAAATGCGTTGTCCATTTTGGAAGGTAAGACATATGCATGGACAATGACATTCGAAGGACACAGAAGTAAATGGCCAAATGTTTTTGCCGACACCCCCCAATCAACATAAGCATCTCCAAATTGACTGTGTCACATCATTATGGACAGAAAGACACAATGTCTCTGTGGCCGGTTTCCCCTCCCCCACACCAAGCATCTACTCCTGCTAATGAGGCCAAAGTCCTGTGAAAACAATGTGGCCCTTTAACAGAAAAAGATGCACTCTGCTCGGCAGCAGAATTTCAAAGTGAATGAATTAGTGGAGCAGAAGTGGCATATTTAATCACTGCCTGCTGTCTAGGATGGAAATGAACAATGGTCTCTGTGGATCTCCCTTCCCTTTCTGCATATGTGTTGATAAATAGTGTAAAATCAAGTTCTAAAACTGTGTTACATGACAAACAGTGTTATTATCATCAAAGGGATCATGACATTCATTTTTTTTATTGTTTTAATATGTTCCTTGATGTTTACTTATAATGTTAATAAAATATATATATGTGAAAAAACTTATTTTCAACCTTCATTCTGACCATCTGTCTGAAATGATCAGTTTTTAAGAGAAGTGGCTCCTTTAAGGCTTGTCAGACTCAGTAAACGACCACTGTTGTGATTGGCTAACGTCAATGCATAGGAAACAGTATCAACGCCCACTCGCTATTGCACGTGAGTAAGTGTTTTGAAAACATTATCCATATAAAACTGTAATTTACAGACAGAGCATTATGAAATCATTTACTTATGGTTTGTGATGCAGCTGCTGTCAGATCCAATACGGTTCAACTCTTTCAACAAAAGATTCTTTGTGAACTTTCCTCGTTTACAAAATAAAATGCTCCGAACAAACATAATTCTCCGACGCGAACCGGAACACCATTAAAATAAACCATCCATGCTGGGATCCTTCTGAAGTTTGTACAGAGATGGACGTGATAAACACTTCATGTGAGTTCAGTGGTTCTACCTTAATATTATAAAGCAACAAGAATACTTTTTGTGCGCCAAAAAAAACAAAATAACGACTTTTCAACAATATAGTGATGGGCGATTTCAAAACACTGCTTCGGAGCTTTACGAATCGAATCAGTGATTCGGATCTCCTATCAAACGGCTAAACTGCTCAAAATCACGTGACTTTGGCGCTCCGAGTCAATGATTCGATTCGTAAAGCTCCGAAGCAGTGTTTTGAAATCGCCCATCACTATATTGTTGAAAAGTCGTTATTTTGTTTTTTTGGCGCATGAACTGTTTTAAATATGTTTTTAGTACCTTTATGGATATTGAGAGAGAAAGTGTCATTGCTGGCTATGCAGGCCTCACTGAGCCATCGGATTTAATTAAAAATATCTTAATTTGTGTTCCGAAGATAAATGAAGGTCTTACGTAGAACGAACTGAGGGTGAGTAATAAATTACATTATTTTCATTTTTGGGTGAACTAACCCTTTAAGCCTAAAAACACATAAAAATACAACAAAGATATGTTACAACAGCTTGCAAGATTTACCATGGTAATAAAAAAAATGCAGAAACCACGGTTAGTAAATTTTATAAGGATAATGTAGGCAAACAAGTTCTTGATACTAGCATTTTGGAATTAAATGTAATAAAATGAAAAGTCATACACATTCAAAAGTTTGGGGTTGATAAGATTTTTATTAAGTAATTTTGTGAAATATTATTACAATTTAAACTGTTACTGTTCCGTTCTCTTTTAAAATATTTAATAATGCAATTTATTCCTGTGATGGCAAAGCTGAATTTTCAGCATCGTTTCTCCCGTCTTCAGTGTCACGTGATCCTTTAGAAATCATTATTTTATGCTGATTTGCTGCTCAAGAAACATTTATTATGATTATCAATGGTGAAAACAGTTGTGCTGCTTAATATTTTTATGGAAACTGATACATTTTGTTTCAGAATTCCTTAATGAAGTATTAATGATTTGTATTTGATAAAAGTATCAATTTCTTTCAAAATAAAAAAAAATAAAAAGTCTTACTGATCCCAACATTTTGAACTGTAGTGTATGTCAAAAAATAATTGTAGGTTTACTCAAGATGATGTTTGGTGATCAGTTATTCTTTACTTAATATCTGATAAGCTTGTTAACTTCCCTCTGTATGTGAGTCCATCAGACATGCTTCAGAACCGTCATGGGCTTCTAATGAAACTCCACTGTATTTGTCCTGCAGAAAAATCAACAGTCACACTGCAGATGGACTTTGGTCTCGCTTCTATCAATTGGACATGGATGAGTGATATATAAATTCGCGAAAGAGGGAGCTCTTGTGTCTGTCTGACTTTAGAGAAATGGAGACTCAGTCTCCGCAGGACTTCCAGGACTTGTGTACTTTTGAGAGCTTTAAGAGTTTCTGGCACTATTATGGTTACGGCGTTGATCAACAAGAGCTGATAGATCGGGAATTTAAACGGATTAAAGGTAAAATAAATAAAATAAAAAGAAGGTCATTATTAACCAGCTTCCCCATTCATTAACATTTCAATAACTACATGTGGTGCTGTTACCTACTGTCACGGTTTAAAAATGTACGTTTGTATAGTAAATAACCGATTTTTGGATTAAGTGCAGACTTCTAAGTTTCTTCAGCGGTTGAGAGGGTGGGCCTGTAGTCCTGCACTGTTTACTTTCTCTTTAGTTGTTGTCTTGTGGTTAGAATGCAGCGCCCTCTGTTGATCTTATTGTGAATTGCACCTGGAGGCTGAGTAGTTGACACTGAAAGGTTCTTCCTTCACTTTTTAAGGTATTACATACCTTGATCATGCAGGGACAACGCTATTTCCTGAATCTCAGATTAAAGATTTTTACGATGACATATCTAGGAATGTTTATGGTGAGTTATTTTTCGCTGATGAACAATCATAACATCATAACTTCATAACATCAAAGGTTTTTGTAATTTTTGCTCCAAAATTTTCTCTCGCTCTCTCTTCTACCTCAGGCAATCCTCACAGTCATAATCCCAGTAGTAGACTAACACACGACACTGTGGAAAGTGTCAGATACAGGTAAGATCTTTTGCACCCTCTGGATTTTTCATCAGTTAGCCTACAGCAACACAGACTTTATTACCATTTAAATGTATTTTTATTATGTATTTATTATTATTATTATTAAAAACAGATACAAGAGCAATCTAATACAAGTACGAAGCAGTTGGAAACAAAGACATTGCTTATTTTATTATTATTATTTCTCTTCAGAGAGAGTATATGCTGCGTATGTATATATATATATATATATATATATATAAGCAAGTTTTGTTATTGTTAACTAAACTATTAAACATCGAAATTGGCCTGAATTGAGACAGATTGATTGTTACTATTATTTATTAGCATTATAATAATATTTTTATTAAGATCTTAATAACGTTATAGATATGTGATAGCTCTTTATTTTGAACGTCTGCAGGATACTGGAATATTTTAATACATGTCCTGAAGAGTACTCAGTGATTTTCACATCAGGATGTACTGCAGCACTGAAATTAGTGGCTGACACTTTTCCCTGGAAGGCCGTGTCAAATGAGGAGCCTGGAAGTCAGTTCTGCTACCTCACTGACAACCACACCTCTGTGGTGGGCATTCGCGGTGTGACTGCACTCCAGGGAGTTGGCACCATTTCAGTTCTTCCTCATGAAGTGGAAGCAAGAGCGAAAAAAACCCTGACACAGACAAATGGAGAGGAGGAGTGTTCTACACCTCATCTTTTTTGTTATCCTGCCCAGAGTAACTTCTCAGGCAGAAAATATCCTCTCAGCTATGTGAAAGGAATTCAGTCTCAACAGCTCTATCCAGCATGTGAGCACCGTGGTCGATGGTTTGTTCTTCTTGACGCTGCCTGTTTTGTAAGCTGCTCACCTCTGGATCTAAGCCAGTATCCCGCTGATTTTGTGCCAATATCCTTCTACAAAATGTTTGGCTTCCCAACTGGACTCGGAGCCTTGCTGGTGAGGAATGAGGCTGCCGAGTTCTTAAGAAAAAGTTACTTTGGAGGAGGGACAGCAGCAGCGTATCTTGTGGCCGAGAACTATTTTGTACCAAAGCCAAATGTAGTAAGCAGGTAAGATATTTGACCTCTAATTATTGGCAAGCAGCATAGTTGATGCTACTGCAGCTGTCATAATTTGTCTAATGTGTAATTATTCTTTTTTCATGACTTTATCAGGTTTGAGGACGGCACAATCTCCTTCCTTGACATAATTTCTCTCCATCATGGTTTTGAAACACTTCAAAAACTCACAGGTTCAGAAGTTTATGATTTACTGGATAAACATTGTTATGATTCTCATTCTACATTAAAAGTGGATGTTTTTGGTTTTCAGGGAGTATGTTGAACATTCAGCTTCACACATTCGGTTTGGCTCGTTACACCTTCATTGTCCTCTCGTGCCTGTGTCATAGCAATGGAAAACCTGTGGCACAGATCCACTGTGATAATGACTTTCAAAATATTGCTGAACAGGGTGCAATCCTCAACTTTAGTCTACTGGACTGTCATGGACAAACAGTAGGGTATTCTCAGGTCAGTCAGGAATTGCCAAATGTTACTATTTTTGTTGGGTTGTTTTACGTTCTCCCCAGATTAACCTGTTAAAAGAGGTATATCTATAAACAGATACTATAAACTGTTTCTCATATCTGTTCAGATAATGAAGAAAATCTAAAATGTAAGAATTAGAAAATGTTGACTATGTCTTTGCTTTTTGTTTGTTTGTTTTTTGCCAGGTGGATAAAATGGCCAGTCTCTTCAACATTCATATTCGCACAGGCTGTTTCTGCAACACAGGAGCCTGCCAACATTATCTGGCTATCAGCAACCAAAATGTGAAGAGTAATTTGCATGTAAGTGGACGTCCGCCAATACAAAATTTGATGTTTGCATGACAATTAGAACTTACAGACAGACAGACAGATAGATAGATAGATAGATAGATAGATAGATAGATAGATGGATGGATGAGGACAGACAGAGCGGTACAGCGATAGATAGATAGATAGAACAACAGATGGATAGATAGATAGATAGATAGATAGATAGATAGATAGATAGATAGAACAACAACAGAGGGATGGATGGATGG